>NC_142735.1:1290000-1652500 GCF_051943395.1 Hippocampus bargibanti
ATCACTCAAATTGCAGGATAAACATAATGTTAAGTTTTAGGACTACATAAATCTCGTCGGCTAACTGGCTGGTTATAATAATAATAATAATAATAATAATACATTTCGTTTGTAAGCGCCTTTCAAAACTCTCAAGGACACTTTACAGTCATCTATCTAGCTGGCTATCTGGCTAGCTATCTTGCTAGCTATTGATTAGCTATTTAGCTAGCTAGCTAGCGAATAGCTAGCTACATAAATCTGGTCGGCTATCTGGCTGGCTATCTATCTAGCTGGCTATTCATCTCGCTAGCTATCGATTAGCTATTCGCTAGCTATCGATTAGCTATTCGCTAGCTAGCGAATAGCTATCGATTAGCTTTTCGCTAGCTATCGATTAGCTATTCACTAGCTAGCTAGCTGAATAGCTAGCTACATAAATCTGGTCGGCTATCTGGCTGGCTATCTATCTAGCTATCTATTCATCTCGCTAGCTATCCATTAGCTATTCGCTAGCTATCGATTATTCGCTAGCTATCGATTAGCTAATCGCTAGCTAGCTAGCTTTCTATCTATTTGAGTTATTCTGGGTTGAGTGAACGCTTCTGCGTGTGGCTGCCGCTGCTCACGCACAGGAGAACTTATGCGTGTGACTGTAAAGTGACCTTTTGAAAGGCGCTTATAAATCAAATGTATTATTATTATTATTTAATGTAGCGTAATAAACCTTAGACTCTTAGAATCTTCTTTCATCATTAAAAAAAACATTACCGGACTTTCCGGACTAAAGAGCGCGCCTAATTATTAGCCTCACCCAGTACATTTTTAAAGGAAAAAAGAAGCCATCTGTACACTTGATGCAAAAAGCTATTAACCCAGCTCAACAGAACACAAATGATGAGGAACTAGGTAAAATTATCGCAGAGAAATCAACCACAAGGCATCATTCCTCAAGATGGTGAAAGAAGAAGGCTACGTTCCTCATCAAGTGTTTAATGCTGATGAAACCGGCCCCTCCATTCCTTTAAGCCATCGACCATCACAAAGGTAAATAAAACGACTTTATTACACCATACCGTTTATTTCTTTCATTAGAATCACGTAGCACGTTTATTATACATAAAATAAGGTATATTTTGTGTTGTTTTAAGGCTTAGAAAATTAGAAAGTACCGTAGAAAATTATGTTTTATGGGGACCTGGGAACGGATTATTCTGATTTTAATGGTTTCCTATGGGAAATTAATTTTTGCGATACACACTTTTCACCTGACATTCAGTCTGGGAACCAATTAAGTTTGTTAGCCAAGGTATCACTGTAGTTGGCAGGTACGGAAATGGCAGATGAATATATACAAGCATCTCGTTAAATAAGCAGGAGGTCACCTGAGAACGAAAGATGAAAAAGCAGTTGAGTCACACTTAAGAGGCTCTTATCAGCGCCACACGTACGCACGGTGACGACTTATCAAGCTCTTTACAAGCTGACATCACTCATGACGACCTGAATTTGCTATCTATTAGCTGTGTAACTCGCTAGCTAGCTATCTATTAACTAGCTAGCTAACTTGATCTATTTGAGTTGTCCCCGGTTGAACAGCGTCACCGTTGCTGGCTATCGCGCTAGCTATCTATTAGCTAGCTGTCTGACTAGCTGGCCAGCTATTAGCTAGGTAGTTAACTTGATCTATTTGATTTGAGTTATTCCCGGTTCAACGGGGTCACAGTTGATGGCTACCTAGCTAGCTATCTATTAGCTGTCTGTGTAGCTGGCTATTGGTTATCTATTAGCTAGTTAGCTAACTTGATCTATTTGAGTTAATTCCTGGTTGAACAGGGTCACCGTTGCTGGCTACCGAGCTAGCTATCTATTAGCTGTCTGACTAGCTGGCTATTGGTTAGCGATTAGCTAGTTAGCTAACTTGATCTATTTGAGTTATTACCAGTTGAACAGGGTTACAGTTGCTGGCTACCGAGCTAGCTATCTATTTGCTGTCTAACTAGCTAGCTAGCGATCTATTAGCTAGCTAGCTAACTTGATCTATTTGAGTTATTCCCGGTTGAACGGGGTTGACTTTGCTGGCTACCTAGCTAGCTATCTATTAGCTGTCTGACTAGCTGGCTATTGGCTATCTATTAGCTACTTAGCTAACTTGATCTATTTGAGTTATTACCAGTTGAACAGGGTTACAGTTGCTGGCTACCGAGCTAGCTATCTATTTGCTGTCTAACTAGCTATCTATTAGCTAGCTAGTTAACTTGATCTATTTGAGTTATTCCCGGTTGAACGGGGTCACCTTTGCTGGCTACCTAGCTAACTATCTATTTGATATCTATTAGCTGTCTGACTAGCTGGCGATTGGTTATCTATTAGCTAGTTAGCTAACTTGATCTATTTGAGTGACTACCGGTTGAACAGGGTCACCGTTGCTGGCTAGCTAGTTAACTTGATTTATTTGAGTTATTCCTGGTTTAACGGGCTCGCCATTGTTGGCTACCTAGTTAGCTATCTATTAGCTGTCTGACTAGCTGGCTGTCACCAACCTGAATTGTACATCCGCGACAAAAAAGCGACAAACAACAATCAAGCTTCTGAGCTTTTATTATGAAATGCAACATATTGTCTGTGTTCCAGGCTACAAAAAAAGTACCATATTATGGGACCTGAAATTTCGTTTTCTCAAAGGAGAGTACAGCTTTAAAAAACAAAAACAAAACAATAAATAGTAGCTCATTTCATCAAAATCATTGACAGTAACTTCATTGGCACCTTTTTCAAACCCAAGATTATGAGACAAAATGGCTGACATTAGCCTTTCTTTTTTTATTTGGCAAACAGGAAGAAACAAGCAGGACAGTACTTGTTTTTCTTTCAAAATAAAACTAACACAACTGAAAAACTATGAATGAAAATTAGAAGCCATACAGAAATGGGTAGAAAAATGTTATTTTTTTTAAATCGTTTTCTGTTTATTACTCACTGCCATTCACGAATTTATTGGAGATTTTTTTCTTGTTTGGGTGATCCTGATTTGTTAAAAGTACAGTGATACCTTGACTTACAAACTACATTGGTTTGCAGACATAGTGTGGAAGGCGAAAAATGTGTATTTCAAAAATTCATTTCCCATAAGAAACCATTAAAATGAGAATAATCTGTTCCCAGGTCCCCATAAAACATTTTTTTCCTACTTTCTTCTACTTTCTACTAATTTTTTAAGCCTTAAAACTACACAAAATATACCTTATTTTATGTATAATAAATGTGCTACGGTATTACAATTAAAGAAATAAACTGTACAGTGTAATAAAGTCGTTTTATTTACCTTTGTGATGGTCGTTGAAGGCTTGATGGAATGGAGTGGCCGGTTTCATCAGCATTAACCACTTGATGAGGAACGTAGCCTTCTTCTTTCACCATCTTGAGGAATGATCCCTTGCAGGTGTTTTCTCTGCGATAATTTTACCTAGTTCCTCATCAATTGTGTTCTGTTTAGCTGGGTTGATAGCTTTTTGCATCAAGTGTACAGATGGCTTGTGCGGGTGATTTGTGGAGCCTGATTGATGGGAATTTTAACCTTGCAGTCTACACTCTGCCTTTGAACTATCAAAGTTGAAACGAGTCCAAATTTAATAGAGGACAAAAATAAGTCGGCTGCCATTTTCTTATCAGGAGAACGGGCTTGTTCACGAAGGACACATCACTCATTGTGGCAGCTCCGTGTGTATCCCGAAAAATAGTTTGTATGCCAAGGTAAAATCTTCATAAATGTAACATTCGTAAACCGCAAAGTTTGTAAGCCAAGGGGTTCGTAAACCGAGGTATCACTGTATAGATTAAAATTTCAAGTCTATTTCTGTAACTCCCTCGGGCTGACCTAACTAACGCCTGACTCACTCGAACGTTGTCTAGGGGGAAGCCAACATGTGATAGTCAGCATTTAAACAACACGTCACCAAAGTACAAGCGAGCCTGAGGGCAGCGTCGTTCAACCGAGATGAGAGCTTTGAACGCTCGATTCTGTGATTTGAGCACCGTCATACATTCGATTCAATCGGGATTGCATTTAGCCAACAGGCTACATAAATAACAGCCTGGGAGTCCGGGAGGGACGGTTTTAGGTTCCATCCTAGGAGATTTTACCAATCTGGATTTTCTTCCAGGCTTCTGATGCGGTAAAGATGCAGGAATCAATGATGCCGGCCACTGTAAACGTCCCTCCGACAATGGCGCAGATCTGTAAAACAAAGTAGAGCTGACAAAATGTTTTGCGCTGACTATATTGAACTTGAATAAAGACAATGTCGAGTAATGACAGTTGGATGTGGATCTGCCGCGGCTTGGAATTGAAGCGGATTTAGGCGGGAAAGAAGATGTGAGACAATCTCTTTTTGTCAATGGATGCTGTTCCATACAACAAAACAAGTCACGTGCTATCCGTTAGTATGAAAACTGTCGAAAGGATCCATTCAACACTCAGATGGAATGCAAGCAAAAAGCCTCATACTTGACTCACAATGTGACGGAATGACTCACGAATACTCGTGAGCGCAACACTCGTTGCTTACTTTTAACTTCGCTCAAATCGCCCATGAAGCCAAAACAACACAAAAGGGCCAATTTGGGAGGAGCTGATCGTCTAAACGGCCATTTTGACCGCACTGTGTCACTCATGCGGAAAAAAAAACAAACCAAATCCTGATGATGTCATGAAAATATGATAAAAGTTAAATATGATAAAGTCCTTTCTTTTTTTGTGTTTTTGGAATAAAAGCAAGTAAAACAACACATATTTGGAGATATGATACATGCCTTATTTCAAAGGAAAATGAAGAAAATATTATTTGAATGAATAATATTGTTAAGGTAAATAAAGCGACTTTATTATACAGTACAGTTTATTTATTTAGTCACAATACAATAGCACATTTATTATATGTAAAATAAGGTACATTTTGTGTAGTTTTAAGGCTTATTTAGGAGAAAATCATGTTTTATAGGGACCTGGAAACGGATTATTCTCATTTTTAATGGTTTCCTATGGGAAATTAATGTTTGGAAGACACACTTTTTGCCTTACACACACTTTCTGGGAAGCGATTAAGTACGTAAGCTGAGGTCTCACCGTACTTTGCAATAAAGATGATTCTGATTCTGAATTTGGGGTAATTTTTTTGGGGGTAACGTTGACTCACACTGGTGATGAAGCGGTAAAGCGGCTGCCTTCTTTCTGTATATTTGACTGTGATTGGACTGAGGTCGTATCGGAACCAGATGGCTGGGATGATCCTGCCCGTGTGGCTGTATGCAACATACTCCTGCAACAAAAAAAAAAAAAAAGGGGGTGGTGTATAGTTGAGAAGCGCTGTAATCAGCAGCATTGTACATTTTTTGGAATCCACTGTGGATGGTTGGGTAATTGCATCCTTATCTGGAGTCCTTTGAGTCATAACGGTATCGAGTCACCGGTGATTCATACATACACAAGCAGCCTTAATCCAAATCAGACTTGGGAAGTATGTTTTTTTGTCAAAAACAAAAATGTGACTGCTGTGGTATAATGTATCAATACTCAGAATTGGTAACGGTAAAGTCACGCTATTAACTCATTCACTGCCAGACGATGTGCAAAAAAATGTGTCCACTCCAGTGCCAGGGTTTTTGTCATTGTCACTCGAATTGCAGGAGCCACGGAATATTAACGTTTTAGGACTACATCAACATTCAATACAGCGTTAGGAACCGTAGGCTCTTGCCTTTTATCAGATACAAAAAGTTAATTCCTAAGTTATATGGGTCTGGAGTTATGTGAGCTTGAAATTGGGGCGGCTGTACAAAATATAAGTTTTGATAGGCGCTTTTAAATGAAATGTATTATTAACTCAGTCACTGTACTATATAAATGTTTTATTTATAAATGTATAATATTTATAAATATTTCTATATTTATTATATTTGTAAAACTTATGTATTTATCGATATTTGGAAAACATGTATATATTTATATATTATATTTGGAAACCTTTTCTATATTGATATATCATATTTGGAAAACTTTTCTATATTTATATATTATATTTGGAAAACTTGTACTATTTATCATATTTGGAAAAATTTTATGTATTTATCTATTATATTTTGAGAACTATTCTATATTTATATATTATACTTTGAAAACGTTTCTATATTTACATATTATATTTGGAAAATATGTATATGTATGTATATATAAATATGTATATACGTATTTATTATATTTGGAAAAAGTTTATGTATTTATCTATTTGGAAAACATTGATATATTTAATTTGGAAAACTTTTATGTAAATGTAAATGTAAATGTAAATATTTATACATTATACTTTAAAACGTTTCTATATTTAGACATTATATTTGGGAAAACATTTCCATATTTATTATATTTGTAAAACTTATGTATTTATCTATAATATTTGGAAAACATGTAGATATTTATATATTATATTTGGAAAACTTCTGTATTTATATATTATATTTTGGATTTTTTTTCTATATTGATATATCATATTTGGAAAAATTTTCTATATTTATATATTATGTTTGGAAAACTTTTATATATTTATTATATTTGGAAAACTTTTATGTATTTATCTATTATATTTTGAAAACGATTTGATATTTATATATGATATTTTGAAAACGTTTCTATATTTATATATTATATTTGGAAAACTAATATATTTACGTATATATTAAATTTGAAAACGTTTTTATATTTATATACTATATAAATGTATAATATTTATAAATATTTCTATACATATTATATTATGTTTTGATAGGCGCTTTTAAATGAAATGTATTATTAACTCAGTCACTGCCAGACGTGTAAAAAAGTGTCCTTGCCAATGCCAGGGTTTTTGTCATTTTCACTCAAGCTGCAGGACACACAAAATATTAAGTTTTAGGACTACATCAACATTCAATACAGCGTTAGAAACCGTAGGCTCTTGCCCTTAATCAGAAAAAAAGTGAATTCCTAAATTATATGGGTCTGGAGTTATGTGAGCTTGAAATTGGGGCGGCTGTACAAATAAATAAAATAAGATGAATTTCGGAATAGCAGAGACGACAGTACCTTATTGGCCACCGTGTACTGATAAGAGAACCTCTGTTTGCCTGAAAGATCCTCATAAACTGTCGGCACGATCTTTAGGATGTAATCATGGGAGGCCAGAGCTGCAAAAAAGGGAAATAAACACATTTATTTGTCATGTGTCATTTTAGTCGCGGCTTGGAATTGAAGCGGATTTAGGTGGGACAAGAGATGTGAGATAATCTCTTTAGTAAATGGATGCTACACTTTCATGTTTGCTTACAGTATTTAACTTGTAGCAGACATGCTTATTTCACCATGACGTCCCTGATCAACTGGTGAAAAGGACGCTTTGATCCTCTCCTCCTTCATCTAGTACTGCGTCATACGACAGAGGGTGCAGAAAGTGCTTAATACTGAAAGACTGTGTTTTGTGTTGTCATATTATTTTGATCTATTTACTTCAAGATGGCGGCGCGAGAATGCCTGCCTTTCCAGCAGCTCCTGTATTTTGTTTTTCTACTTCTTCCTTTCCTTTCCTCTTCTCACTTTGCTGCTGTGAAATGTAAATTTTTCCAATGCAAGACTAATACTTGCTAATGCAATCCAATAATGATAATAATTCATGTAGTTTATTAGCGCCTTTCAAAACTCTCAAGGACACTTTACAGTGACAGGATAGGTTTTTTCTGTGGGTGAGCAGCGGCAGCCACATGCGCCGGCGTTCACTCAACCCGGAATAACTCAACTAGAAAGTCAGCTAGCTAGCTAATAGATAATTAACAGATAGCTATGTACATGCAATAACAGTTGAAAGATGTAACAAAGCACTTAACATGGACAACTATCATAAAGCGCCTCAATTTAGACTTGGAAGCTTTTAGTGAAGTCAAATTTGCCGCGACATGGTGGGTGAAACCAAAGGTCTACTGGAAGAAATGCAGCATGATTACCAGCAGCAAGAGGAAGAGGCAAAGCAGGTCTTCAACTGAGGAGCTCCAGCTGTGTTAAAATGGATTTTTTTTTTTTTTTTTTTTGGGGGGGGGGGGGGCAGTTTCGAAGTACAGTGACACCTCAACATACAAACACCTTATCTTACAAACTTTTCGTCTTAAGAACCTCTAATTTATGAAAATGAAACCTTATAATAAGCACTATTTTCATAATACACACCCACCACGGCTGGCGGAGTGATCTTCGGGGGAAGCACACGACCGAACAGCGCTCCAGCCGGTGCTACTTTGCACACCCCCTCTCATTGAATGCACACGTCGATCGCCTACTTGGAGCTTTTTGCTGATAATTTTACTATGATGGGACCGAAAAAAAAACCCACCACAGGCTCGTGTTCAGCACAAGAAGACACAAAATAAAATCACCGTCGCTGAGAAGAAGGAGATAATTGAAAAACACGAACGAGGTGTGCGTTTGTGTGATTTAGAGGCCGAGCTATGCTAAGTCAACCATTGCTCCCATTCTCCGGAAGCCGTCAAAGGTGCGTCTGTTGCAAAAGGTGTTTCCGTGCTCTCAAAGCGACGGTCTCGGCCAATCGAAGAAGTTGAAAAAAAACTTTATTTTACAGCAGTTTATTTCTTTAATTACAGTCCTCATGTAATGTGCCTCTCTTTGTGACTTTATGATACAATGCAGTGTATTTCTTTCATTACAATACAATAGCACATTTATTATACATAGAATAAGGTATGTTGTGTGTAGTTTTAAGGCTTATTTAGTTGAAAAGTATTTTTGTGGAAACCCGGGAACGGATTATTCCCATTTTAATGGTTTTCTATGGGAATTTTTTTTGAGATACACACTTTTCGCCTTACACACTCTGTCTGGGAACCAATTAAGTTCGTAAGTTGAGGTCTTATTGTATAATAGCATCTAAGCGACTTTTCGGAGGCCCAACTAGGGTGCTTCAGATGCATGTAAGTAAGCATGAAGCTCAAATGTATACTACCTTTTGGTATACTATTTACTTGTCCTTTGTTTTATGTGCGAGACAGAGAAGGGAAAGGCAGGTAAAGAGCAACACAAGGGCAAGCAGACCGGCTCGTAAAGAGGAAGCGTTTCACAGTTCGACACGGCGCATGCTACGCAGGCGACATTAAAAACCAAAGCCGTGCCGAGAATATTTAACAAGGTGGCAAATGGCCTTCAGCGCTTATAGGTGGCAGGATTTGCACGACCTCTTAAACACGGCCGGTGGCGTGTTGGTCGTAATATTTCCATATATGTTATATTTGGAAAACATGTATATATTTATTATATTTGGAAAATGTTTATGTATTTATCTATTTGGAAAACATTGATATATTTAATTTGGAAAACTTAGATATTTATACATTATACCTTAAAACGTGTCTATATTTGGAAAGCATTTCCATATTTATTATATTTGTAAAAGTTATGTATTTATCTATAATATTTGGAAAACATGTATTTATATATTATATTTGGAAAACTTTTCTATATTTATATATTATATTTTGGATTTTTTGTCTATATTTATATATTATATTTTGGATTTTTTTTCTATATTTATATATTATATTTGGAAAACTTGTATATATTTATTATATTTGGAAAAATTTTATGTATTTATCTATTATATTTTGAAAACTATTCTATATTTATATATGATATTTTGAAAACGTTTCTATATTTATATATTATATTTGGAAAACTAATATATTTACGTATATATTAAATTTGAAAACGTTTTTATATTGATATATATATATATTGATACTATATAAATGTTTTATTTATAAATGTATAATATTTATAAATATTTCTATATTTATTATATTTGTAAAACTTATGTATTTATCGATATTTGGAAAACATGTATATATTTATATATTATATTTGGAAACCTTTTCTATATTGATATATCATATTTGGAAAACTTTTCTATATTTATATATTATATTTGGAAAACTTGTACTATTTATCATATTTGGAAAAAATGTATGTCTTTATCAATTATATTTTGAAAACTATTCTATATTTATATATTATACTTTGAAAACGTTTCTATATTTACATATTATATTTGGAAAATATGTATATACGTATTTATTATATTTGGAAAACGTTTATGTATTCATCTATTTGGAAAACATTGATATATTTAATTTGGAAAACTTAGATATTTATATATTATACCTTAAAACGTGTCTATATTTGGAAAGCATTTCCATATTTATTATATTTGTAAAAGTTATGTATTTATCTATAATATTTGGAAAACATGTATTTATATATTATATTTGGAAAACTTTTCTATATTTATATATTATATTTTGGATTTTTTGTCTATATTTATATATTATATTTTGGATTTTTTTTCTATATTTATATATTATATTTGGAAAACTTTTATATATCTATTATATTTGGAAAACTTTTATGTATTTATCTATTATATTTTTAAAACTATTCGATATTTATATATGATGTTTTGAAAACGTTTCTATATTTATATATTATATTTGGAAAACTTCTATATTTACGTATATATTAAATTTGAAAACGTTTTTATATTGATATATATATATATATATAAATGTTTTATTTATAAATGTATATTTATAAATATTTCTATATTTATTATATTTGTAAAACTTATGTATTTATCTATAATATTTGGAAAACATGTATATATTTATATATTATATTTTGGATATTTTTTCTATATTGATATATCATATTTGGAAAACTTGTATGTATTTATTATATTTGGAAAACTTTTATGTATTTATCTATTATATTTTTAAAACTATTCGATATTTATATATGATATTTTGAAAACGTTTCTATATTTATATATTCTATTTGGAAAACCTATATTTACGTATATATTAAATCTGAAAACGTTTTTATATTTATATACTATATAATTTTTTTATTTATAAATGTATAATATTTATAAATATTTCTATATTTATTATATTTGGAAAACTTATGTATTTATCGATATTTGGAAAACATGTATATATTTATATATTATATTTGGAAAACTTTTCTATATTTATAAATTATATTTGGAAAACTTGTATATATTTATATATCATATTATTATTATGTACATATTATTTATGCGTTGTAAAACTAATAATTAGATATATTTTGCACATTATATTCTGATGTGCCTTATACACCGGAAAATACGATACATACCAGCTGTGTCATCATCCACATACTACACATTTTAATCGCCATTTTTATTTTGTCCTAGCACGACAGGAGTCATTTGCCCTCTTATGTCATCTGTGATGAAATTTGGATCGGATTTGCATTCAATCTGCCAGCATTCCATCTCGCTGAATCACACGATGTCATCATACCACCATAAAATGAGGTGCAGAGTAAAATGACGTACGATTCGATGCCAGTTTATCCGCTCCTCCTAAAGCATTAAAGGCTCCTTGGACTTTTTGCACCTGTGGGACAAACAAACAGAGATTGGGTACGTTTGTTTGCTTTTTTTTTTATTTTTTTTAAACATTTTGTGTTCCAAGTACGCGATTGGCCAACCTGAAGCTTCTCTCCAAATGCCAGCTTGTGGATGGTGTGAGTCATGTCGGGACTTTGAGGTTGGGCTGTGGCACTGTGTGTGGACACGTGGAAGTTTCCTGGCACCTGCTCACACAAGGGCACAAATAACGTATGCAAATAGTGTCAACAGTCTAAGTGTGTCCACTCGGCTAAACCGCAACACATTTACATTTGGCGGCAATAAAAAAAAAAAAAAAAAGTCAGTCCACCTGTCTGCAATAAACACTTTGGGATGACAGTGTCAGAGAGAAAATTATTTTGGTGTTTATTTATGTGGTTATAGGTTACAGTGTTAAAACCGCATTTTAGACTTAAAGGACAACCGACACTGGACCACAAGTTGTGTCCATAATTTGTAAAATCACTTCAAATGACTTTCACTGAGCGGCTTTTACAAAGATTCCACCGCATATAGCTATGTTTTACGTTTTAAGACTCGCGCTGAATATTCAGGAAGTCTTGTTTTTTGAGTTGATGATGATGGCTGACGTGACGTCAATGAAGGAACGCCCCTGACCGAGAAAGCGACACACAATGCATTTTGGGTACTTTACTTGGTCTGAAAACTTTATGTCGATGGCGAAATTAGAAGGAAAACAAATAAACAACGCAATGGTGAATTGTGTGTTATACCAAGACTACTATATGATACTAGTTGACACAAATTCCCAGCAGACAAATCAGCCCATTTCCAACGGAGCTTGGGCGCCATCTTGTGCATTTTCTGGGACGCTACATTGCAGTCCAGACGCCTCAAAATGATCCGGAAGGACTTTTTTAATCGATTACAAACATTTATGATTTCCTCTTCAGAACTATTTGAATCATATTCATAACTGGATGAGTAACAAGAAAGCATCTTCTCCGAATCTGAAGCCATTGTTTTGATTTAAGAGCAAGGCAAGACGTCCTGACGTGACGTCACAAACAAGCGACCTTCTGAAACTCGCCATTTCCGGGGTCATTTTGAAGTAGTTTTGGGACACTAACTCATTTTGATTGGTGTTTTGCATTTGACTAAAAATATCAGCCTGTGTGTTTTGGCTATTTTAGATGCTATAAAACGTTTTTCTGATGTCAGTTAGGAAACAAAAAAAATGGTGTCGGCTGTTCAAAAATATTTTGTCTGTCGTGTACTGAAAGGTGCTAACAAAAATATAGTATAGTGATACCTCAGCTTACGATCTTAATTGTTTCCCAGAACGTGTGTGTAAGGCGAAAAGTTTGTCTGCCAAACATTTATTTACCTCAAGAAACCATTAAAAATGAGAAAAATCCACTCCCAGGTCCCAGCAATGATCGACTAGGCAAACTGGTACTGTGACGCTAAGTCACACAAACGCACACCTTGTTTGTGTTTTTTGATGATCTCCTACTTCTGCTCGAACGTAATTTTCTTGAATGCCTTTTTAGGCTTAACATGAGCCTGTGGCGGGGTCTTTTTCTGTCCCATAATAGCAAAAGTACTCCACTTGATAGCAAACCAAGTCTGCACTTTAAAAGGGATGTGGAAAACAAGCCCGCCATCCACCGTGGCGCTGTGTGGTTTGGTTCGTTTGCCGAAAACTAGTTCGTATGCAAAGAGTATATTCTCTCAAATGTAATGTTGGTAAGGCAAAAAGTAGCGGTTTTACACTACCACAAACTAGTGGCAAAGAGATGCCATTTTGGATAACTGGCAGAATAAGATTCCACTTGCCAATTAACTCATTCACTGCCAGACGATATGCAAAAATGCATCCACTCCACTCTGAGGGTTTTTGTCATTGTCACTCGAATTCCGGGACCCACAGAATATTGAGTTTTAGGACGACATAAACACTCAATGCAGAATAAGAAACCTTACTCTCTTCTTTTATCATGAAAAAAAGAGTTAATTCCTAAATTATATGGCTCTGGAGTTACATGAGGTTGAAATGAAGGTTGTCCAAACTACAATGCGATACATATACAGTAAAGTCTCGTTATATCGATATTCTCGGGAGTCGGAAAAAATATCGATATAACCAGACTATCGATATATCCGATCCTGCGGGCATGTAACTTTCTCCTTGAGTTCATAGAAATACAGTAAAGTCTCGTTATATCGATATCGGATATATCGATAGTCCCGGTTATATCGATACTATTTCTATGCACGCACTGAGAAAATTACATGCAAACAGGGTCGGATATATCGATAGTCCCGGTTATATCGATATTTTTTCGGACTCCCTTGAATATCGATATAACGAGACTTTACTGTAGTATCGTAATAAGCAGTACTATCGATATAACCAATATCGATACAACGAGACTTTA
Source organism: Hippocampus bargibanti (assembly GCF_051943395.1). Lineage (NCBI taxonomy): Eukaryota > Metazoa > Chordata > Actinopteri > Syngnathiformes > Syngnathidae > Hippocampus > Hippocampus bargibanti. The sequence continues at coordinate 1,303,922 of NC_142735.1, forward strand.
CTGTGTATTGATTTATATAGCGCTTTAACAACAGCTGAAGCTGGAACAAAGCGCGAATTTGGGGAAAAAAGGGAAATGCTGTTCCCTTGTGGAAAAGAAAGATTGCCAGAGGCCATGGATAGCGCTTTATCAGCACCCAAGCACGGAAAAAACAAAACCTGAAAAAATTTGGGAAAGGCGCTGTATGTCATATTTTCAATTCCCGAAAATCTCCCTTGTGTCTAAAAAGCGGGCTAAATTCTAAAATTATTATTATTATTATTATGATTAATAATAATAATAATAATAAGACTCATTTTGGTCGTTACCTTTGTAAATTGATGATGATTAAACTGTGCAGGTGAAAATGTAACAGATCTTAATGAACTTAACGGATCGGAAAAAAAAAAAGATGTCCCTACTCCGCAAAACACATTCTACAATTCCTATTCCAAGGAAGAACGTGTTAAATGGCCAACTACTAGGTTAATGATTGTAAACCCCGAGGAGAGAATGACGCACGAGACGCCGGCGCTTCTCAGGACACGGCAATGGTGTACGTGGCGAGACGTTACTTTGTTGATGGCAAATTCCCCTTCGAAGCGGCAACCGGCTCCGTGGTTGAGGGCAACTTTCATGGAGTTGTCAATGTGGCCGACTTCATGGCGCCCCATCTCATCTTGGATGTCCAAACCCACCACTGGAAAAAAAAAAAAAGACAGAGAAACAACGGTGGCGCAGAGTCATGGTGGCGCTTGTACAAATATATTCATGTGATCCCCCCCCCCCCCAAAAAAAAAAAGGCCATGTAACATATATACAAAAGTATTTTAGTTCATGAAGTGTTCAACGGTGACAATTGATGCTGAACGTGTCTTATTTATGTAAGTAAAATACACCAAACTTGATTGTGGGGTCTTCGCGTTGCCATTCAATGCAATCGGGTTCTTCTATTCTTGGTAAGTCTTATATGTAAAATTACAGTGCAGAATTAACAATAATTTGGTAAATGAAATTAAAAAGATCAATTGACAAAGTAAACTAACCCGATGCAATCTTCAAGTCAAGTTAGGAAACATTAACTATCAAGCTAGCTATCTATTAGCGAACTAGCTATTTGAGTCAGGAAACATATTAGCTCTCTGGCTAGCTAGCTATGTATCAGGTAACTAGCGATCTATTAGCTAGCTAGCTAGCTTTCTATCTATTTGAGTTATTCCGGGTTGAGTGAACGCTGACACGTGTGGCTGCCGCTGCTCACCCAGATAAAACATTATCCTGTGACTGTAAAGTGACCTTGAAAGTTTTGAAAGGCGCTTATAAATGAAATGTATTATTATTATGATGTCTGTCAAGTTCCTCCAACCATTTTGAATGCAAAACAGACATGGCTGAGACCCAAAAAGATCCCCACCTGCGGTTCAAGGCGTCATCAAATGTCATTCATTTTCTCTATGCAAAGCAAAAAAAAGAGTATTTCCGGTGTGAAAGGTGCACCCAAAAGCCTTGATTTTCTCCAAAAAATGACCATGCGCCAAGTAAACTAACCCGATGCAATCTTCAAGTCAAGTTAGGAAACATTAACTATCAAGCTAGCTATCTATTAGCGAACTAGCTATTTGAGTCAGGAAACATATTAGCTCTCTGGCTAGCTAGCTATGTATCAGGTAACTAGCGATCTATTATTTGATCTATTATTTTCTATCTATTTGAGTTATTCCGGGTTGAGTGAACGCTGACACGTGTGGCTGCCGCTGGTGCACCTTATACACTGGAAAATATGGTAAACTTATTTTCTACATTTTTTTCTGTCCAAATCAAAGGTGACTAACGCTATATCATAGCAAAGTTGACAATACACCATTCATTGGGGGTGCGCCTAATACTCCGGTGCACCTTATACACTGGAAAAATATATTACAAGTATTTTCCACATTTTTTTTCCAGTCCAGACCAAAGGTAACTAACAATATTTCATACCAAAATGGAAAATACCATACACCATTCATTAGGGGTGCGCCTTATACTCCGGTGCGCCTTATACTCCGGTGCACCTTATACACTGGAAAATATATTAAATTTTCTACAAAATGTTTTTTTCTGTCCAGACAAAAGGTAACTAACAATATTTCATACCAAAGTTAAAAATACCATACACCATTCATTAGGGGTGCGCCTTATACTCCGGTGCGCCTTATAAACCGGAAAATATGGCACAAGTATTTTTCACTATATGTTAGTTTTCTGTCCAAACCGTAGGTATCTAACGATATTTCATATCAAAGTTGAAAATACAACATTCATTGGTGGTGCGCCTTATACTCTGGTGCACTTTGTACACCGGAAAATATGGTACAGGTATTTTCTACAAAATGTTTTTTTAGGTCCAAACCAAAGGTAGCTAACTATATTTCATACCAAAGTTGAAAATACCACATACCATTCATTGCGGGTGCACCTTATACTCCGGTGCACCTAATACACTGGAAAATAAGGTACAAGTATTTTCTACATTTTTTTTCTGTCCAAATCAAAGGTGACTAACAATATCTTATACCAAAGGTGAAAATACACCATTCATTGGTGGTGCGCCTTATACTCAGGTGCGCTATATAATCCGGTTCACCTTATACTCTGGTGCACCTTATACACCGGAAAATACGGTACGGGTATTTTCTACAAAATGTTTTTTTCTGTCCAAACCAACGACATCTCACACCAAAGTTGAAAATACACCATTCATTGGTGGTGCGCCTTATACTCCGGTGCGCCTTATACACCAGAAAACACGGGACAGGTATTTTCCACAAAATGTTAGTTTTCTGTCCAAACCTAAGGTGACTAACGGTATCTCATATCAAGTTGACCTAAGTAATGTTAGATTCAGCCTGGTGGAGAGCTTTGCCACGACTTGTGTATCACCCTTGCAGTTTGTTGTGTGTTGACAGACTGGCAGTGGCCTATTTTCAGCAACCGGCTATGTTTCAACTATCACATGTTGGTAGGCTGTCCACTAAAGACCTCTACATGGCGTCTGTTTGACCTTTGACGTGGAAGGCATGTCGGACGCCTTTCTTTTTTTGACAGCCATCTCAAAATACAGTGATACCTCAGCTTACGATCTTAATTGGTTCCCAGAAAGTGTGTGTGTAAGGCGAAAAGTTCGTCTGCCGAACATTTATTTCCCATAAGAAACCATTAAAAATGAGAATAATCCGTTCCCAAGTCCTAATTTTCTACTAAATAAGCCTTATAACGACACAAAATATACCTTATTTTATGTATAATAAATGTGCTATTGGATTATAATAAACTGTACAGCACAGGTGTCAAAGTCAAGGCCCGCGGGCCAAATCCGGCCCGCCACATCATTTTTTTCGGCCCGCGAAAGCAAATCAAACTTGTTAAATTCCATGATGATTGCTAAAATCTGAGCCAAAATGTCATATTTTGGGATGTCAACCACAATAAAAGTCATTATTCTTGACTTCAGATTTGAAAACGAGTTATTCATTAATTTGCTCTGTGCTCTATATGTAATACTTGAAGGGATTTAAACATTCTAATGGGTTCCCCAAATTCATAACGGCCCTTGAGAGGAAACCATAACTACAATGTGGCCCGCGGCAAAAAATGACTTTGACACCCCTGATGTACAGTATAAAAAAGTCATTTTATTTACCTTTGTGATGGTTGTTGATGTCATTGCCTCGAGTGAAGTTGCTGCGCTTTCGCAACGATAATACCGTCACTCGCACTGTCCCCTGCTAGCTGCTTTTCGTTAATCCAAATCAACAGAAGTTTTTCAACCTCTATTTCCTGAGACCGTTGCTTAGACAACACAGAAACACCCTTAGCCACACATAGCAATGGTCGACTTAGCATACTGCTAACGGGACGCTAAGTCTCACACACGCACACCTCGTTTGTGTTTTTTGATGATCTCCTTCCGCGCTACCGTAATTTTCTTTTATGTCCTCTTCGGCTTAATACGAGCCTGTGGTGGGGTCTTTTTCTGTCCCATAATAGCAAAAGTACTCCACTCGATAGCAAACCAGGTCTGCACTCAAAAAGGGGGTGTGGGAAACTACTCCGCCAGCCACCGTGGCGCTGTGTGGTTTGGTTTGTCTGCCGAAAACTAGTTTGTTAGCCAACACTACATACTCGCGAATTTAATAAAGTTCGTGAGCTCAAGCGCTCGTAAGCAAAGGTATCACTGTACAGCGTTTCTCCATTTTTAAGAGATTTAAAAGTTACAAGTAGTGAATCCGGGCTGGGGAGATGACGAGGACGATGTTGAGGTTATTACGGGGCGCGGTTTTGCTTTTCCACAGTCATGCAGCAAGATTGAGGTCAGCGGAAGAAGAGGATGTCTAATTGCGGAAAAGCAAGTAAAAGCGAGGCCGCTTTCCGTGGTGACGTGACTCTTTTTTTAGTACATTTGGGATGCATAGTGACATATTAAGAAGCCTGGAAAACATACAACATGACCTTTCGGGCAGAGAATTGCAAAGACTAAGAACTGCGAGAAAAAAATGGACTGAGTAAACTGCTTGGAGAAAAAAAAAAAACATAATGAACTTTAATTCGGATTTCAGTCTGGCTTTTGTTTAGCGTGTCATGAGTGATCTTGTCAAAACACAAGTTCAACAGCAGTTTTGCCCCAAATCTGGAAGCAAATTTTCAGTAGTTTTCTCCTTGCTTGTTTGATTCATGGCAGGCGACATAGTTTTGTAAGCGGTCACGAAGTGAGAAAATAAACAGACACGGCTCTTCGTCCTGACATCGCCGAGGGGGATGTCAAAGGCAGACCTTGATCATGTGACAGCAACACATCAAATCAGGGGGGGAAATGAATACAGTGAGACCTCAACTTACGAACTTAATTGGTTCCCAGATAAGAGTGTGTAAGGCGAAAAGTGTGTATCTCAAAAAAGAAATTCCCACAGGAAACCATTAAAATGGGAATAATCCGTTTCCGGGTTTCCATAAAATATACTTTTCAACTAAATAAGCCTTAAAACTACACACAACATACCTTATTCTATGTATAATAAATGTGCTATTGTATTGTAATGAAAGAAATACACTGCATCATAAAGTGATCATACACTGCATCATAAAGTCACTGTATTTACATTTGTGATGTCATTGATGGCTTGATGGAATGGCGTTGGAGGCCGAAGGTCAAAAGGAATTGCTGTTTGAGAGGCATATTACATGAGGACTGTAATTAAAGAAATAAACTGTGCCTTAAAATAACATTTTATTTACCTTTTTGATGGTCGTTGATGGCTCATGGAAGGAGAGTCACCTTCCATAAGGACTGTTGGTAACTTAACATCTGGTGCTGTTCGGTCGTGTGCTTCCGCCGAAGATCACTCTGCCAGCCGTGGTGGGTGTGTATTATGAAAATAGTGCTTATTATAAGGTTTATTTTCATAAATTTGAAGTTTGTGAGACGAAAAGTTTGTAAGATAAGGTGTTTGTAAGTTGAGGTCTCACTGTATAGGAGTGTCACTAAGTGGGGGCATAGCAAAACACAGGCCTCGATGAAAGGCCATGGCAAAGACAAGAAGCAAACATGCAAACATGCTATTTCACAGTAAAAATTTGACACAGCAAAAAAAAAAAAAGGCAATTTCACTATTGTAATCAAATAAATAGTTAAAGGACAACCGACACATTTTTTTTCTTTCCTAACTGACATCAGAAAAATGTTTTGCCATCAACACGGATCAGCACGAAGTTTTCAGACCAAACAAAGTACCCAAAATGCATTGTGTGTCACTTTCAAGGTCAGTGACGATACCTACCGTGACGTCACGGTAGGTATCGTCACCAACTCAAAAACAAGACTTCCGGAATATTCAGCGCGAGTCTTAAAACGTAAAATATAGCTATATGCGGTGGAATCTTTGTAAAATATGCTCAGTAAAAGTCATTTGAAGCCATTTTACAAGTTATGGACACAACTTGTCCGGAGGCATCGGTTGTCCTTTAAATAAATACATAGATATAGATATCTCGCTAGCTAGCGCTACAAAAGCTAGCTAAAACGATCTTTAGCTAGCTATATTGTCTATCTGGCTCGCTATCTATTAGCTATCTAGCTAGCTATATAGCTATCTGGCTGGCTAGCTAGCTATCTAGCTCGCTGGCTATTGGCTATCAGCTAGCATTCTATCTATTTGAGTTACTTCCGTGTTGAGTGAACGCTGGTCACCCACAGAGAAACTGATCCTCTGACTGTAAAGTGACCTTGATAGTTTTGAAAGGCGCTCATAAATGAAATTGATTATTATTATTATGAAACGGAGAGCATGCAAATCTACAGTTTAGAAAATGGCGTGTGTGTTTGTGTGTGTATATAGTGTTGATACTCACAATCACAGTGTAAGTTTGGCAAACTGATGTTTAAACTCACTTCTATCTTCCCACCACTGTCTTTATCTGGATCATCCACATACAGTTCATTGACACTAGAAATAGAAGAAGATAGTCAGTTGGAGTCATTAATGTTAACAGGATGCAAAATCCATCAATCCGCCTGATTGATACTTTTTGTGATTTTCTGGCTTCTGACACTTTTCTTGAAAAAAACTTCAAGTTTCTGTTGGATTTCAGCGCTAGGCATTCAGTAGTGATACATTTGAATCAACCCAGACTGAAAAAAAGTATGTTGTGATTTACTACGAGTCCACTAGAAGCTAGCATTAGCCAGAAAACAACTGACCGAACTTTCTTAATGTCCATTTTTTCTTGAAAGGTCTGTCTTGAAAATGGCTTTAACAATAAATCTCCAAGCAAATCCATTTCCTCTCTTCCTTTAGCCATTGCGGGTTGGAAAACCGCTATTAAATCAACACAATATGTTTGCGTATGCAGCTCGCTACCGATACAGCGTGTTAGCTCTGTCTAGTATGCTATTATCACTAGCGACTAGTGATACCATGATTGGTTAGTGACTTGCCAATCATGCGACGAGCCAATCACAGCTTGGGAAAGCTCTGATTGGTTAAAAGGCGTCCGGGTAGATTTTGTACCCTGGTAACAAATGATGGCTGAAATGTGATTGGTTAACTGCTTAAAAAACACACGCCTGTAAAGCGGGGCAACAGGGGAAAAGTAATGAAAGGCAGCTGAAAAACAATTAGAAATTACAGTGATTTAATTGGTTCCCAGACCGAGTGTGTAAGGCGAAAAGTCGCGTTGCTACCTGTAGCGGTGGCAACCGTAGAATTAAAACAATAAAAAAGGTCTGGCGGTCGTGGTCGTAAGTACGGGTGGTCGTAACTTGCGCCGGTCGTAAATGGGATGTTACCTGTAATTGCACATTGTCTAGCAGTGAATGAGTTAATATCGTTTTGAGTGAACAGTGAAGATAAGCTGTTTTGGATCATCAATCCATCTTTCGGTGGTTGCTGTCAACCCATATTGTGAAGATTAAACTATCCCTGCCGGAGTCATTTCCATATTGTTTGTCACAAACTACTTCCTGGCTCGCCTAATTACGATTGGAGTGGCGTTTTTGGGATGTATGTAGCAAACTAAGTTGTTTATCTCTGCTTCTGTAAATATATAATCATTGAGATCGTGTCTGTCCATCCATCTGTCCTGAGTTTCCAGTTCTCAAAACGAATTGTCAGGAAAACACGCCGATGCCACATAGGCTTACTCATGCTAATGAGGTGATACCAGAGCGAATCGGGGCAATCAGCGCCATTCATAGAACATAATCAGGGTTTTTGTAAAAACAGCAACACCCTTCACGGAATGATGGTTTAGGGTTTCATTTAGACCGTGCTTACAACAGACTTCTTAGGTCGTTACCGCATAGGCTTGGGCATGTTAATGACCAGAGCGAATGGGGCAATCAAAGCCAGTCATAGAACATAATCAGGGTTTTTGTAAAACAGCAAAACCCTTCATATTATTTGCTATTATTATTATTTTTTTTAACTTTATGTGACTTCCGGGTCGAGTGAACGCTGGCGCGGGTGGCTGCCGCTGCTCACTCAGAGAAAAAAAATATCCTGTGACTGTAAAGTGTCCTTGAGAGTTTTGAAAGGCGCTTATGAATGAAATGTATTATTATTATTATTGGCCAGTGTGTCGAGGCGTGTGTTGCAGCCTCCCTGGCACATTTCAACATATACTTCAAGAAACCGGGCAACCTACATTTCAGTGGCTATGAATCCTGTCAGCTCCGAGAGGAAGAGGAAGAGTATGACGACACAGCACAGGATGGAAACTGTGGGCAGAGGAGAGCAGAGTGTAAATGAATATACAATGAGTCCCAGACAGAGTGTGTAAGGCGAAAAGTGTGTATCTCAAAAAATAATTTCCCATAGGAAACCGTTAAAATGATAATAATGTGTTCCCAGGTCCCCAAACATAATTTTCTACTTTCTAATTTACAAAGCCTTAAAACTACACAAAATATACCTTATTTTATGTATAATAAATGTGCTATGACATTAGGGTTATATATATGGGGCCGATACGACCAGTCAGACTTTAGTTCGCTGACGAAGCCTCTTGGATAGGAGGCGAAACGTCCGAAACCTTCACTTTTGTACAGATGACGGCTGAAGAAACCTTCTCATCGATGGACCACTCCTGTACGACTGAGAGCTTACACAGACGTAAATGTGCTATGGTATTATAATTAAAGAAATAAACTGGACAGTATAATAAAGTAGTTTTATTTACCTTTGTGATGGTCGTTGATGGCTTGATGGAATTGAGTGGACGGTTTCATCAGCATTTAATGCTTGATGAGGAACGTAACCTTCTTCTTTCACCATCTTGAGGAATGATCCCTTGTAGGTGTTTTCTGTGCGATCATTTTACCTGGTTCCTCATCAATTGTGTTCTGTTTAGATGGGTTGATAGCTTTTTGCATCAAGTGCAGAAATGGCTTGTGTGGGTTATTTGTGGAGGATATTTTAACCTTGCAGTCTACACTCTGCCTTTGAACTATCAACGTTAAAACTCTCTCACTTTCGTCTGCCTGTCTCTTTAATGTATAAACCACCTCCCCTCACTGCTGAGCTCTTGACCAATCACGTGGTTTTAACCGACGACTGGGGGCGGAATATACAGGACAAAAAAAATGTTGGCTGCCATTTTGTTTTTTGGAGAATGGCTTCACTCTCTGTCTGTAAACCCCTCCCCTCACTGCTGCGTTCTTGACCAATCACGTGGTTTTAACCGAATACTGGGGGTGGGAAATACAGGACCAAAAACTAGCTGGCTGCCATTTTCTTGTAAGGCGAACGAGCTCGTTCGCGAACGACACATCACTCATTGTGGCAGCTCCGTGTGTATCCCGAAAAATAGTTCGTATGCCAAGGTAAAATTTTCATAAATGTAACGTTTGTAAACCGAAAAGTTCGTAAGCAAAGGGGTTTGTAAACCGACGTATCACTATATTTACTTCACACACACACACACACAGCCTCCAAGACATATGGAACTTCTCCAATGTCAATCTCAAATGACATCACTATTTTTAAAGAGATGATGTAAACCAATTGAGCCGTTCTGCTCCACGAAGGAGACGAAGATGAGCTGTGGTGCTGACGTGAATGAAATCACCCAAGCTGTAAATAGACTCCCATGAATAGCAGCTCTAATGGTGGTGGCTCAGGCGCTCCACTGCGACACCGTTTTTAGACACCCTCCTACACTAATTACACATTAAATAACATCGCAACATGGCGCCGAGGAGGAGGTGAGCTCATTGGCAAAACGGCCATTTTTTTTCTCCTAAGAAGACGTAAAATACTTGTGACTCACAAAATCCACCCGAAATATTTTACACTTCCATAGAACGTTGGAGTTCAAACTACTGTCATTGTAACAGTATTTGCACAAACAGTGGCCGGGGGGCATTGACGTATGCAGTGCCAACGCATACAGCATCAAAGTACCGTATTTTCCAGGGTATAAGGCGAATTCAAAATCCTTCAATTTCTTCAATAGATGACCCTCCGCCTTATATGCAGGTGTGCCTTATATGTGATATTAAAGGACAAGCGACACCTCCGGACAAGTTGCGTCCATAATTTGTAAAATGACTTCAAATGACTTCTACTGAGCGCATTTTATAAAGATTCCACCGCATATAGCTATATTTTACGTTTTAAGACTCGCGCTGAATATTCAGGAAGTCTTGTTTTTGAGTTGGTGACGAGTCCTCATCCTACGTCACTGAAGGAACGCCCCTGACCGAAAAAAGGACAGTCCTGTAGCAGTGAGTTTTAAGACTCACGCTGAATATTCAGGAAGTCTTGTTTTCGAGTTGGTGACGAGTCCTCATTCTACGTCACTGAAGGAACGCCCCTGACCGAAAAAAGGACAGTCCTGTAGCAGTGAGTTTTAAGACTCACGCTGAATATTCAGGAAGTCTTGTTTTCGAGTTGGTGACGAGTCCTCATTCTACGTCACTGAAGGAACGCCCCTGACCGAAAAAAGCACAGTCCTGTAGCAGTGAGTTTTAAGACTCACGCTGAATATTCAGGAAGTCTTGTTTTTGAGTTGGTGACGAGTCCTCATTTTACGTCACTGAAGGAACGCCCCTGACCGAAAAAAGGACAGTCCTGTAGCAGTGAGTTTTAAGACTCACGCTGAATATTCCGGAAGTCTTGTTTTTGAGTTGGTGACGAGTCCTCATCCTACGTCACTGAAGGAACGCCCCTGACCGAAAAAAGGACAGTCCTGTAGCAGTGAGTTTTAAGACTCACGCTGAATATTCAGGAAGTCTTGTTTTCGAGTTGGTGACAATGCCTGACGTGACGTCACGTCAGGAACGCCCCTGATCGAGAAAGCGACACACGATGCATTTTGGGTACTTTGTTTGGTCTGAAAACATCGTGTTGATGGCGAAATTAGAAGGAAAAAAACATCAATAACGCAATGCTGAATCGTTGTGTGTTGCACCAAGACTACTATTTGATACTAGCTGACACAAATTCCCAGCAGACAAATCAGCCCATTTCCAATGGAGCTTGGGCGCCATCTTGTGCATATTCTGGGAGCTAATTTGGACGCCAGACGGCTCGAATTGATGCGGAAGGTCTTCTTTAATCGAGTGCAAACATGTATGCTTTCCTCTTCAGAACTATTTCAATCATATTCATAACTGGATGAGTAACAAGAAAGCATCTGAATCGAATCTGAACTCTCTGAAGGCATTGTTTTGTGTCTGGAGTATCCTGGCGTGACGTCATGAACAAGGGGGCGGGATCTTCTGAAACTCGCCGTTTCCGAGATCATTTTGAAGTAGTTTTGGGACACTTGAACTCATTTTTATTGGTGTTTTACATTTGACTAAAAATAGAACCCTGCGTGTTTTGGGTATTTTAGATGCTATAAAACGTTTTTCTGATGTCAGTTTGGAAACAAAAAAATTGGTGTCGGTTGTCGTTTAAGTAATATTAACCCCTGGCTGTAAGCAGCCACTGACTCCATTTCACCCTATAGAAGAAGTAGTGCGTAACCCCCGGACTCTACTGTAGCACCTGATAATTTTGGTGTGCCTTATATTTGGATTTTTTTTTCATTCATTCATTGAACGTGAGCCTTATATATATGAGTCCAGTGCGTCTTATATATGGAACATTTTTTAAAATACACCATTAATTGTGGGAGCGCCTTGTACGCCAGTGCGCTTTATACAACGGAAAATACGGTAAACACAAGTTTGAACTAAACATTTTTACTCAGCATGGATTATAAACTTGTGGAATGCGAACCAGAAGTGTGTCATGTAAAGCTAATAAAAATTGAAATATATTTTGGTTTTTTTCTGTCCAAGATGGAGTTGTACTCTCCAGCAAATGGAACATATAAATCCATTCACTGCCATTTACAAATTTATTCGGGAATTGAAAATATGACAGAGAGCCATTCCCGAATTGATTCTGTTTTTTTTTTTTTTTTTGTTTCTTGTTTGGGTGCCGATAAAGCGCTGGCCAGATCTCTGGAAATGTTTTTTTTTTCCTCCACATGGGGTCAGCATTTCCCTTTTTCCCATGTTGACGCTTCGTTACAGCTTCAGCTGTTGTTAAAGCACTATATAAATCAATATATAAATATTGTATTGTATTTAGTACAGCTGACCCCCCTTTAAAACTCAGATAACTCCAATTTAGGAATTAACTGTGTTTTTTTTACTAATGAAAGAAGAGAGTCTAAGGCTATAAAACGTTTTTGATGTCAGGAAAACAAAAAAGTGACGTCGGTTGTCCTTTCAAAAAAAAAAAAAAAATAAAACAAATAAAATAGGGAAGAAGCTGACGCAGTTACACAACCAGTTCTCACCACAGCGGTCAGACCGCTGTGGTGAGAAGCCTTGGCCAGCCAGCAGCCTCTTGTTGAGCAGGTGAGTCGTGTTTACGTGGCAACAGTCACCAAGGATCACAGTCACACGACCTTGCGGTTGGAAAGGCATCACAGTCAAACTTGCGGCTGTTGGCGGATCTACTTTGGGTCATGTTTAACTGACAAACAACAGTGTCGCAAACAGCACCTAGCATCTAGGAAATTAACTCATTCACTTCCACACGATGTGTAAAAATGTGTCCACTCTAGTGCCAGGGTTTTTGTCATTGTCACTCAAATTCCAGGACACACAGTATATTGAATTTTAGGACGACATAAACATTCAATGCAGCGTAAGAAACGCGAGACTCTCTTATTTCATCAGAAAAAAAGAGTTCATTCCTAAATTACATGAGTCTGGAGTTATATGAGCGTGAAATGAGGACGGCTGTCTCAAATACAATGCAATACTCTCAGTCGTACAGGAGTGGTCCATCGATGAAAAGGTTTCTTCAGCCGTCATCTGTACTTCTTTGAAGGTGTCGGACCTTTTGCTTCTCATCCAAGAGGCTTCGTCAGCGAATTAAAGTCTTTTGCTGGTATTTTCGGCCCTATATATATATATATATATATATATATCCCTACTGTCCAGACGTGGCGGTGCCAGACTCTGCTATGATTTGTCCCTGCTCTCAGGTCGGGGGTAGCAGAGGACTACTCCCTGCGGCTACACTGATTACTTCTATGTCCTGACTGATTATGGGGTCTACAACTGGCCTGATTGCCCCATTTGCTCTGGTGTCACCTCATCAGCATAAGTAAGTTGCCTAAGAAGTCTGTTGTAGGACCGATCCAAATTGAACCTCACCCCACCATGGCGATTTAGTGAAGGATTTTGCTGTTTTATAAAAATAGCTTTGTTTACTTCCCTTTCAAACCATCTATTTTCTTTCGCTAAGATTTTAACCTCATTGTCGTCAAATGAGTGGTTGCTGCCGGTTTTTCATGTATTTTACAGTTTTACTCCTGTTCTAAGGCTCCATATTGCAACCATCGATGTCGATGCAGTTCGAGGGTAAATACTGCAATGCACCATGGGTAAATGCATTTTCGAAAGTTTCCGCCGGATCACGGAAAAGCGCGATATCCTCTACTATGACTTTGGAACGCACTGAAGCAAATGCAAGGTGATTATGACTAGATATCGGAAGGGTGGGATAGCAGACGATGAAAGGAAAACGAACAGTTTTCTATTGCTGTTTGACTAAATGTGTTTCTTTAGCTATTTTAACAGAAGTACAGTTATACGTTGGCTTACGAACTTCATTGGTTCCCAGACAGAGTGTGTAAGGCTAAAAGTGTGTATTCCAAAAATTTATTTCCCATAGGAAACCATTAAAATAAGAACAATCCATTCCTAGGTCCCCATAAAACATAATTTTCTACTTTCTAATTTTCTAAGCCTTAAAACTACACAAAATATACCCTATTTTATGTATAATAAATGTGCTATGGTATTATAATTAAAGAAATATATTGTACTATATAATAAAGTCGTTTTATTTCCCTTTGTGATGGTCGTTGATGGCTTGATGGAATGGAGTGGCCGCTTTCATCAGCATTAAACACTTGATGAGGAACGTAGCCTTCTTCTTTCACCATCTTGAGGAATGATCCCTTATAGGTGCTTTCTCTGCGATAATTTTACCTAGTTCCTCAGCAATTGTGTTCTATTTAGATGGGTTGATAGCTTTTCGCATCAAGTGTACAGATGGCTTGTGCAGGTTGTTTGTGGAGCCTGATTGATGGGATATTTTAACCTTGCAGTCTACACTCTGCTTTTGAAATATCAAAGTTGAAACTCTCTCACTGTCGTCTGCCTGTCTTTTTAATGTTTAAACCACCTCTCCACACTGCTGCGTTCTGGACCAATCACGTGGCTGTAACCGAAGACTGGGGGCTGGGTATAGAGGACAAAAACAGTCGGCAGCCATTTTGTTGTTAGAAGAACGGGCTCGTTCGCGAAAGACACACCACTCATTGAGGTAGCTTCGTGTACGAACAAAGTTCGTATGCCAAATTCTGATAAATTTAACGTTCGTAAACCGAAAACTTCGTAAGCCAAGGGGTTCGCAAACCAAGGTATCACTGTAAGTCATATGTGGCGCAGATCATGTAGTCATATGCGCTAATCGTAATAGACTTGGCGCTGGCGCAGTAAAGTTACAAAGTTACGCCAGTGGCTGTCAAAATGCGTAAATGGCGAGAGGGCGCTGCCCAAATCCATTCCTGGGGAAGCACGGGAGGAAAAAGTGGCAAGTAGTATAACATGAGCTCATCCTTTCTTAGTGGCGTCACGGAGGCTTGGGGGAGAAAACGTACATGACCTAGATCCCGGAAAACGTATAGTAGTGTAATTCCCAGAGTCTGACGCCATGCTGCATGCTTCTGTAAACAGTCGCACTTTTTGACGGTTAGCCCGCCCGCGGCTTGTTTGAGGCTTGTTTTAAACACCAAACAAGAACAATGAGAGTTTTCTATCAGCACGGGGCAGGCCGAACAAATATTACGCATGACATTGGGGGCGGGGGGGGGGGGGGTCCCTCCGGAAAAAAAGCACCACCGTGATTAAAAATGGACGTATTGTTAAATGCAAATACCATAACCCGAAGGAATGTGGCGCTAAAACAAACGCACTGAAGTGTGCTAGGGTTCAAATATTTAGCCTTCTGTGATGTGAAAGAGGGGTCGTTTGTAGTTCCCTCCCAAAGGCTGGTCAACCCTATAGAGTGATACCTCAGCTTACGAACACTTTAGCGTACAAAGTTTTCGCTTTATGAACATTAAATTTGCGAGAATATAAACGAACCAAACCACACGGAGCGTCACAGTGGCTGGCGGACTAGTTTTCCACACCCCCTTTAACTGCAGATGTGGTTTGTTATTGAGTGGAGTACTTTTGCTATTATGGGACCGAAAAAGACCCCACCACAGGCTAATGTTAAGCCGAAGAGGACAAAAAAGAAAATTCCAGTGGAGCAGTAGAAGGAGATAATCGAACACAAATGAGGTGCGCGTTTGTGTGACTTAGCGTCCCACTACAAGTATGCTAAGTCGACCATTGCTATGTGTGGCTAAGGGTGTTTCTGTGTTGTCTAAGTATCGGTCTCAGGTAACAGAAGAGGTTGAAAAACTTCTGTTGATTTGAATTAACGAAAAGCAGCTAGCAGGGGACATTGTGAGTGAGGGTATTATCGCCGAGAAAGCACTGCAACTTCACTCGGATATCATCAAGAGGGAACCTGGAAGTTCGTCATCCATTGACAACTACTATAATAAAGGTAAATAAAAGGATTTTATTATATAGTACAGTTGATGTCTTTAGTTACTATACAATAGCACATTTATTATACATAAAATAAGGTATATTTTGTGGAGTTTTTAAGGCTTATTTAGTTGAAAATTATCTTTTATGGGGACCTGGGAATGGATTATTCTCATTTTTAATGGTTTCTTATGGGAAATAAATGTTTGGCAGACGAACTTTTCACCTTACACACACTTTCTGGGAACCGATTAAGTTCGTAAGCTGAGGTATCCACAAAAAAAAAAAAAAAAAAAAAAAAAAAAGCCATGGCCTTTACGACCAGACAGTAGATGGCGACAGGAAGGGTGGTAACTGACGACTTGCATCCTTTTCCCTCTTCATTGGGAAACGGACATCTTTAACAGCCCCATTCTCCTCCCTGTCAACCAGGAAGGTGTTTATAATGAGCAACGCTGAAACATTATGTCATGTTGTCGGTCTTGTCGGACAATCCGCTTTCATCAGGTGACCGATATGAAAAGATGACTGAAGAGCCCAAAGTGTGTCATGGGACCTTCTGAAGTGGTGAACATTTTAAATGATTAAATGATGACTTACTGGTGACAAACTCATGACGTGGTCGGAAAAATATTCAGTATCCAAAGTGCCTGCGGCCATCATTAACAATGTTGTCATTGTGGTGAACCAAAAGGGTACAAACGGTACGTGCGTTGACTTCGCTATGCCACGATTACGGACTTGAATAGCAGCGGATCTCCATGTACACAAAATAACAGCTAGATTTAGCCTACGTTCACACAATAGAAAGCAAATAGAAGAAACAAAAACAAAAATACAATCAGAAGACTACATAAGGAATTGGATTGGATTGGATTGGATTGGATTTGCCTTTATTAGTCTCACAGTGGAGAAATTAAACTTTTTGTCAAACAATCAAACTTTGATTACCGTATTTTACGGTGTATAAGGCGCAACGGAGTATAAGGTGCACGCCCCAATGAATGGTGTATTTTCAAACTTTTTTCATATATAATAAATGAAAAAGGTTTTCCAAATATGATATGTCAATATATAAAAGTTTTCCAAATATAAGGCACATTACATTATAAGGTGCTATAGCAGAGGCTCGGTTACACACTACTTCTACAGGGGGAAATGGAGTCGGTGGGTAATGACAGTCGTTATGAGACCTGTTGTGTCTCAATATGACTTCACATATAAGGCGCACCTGCGTATAAGGTGCAGGGTCATCTTTTGAAGAAAATCAAGGCTTTGGGGTGCGCCTTATACACCGGAAAATACGGTAATTTTAGTTTAATGACTGAAACCAAAAACTAAATTAAACTGTCATATGAAAAATGAACTTTGGTTACTATTTAGTGAATTTTGACAGAAAATGTGAATTTTGACTTGAAAACTGCAATGCAAATGTATTTTAATTTGAGCAGTGCATTTATAATAATAATAATAATAATAATAATAATAATACACATTATTATTATTATTTATCATATAAATCAAAGTATTATTATTATTTATCATATAAATCAAAGTATTATTATTATTATTATTAGTAGTAGTAGTGTTATTGTTATTTATTATTATTATTATTATTATTAGTATTGTTATTATTATTATTATTATAAATACACATTATTATTATTATTATTATTAATATTATTATTTATCATATAAATCAAAGTATTATTATTATTATTATTAGTAGTAGTAGTAGTAGTAGTAGTAGTAGTATTAGTATTGTTATTATTATTATTATTAGTAGTAGTAGTAGTAGTAGTAGTAGTAGTAGTAGTACTGGCAGTAGTAGTGGTAGTGGTGGTAGTAGTAGAAGTAGTAGTAGTAGAAGTAGTAGTAATAGTGGTAGTAGTGGTAGTAGTAGTAGTAGTAGAAGTAGTAGTTGTAGTAAAGAATTTAGTTTTATTAATAGAGTTATTCATTACTTTCCATTAACTGTAACCCTATGCGGACGTGTTTACCACTCAAGCACCGATAAAGCACTGGCCAGACCTCTGGCAATGTTTTATCCCTTCCACTAGGGGGCACCATTTCCATTTTTTCCATTTTAGCGCTTTGTTACAGCTTGAGCTGTTGTTAAAGCCCTATATAAACCCATATGTATGTATTGCATTGTATTTTGGACAGCCACCCTCATTTCGAGATCATATAACTACAGACACATAATTTAGGAATGAACTATTTTGTCCTGATGAAAGAATGGATTGTACGGTTCTTACACTGCATTGAATGTGGATGTAGTCCTAAAACTCAATATTCTGTAGGTCCTGGAATTTGAGTGACAATGACAAAAACCCTGGCACTGGGGTGGACACATTTTTGCACATCGTCTGGCAGTAAATGAGTTGAATAGAATGCAATAACCATGTAGATCAGTCGACAACTGTTTTGTTAAGAAAAGGAAGTTCAAGTAAAATGGGGTGCACTCACTGAAAGCGCCTGTGTATGTGGGTTGGGTGAGATCTTTGGGAACTTTCCTGTAGATGTCAAACCTGGGAAGGAAAAACAAAACAAAACGGGAGAAATGGGGTGGTAAGAGGGGGTCAAGTGGGGGAAAAAAAAATGTTGAAAAAGTAAACATGAGAAAGGAAGAACATAATGTACCCGTCAGGCTGTGCGATATGACGGAAGAGTGCTGGAATGTTAGCAGTGGAACGCCGCCATTACTTATACAGGCCCAGACAGCCTGCCGCAACACACACCCTGCTGTTTGCACTACATTTTTGACCTCACCTCAATGTAGTTGCCTCACACATAACATTTATACAAGAAAGCACAAGACCCAAAAAACACACACACACACACACACCCACGCACACACACACAAACACACACACACACACACACACACACACACACACACACACTAAACCACTGAATAATATTAATAATAATAATAATACC
Source organism: Hippocampus bargibanti (assembly GCF_051943395.1). Classification (NCBI taxonomy): domain Eukaryota; kingdom Metazoa; phylum Chordata; class Actinopteri; order Syngnathiformes; family Syngnathidae; genus Hippocampus; species Hippocampus bargibanti. The sequence goes on from NC_142735.1 coordinate 1,322,499, forward strand.
ACCACTACTACTCCTACTACTACTCCTACTATTACTACTACTACTACTAATAATAATAATACATTTCATTTATAAGCACCTTTCAAAACTCTCAAGGTCACTTTAATAATAATTATACTTTAATAATAATAATACTTTAATACTACTACTACTACTACTACTACTAATAATAATAATAATAATAATACATTTCATTTCTAAGCGCCTTTCAAAACTCTCAAGGTCACTTTAATAATAATTATACTTTAATAATAATAATACTTTAATACGAATACTACTACTACTACTAATAATAATAATAATACATTTCATTTCTAAGCGCCTTTCAAAACTCTCAAGGTCACTTAACAGTCACAGGATCAGTTTTTCAGTGGGTGAGCAGCGGCAGCCACACGCGCCAGCGTTCATTCAACACGGAAGTAACTCAAATAGATAGAAAGCTAGCTAGCTAATAGATCGCTATTAATAATAACAACAATAATACATTTCATTTCTGAGCGCATTTCTAAACGCTCAAGGTCACTTTATGGTCACAGGATAAGTTAGATAGCTAGCTAGAAAGCTCACAGATAGCTAATAACAATAATAACAATAATCACAATATATTTCATTTCAAAACTCTCAGGGTCACTTTAATGTCACAGGATCCGTTTTTCTGTGGGTGAGCAGCGGCAGCCACATGCGCCAGTGTTCACTCAACCCTCAAATAGATAGAAAATTATCTGGCTAGCTAATAGATAACTAATAGCTAGGTGGCTAGACAGATAGCTAGATAGCTTATAGTTATTATAGTTTTTTATTATTATTATTATCGTCAACATCATCATTATTATTATTATTATAATTATCCACCTCTGCAATAAATTGGACCAATACCATAAAAAACACTCCAAAATATGAATTACTGCACAACTCATCATCATACAGTGACTCCTCTATTAATGTCATGTAAAGAACAACCGACGTCTCCGGACAAGTTGTGTCCATAATTTGTAAAATGGCGTCAAATGACTTCTACTGAGCGTATTTTAATAAAATTCCACCGCATATAGCTATATTTTACGTTTTAAGACTCGCTCTGAATATTCAGAAAGTCTTGTTTTTGAGTTGGTGACGAGTCCGTACGTGACGTCATGAAAGGACCGCCCCCTGACCGTAAAAAAGACGCATTATAGCGTCCTTCCATTACGTCAATGTATTTTGCTGTACATGTTTGGTCTGTGAACCGTGTTGCACCCAAAAGCCGCCAGAAGAGGGAGTCAAAGCTCCATACAAGGAATTTATCAGCCTGTGGAAGCGGAGGTGGCCACTGGAGGTCGCCATTTTGTGCCTCTTTTCTGTTGATCCATTGTTGCCCTAATGTTGCCTCAAAATGGCATGGAATACATTCTTTAATCGATTGCAAACATGTATGCTTTCCTCTTCAGAACTATTTGAATCATATTCATAACTGGATGTGTAACAAGAAAGCATCTTCTCTGAATATGAAGCTATTGTTTGGATTCTAGAGTAGGCAAGACGTCCTGGCGTGACGTCACGAACTGGGGGCGGGACTTTCTGAAAATGCCCAATTCGTACCCAGCTCAATTTTTGTGCAGATTTTGAACACTTTAAGTCATTTTTATTGGCGTTTTGCATTTGAATAAAAATATCATATTGTGTGTTTTGGGTATTTTAGATGCTATAAAACGTTTTTCTGATGTCAGTTAAAAAACAAAAAAGTGACATCAGTTGTCCTTGAAGACTATTTCAGGGAGTGAAGAGGAGAAGGGGGGGAAAGTGTGATTTAACAACAGAACTATTTTATAGTTCATGAGCTAGCTCATGCACACGCTTGAGCTCATGCTTTTTGGGCTGCGCTATATTTTTCAAGCCAAACGGCACCACTCATAGCACACAAGCGCTCACATACTCCTTTCCTCATCTCCTGCCAAAACAGTCACATCTGTTGACATATCTTCCAACCCGGGCTGCAAGTGAAATCATGACGGCTGAGGCAATGCAGGGTGGGGGAGGAAGTGGGAAGGAGGTGCTTCCTGTCCAGCCGGGTCAGACTCTGCTACTTCACTTTAACCATATCCTCACTTTTGCTTTCTACGAAGGATACAACGATTGATAGAAAATCCATTTAAACTCACAAACGTCTGATTCTGTGTAAAAAAAAAAAAAAAAAAAAAAAAAAACTACACTAAAATACAAATGAATCTCAATATTGTGAGAAATGTAGTTTAACAGCCAAAATGATTTAATAATGATAAAAATATATTTCATTTATAAGCGCATTTCAAAACTTTCAAGGTCACTTTACAGTCACAGGATAGGTTTTTCTGTGGGTGAGCAGGGGCGGCCACACGCGCTAGCGTTCACTCAACCCGGAAGTAATTCAAATAGATAGAAAGCTAGCTAGCTAGCCAATTGATAGCTAGATAGATTTGTTGGCTTTCAAGTTACAAAAAGTTACTGTTTGGACAAAACTACTGCCTTTACAGCAGCTCCTCTATTTTGTTTTTCTACTTCTTTTTTTCCTCTCCGCTTGCTTTTATAAATTGGCTGCTGTGAAATGTAAATTTCACCACTGCGAGACACTAAAGGCTAATCCAATCCGATTAAGCTATGCCTCGATTCAATTTGATTTTCAATTTTTAGTCCTTGAGTTATTTTATTTTTTACAAAAAAAAAAATGTATATATATATGTTTTTTGTCTTTTTGTCCAAACGGTAACTTTTTGTAACTTGAAAGCAAACAAATCTATCTCGCTGGCTGGCTAGCTATCTAGCTATTAGCTATCTATTGGCTAGCTAGCTAGCTAACTTTCTATCTATTTGAGTTTCTTCCGAGTTGAGTGAATGCTGGCGCGTATGGCTGCCGCTGCTCACCCACATAAACTTATCTTGTGACTGTAAAGTGACCTTGAGAGTTTTGAAATGCACTTATGAATGAAATTTATTAGTATTAGTATTAGTCGTATTAGTAGTAGTAAAGTAGTAGTAGTAAAGTAGTAGTAGAGTAAAGTAGTAGTAGTAGTAGTAAAGTAGTAGTAGTATTAATATTAGTATTAGTAGAATTAGTAGTAGTAGTAGTATTGGTAGTAGTATTAGTAGTAGTAGTTGTAGTAGTAGTAGTAGGTGTAGGACTAGTAGTAGTAGCCATGACTGCAAAGTGTCCTTGAGAGTTTTGAAAGGCGCTTAGAAATTAAATGTATTATTATTATTATTATTATTATTAGTATTATTATTCAGTGGTTTAGTGAAAGCGTCATGAGCTTATAAATGAAATGTATTATAATAATAATAATAATAAAAATAATAATAATAATAATAATAATAATAATAACAATAGGTATTGTTATGTTTTTATTCATGTATTTTAATAATGATAATAACAATAATAATAATAACAATTATTATTATTATTACTACTACTACTAATAATAATACTAATAATAATAATTATTTTTTTATGAAATACATAAATTAAAAACCTAATTTTAATTATTATAAATTCAAAGGGAATGATGACCAAGGTGACCTCATTTGCATGTGTGTCACAGCACTTACATCTGCTTACGTTTCTTTTTCTCCCCAGTCTCTTCTTACGCATTTGCGCGTCTGAATTTCTCATGACGGCGATAAAGATAGCCAGAACATCGTGTGTGTCCGCTACATACTTTGAGGGAGATCACACCTTTGATACGTTCATTCATTTCCTCTCCGGGGGGGGGGGACACTATGTAAGTATGAATATTAATGTTGACATAAAGAGGCCGTCTTTGGCGGTTGCAATTTCCTGAATTGCAATCGGCACGTCTGCCTCGTAGCGTCACTTCTCTCTGCTCGCTTTCGTGTGGTGATCAGTGAGGACATCGCGTAGCGTCCGACTCCGATCCCAAACAAATTAAAACGCGACGTTGCTTTTTCTAGAAGGAACCTTATCAAATGTTTTGTGTGACGCAAATGAATCAGTACGAGTCAATTGCTAGCAAGTCTTGTGTCAGTTAAAGGACAACCAACACCATTTTTTTTGTTTCTTAACTGACATCAGAAAAACGTTTTTATAGCATCTAAAATACCCAAAACACGCAGGATGATATTTTTAGTCAAATGAAAAACACCAATAAAAATGACTTAAAGTGTCCAAAAACGACTTCAAAATGAAACCGGAAGTGGACAGTTTCAGAAGGTCCCACCACCTTGTTCGTGACGTCACGTCAGGACGTCTTGCCTTGCTCTAGAATCAAAACAATGGCTTCAGATTCGGAGAAGATGCTTTCTTGTTACTCATCCAGTTATGAATATGATTCAAATAGTTCTGAAGAGGAAAGCATAAATGTTTGCAATCGATTAAAGAAGTCCTCCGATATAAATTCGAGCCGTCAGGCCTCCAATGTAGCATCCCAGAAAATGCACAAGATGGCGCCCAAGCTCCGTTAGAAATGGGCTGATTTGTCTCAATTCAAAGTACAACATCTTATATTTAACTCATTCACTGCTATTCAGGCAATTTAATCGGGAATTGAAAATGTGATGTAGAGCGCCATTCCTGAATTCCAACAAGCCATCGACCATCACAAAGGTAAATAAAACGACTTTATTATACAGTACAGTGTATTTATTTAATTATAATACCATAGCACATTTATTATACATAAAATAAGGTATATGTTGTGTAGTTTTAAGGCTTAGAAAATCAGAAAGTAGAAAATTATGTTTTATGGCGACCTGGGAACGGATTATTCTCATTTTAATGGTTTCCGATTGGAAATTAATTTTTGGGATACACACTTTTCGCCTTACACTCTGTCTGGGAACCAATTAAAGGACAACCGACGTCTTCGGACAAGTTGTGTCCATAATTTGTAAAATGGTTTCAAATGACTTCTACTGAGCGTATTTTACAAAGATTCCACCGCATATAGCTCTATTTTACGTTATAAGACTCGCGCTGAATATTCCGGAAGTATTGTTTTTGAGTTGGTGACGAGTCCTCATCCTACGTCACTGAAGGAACGCCCCTGACCGAAAAAAGGACAAATTGTAGCAGTCCTTCCATTACGTCAATGCATTTTGCTGTACTTGTTGCACCAAAAAGAGGCAAAAGAGGGCGACAAAGCTCCGTGTAAGGAATTAATCAGCCTGTGGAAACGGGCTGATTAATTCCTTACACGGCTTTGTCGCCATGTTCTGCCTCTCTTTTGGTGGTACACCCCCCCTATTGCCTCAAATGGCACGGAATAAATTCTTTAATCGATTGCAAACATGTATGCTTTCCTCTTCAGAACTATTTCAATCATATTCATAACTGGATGAGTAACAAGAAAGCATCTTCTCCGAATCTGAAGCCATTGTTTTGATTCACCAGCAAGGCAAGACGTCTTGGGGTGACACCACGAAGAAGGGGGCGGGACCTTCTGAAACTGGCCATTTCCGGGTTCATTTTTTTTTTGCAGATTTTGGACACTTTAAGTCATTTTTATTGGTAGTTTGCATTTGACAAAAAAAAAATCATACTGCGTGTTTTGGGTATTTCAGATGCTATAAAACATTTTTCTGATGTCAGTTAGGAAACAAAAAACTGATGTCGCTTGTCCTTTAAGTTCGTAAGCCAAGGTATCACTGTACTAAGTCAAATATAGTACTCGTATGATGCTTTAACACAACAAGCAAAACTCCCATGATCAGGCGCGATTCAATGAAATCATCAACCTTGCGTTATACGTGCGTGAGGAAGCACACGCTTGATGGGGTTTGTGTGATCGGACATGCTGTGCGACACACGTTCTTCTGGGAAAGTGTCAACGCGATGGCGCAATTGACAGAGAGGTGTGACATACACTACTGAAACCGATGTAAATTAATTAGTCAACGCAGTTCTGGTCCAGTGTTGCAATTGCAAGTTTTCTATGAGTCATCAGTGCAACATATCAATAGGATTTGACCACTTGGTGATCCCCTCCGTTCCCCCTGAACCCCGCACATTGCCCCCCACTGTATGGTCACAACCGACAGACTGTAAAACAGTAATGCTTTACAGTTGGCTGATTGAGACAAGTTATGAACTGCAGGGATACTTAGAAAAAGATGCGTCTGTGTGAGCTCTCAGTCGTACAGGAGTGGTCCATCGGTGAAAAGGTTTCTTCTACCGCCATCTGTACGTCTTTGAAGGTGTCGGATGTTTCGCTTCTTATCCAAGAAACTTCGTCAGCAAACTAAAGTCTTACTGGTAGTTTCGGCCCTATAGTCAGTTTATGGAAGACCATTCACCAGAGTTTCAGCGATTTCTGTCAATTTGTAGTCAATTTATGGCTTTCCAAAGATGTGTACCAAATGTCCACCATTTCGTTGCAATACGTCTGTGGAAGCTCTCAGTTGTACAGGAGTGGTACATCGATGAAAAGGTTTCTTCAGCCGTCATCTGTACTTCTTTGAAGGTGTCGGACCTTTTGCTTCTCATCCAAGATGCTTCGTCAGCGAACTAAAGTCTTTTGCTGGTAGTTTCGGCCTTATATATATCCCTACTGTCCAGACGTGGCGGTGCCAGACTCTGCTATGATTGGTCCCTGCACTCAGGTTGGGGGGAGCAGAGGACTACTCCCTGCGGCTACACTGATTACTTTTATTGTCCTGACTGATTACTTCTATTGTCCTGCCTGAGCGTGAGGTCTACAACTGGCGTGCTTGCCCCATTTGCTCTGGTATCACCTCATCAGCATAACTAAGTGTATGTTGCCTAAGAAGTCTGTTGTACGAACGATCCAAATTGAACCTCATTTTTTTTTGTGAAATGCAAAATACCAATAAAATGACTTAAATTGTTCAAAATCTGCAAAAAAATGAACCCGGAAGTGGCCAGTTTCAGAAGGTCCAGCTCCCTTCTTCGTGGTGTCACGGCAAGACGTCTTGCCTTGCTCGAGATTCAAAACAATGGCTTCAGATTCGGAGAATATGCTTTCTTGTTACTCATCCAGTTATGAATACGATTCAAATAGTTCTGAAGAAGAAAGCATACATGTTTGCAATCAATTAAAGAATTTATTCCGTGTCATTTTGAGGCATCAGGGGTGGGAAATGTCGCACCCAAAAAAGGCAGAAAATGGCAACAAAGCCGTGTAAGGAATTAATCCTGTAATTAATTCCTTACATGGAGCTTTGTCGCCCTCTTCTGCCTCTTTTTGGTCCTACACGACATTTTCAGACCAAAGTACAGCAAAATGCATTGACGTGATGGAAGGACTGCTACAATGTGTCCTTTTTTCGGTCAGGGGCGTTCCTTCAGTGACGTAGGGTGAGGACTCGTCACCAACTCAAAAACAAGACTTCCGGAATATTCAGCACGAGTCTTAAAACATAAAATATAGCTATATGCTGTGGAATCTTTGTAAAATATGCTCAGTAGAAGTCATTGGAAGCCATTTTAAAATTATGGACACAACATGTCCGGAGACGTCGGTTGTCCTTTAAACACAGAATTTATATCGACACCAGAGAAGCATAAATAATGTACCGGCACATATTTATTTAAAAAAAAAATCAATGAATAATGCTGACTAATTAACTGAAATGAAGTTGCTTTTGTTTGAAAAAATGTAAACGGCGATTTGAGAATTGCATTATTCTACATTAGCAAGTTGATTTTAATTTAATTAATTGCTCAACCTTATTTTCACTTACCTCCACAATCCGATCGCGTTGATAGAAAAATCTGACATGAAATTAAAATAATCATTAAAAGTACACATTTTGTTGACATTTATTCGGTTTTATGCATTTACAGCATAGTGATGCCTCAAAGTGGACGAATAAATTAAACAATAACAACAGTAAATCATCCAAGAATGCTGTATGCTGCCTCTCTGGGACCCGCTTTTGTTTTACAGTACTGTACTCTTTCGCTACCGTTTGCGGCCTTATATTTTTTTAGGTTCGAAAAAAAAGCCGCGATAAATCAAGAGGCGTGATCATAGAACGGTGAAGTAACAAGGGATTACTGTAATGTGCTTTTACAGCCTTTCGCACTCTTTTGTGAATTGAATTTACAAGGCGTCATCACTCAAACAAACGACAAATATGCAAAGGAGGCAATCGGCGTAAACGAGAGCCCGCAGGCGAATTAACCCCCTCCCCCCGATGAACCTCCGGATGGTGGGGGAAAAGGATACATAAAGCATCAACGGAGCAACAAAACAATGTCACAATGAAGCCTATTCATGCCAGATGTGACAACGCAACAACTTGGAGTGGCTCGTTGGTAGGAAGGAGCTGCAGGGATGCGCCGAAAAATTCTCACATCCACATTCGAGCCAAAATAGAAGCGGAAGTCGAGTACTCACCTCCTCACATCGAAAGGCATGATGGTGTTGGTACAGGTAAAATGTGGGGGTGAATTTAAACAAAGCCAGAAGCGAAACTGAGCTCTCGGAATCTTCTCAGAGCTACCGGTTGTTCTTGGGAACCGGGGTTGACATCATCTTGGGAGTCTTTGCACTATGTGATTGGCTGAGAACTACTTCCGGGTGGTCGTGATTTAACTTCCTGAGGAAAGGAACGCTGAAATTATGAATGAAACTACCGGTACCTTTATACAGTATTAAAATGTCAACATATAATAATAATAATAATAATAATAATAATAATTATTATTATTATTATTATTATTATTATTTATAAGCGCCTTTCAAAACTCTCAACAAGGACCCTTAACAGTCAACATTTCTGTCAATTTAAATCAATGTTATCTGTATAGTCGAAAACGTTATGTAAATATTAATTCAACAAAAAAGCCAACATATATGAAATTAAATACACTACACTAGTATGATTTATTCATATAAATTAAGGACATATACAGGTACCTGTATATTAAAATGTAAAAATTTCTGTCAATTCAAATCAATGTTATCTGTACAGTCGAAACGTGATGTAAATATTATTTCAACAAAAAAGCGAACACATATTAAATTAAATACACTTGATATCAATTATACGTACCCCTGGGAGTTAGCAGATACATATAATTATATGAATATTATTCTTTAATTATAATTATTAGAATATTAAATTAAACATTTGATTTCGGGTATTTGTTATAAATGTAATTTGTACCACTATAAATCTCTATATTTCCTTTTATGTGCAAAATGGCGAAACTTTAATTTTCGGACAGAGAAATTTGCGCAAATTTGCTTCTGTATCTTCTATTCTGTAGGATTTTCCCATATTATGTTTCCACTCTGGCACATATGTGTTGAGGATTCTTCAAAAGTCGAAGTTATGCTATTGATAATAAACTGAAAATCATTTTAGTTTGTTTGAAAAGTTAATTGAACAATTAATTATTGTGATGACATTGATATTGTAACAGATAGTGAAAATTAAATTAAATTTGTTACCTCAAAAATAAAGAAGCAATCAGAATAAAAATCCAAATAATAATAATAATAATAATAATAATATTTTATTTATAAGCAGTTTTCAAAGCTCTCATGGACACTTTACAATCACAAACAAGGGACATAAATACAACCACAGATTAAATTCTAAAAAGAACAAGATATAAAATTAACGAACTGACCTGTTCTCGTTTTGACATGGCTGTTTTGCATGTCATAGATTTTTGAAAATAAATTATTAAATGTCTCCACATACAATCTACAATGAGCCAATATTTTTTTTAGAAGCAAAGTCAATGTTTTGATTCATTTTTACCCCCCCCCAAAAAAAAAAAAATAAAAAAGCTACTTAGTCATCATGAGATGTGGGGATGGACCATGACTTGAGCTAGCTGGCTATCTGGTTAGCTATCTAGCGGGCTACCTAGCTAGCTATGTAGTTTATGACATTGATATTATAACATATAGTGAAAATGAAATTAAATGTGTTACCGCAAAAATAAAGAAGCATTCAGAAAAAAATCCAAATAAGAATTAATAATAATAATAATAATCAGTCATCATGAGATGTGGTGATGGACCATCACTTGAGCTATCTGGCTATGTAGCTGGCTATCTGCTAGCTATCTAGCTGGCTACCTAGCTAGCTATCTATTTGCTATAGATTAGCTGTCTAACTAGCGAGCTATCTGGCTGCCTATCTAACTAGCTATCTATTTGCTATAGATTAGCTATATAACCAGCTAGCTAGCTATCTATTAGTTATCTGTTAGCGAGCTATCTATCTGGCTACCTAGCTATTTGTTATGGATTAGCTGTCTAACTATCCAGCTACCTTAGCTGGCTACCTAACTAGAAGACTATAATGTGCCGTAATGACATTCATAAATCTGCAGTAAATTCCAGTTTCACATAATTTGTCTGAAGAGTCTTATTTATTACAAATAATTACAAAAAAAATTATCATTCATCTATGTATCCTTTGACATATAGGCAGAACAGATCAATGTCCCCGCATTATCCTGTTAAAATTCAGACTAGAGTAGTAAATCATGGATTCCTGGGAATACAGGAAATACATGTAAAGCTGGGATGGGCAACAGGATGCCCGCAACCTCTGTGAAGATAAGCGGATGAGAAAATGGGTTGGATAAGATACAACTTATTTTAATTGGAATATTGTATCAAAGCAAACGCTGAATACACATATATCGCTGATCACTTAACATTATGACTTAAAGGACAACCGACGTCACTTTTTTGTTTCTTAACTGACATCAGAAAAACGTTTTATAGCATCTAAAATAGCCAAAACACGCAGTATGATATTTTTATTCAAATGCAAAACACCAATAAAAATGACTTAAAGTGTCCAAAATCTGCAAAAAAATTGAGCTGCGAATTGGGCATTTTCAGAAAGTCCCGCCCCCAGTTCGTGACATCACGCCAAGACGTCTTACATTGCTTGAAAATCAAAACAATGGCTTCAGATTCTGAGAATATGCTTTCTTGTTACTCATCCAGTTAGGAATATGATTCAAATAGTTCTGAAGAGGAAAGCATACATGTTTGCAATTGATTCAATAATTTATTCCATGCCATTTTGAGGCAACATTGGGGAGAAACTATCACCAGAAAAGAGGCACAAAATGGCTACCTCCTGTGGCCACCTCCGTTTCCACAGGCTGATAAATTCCTTATATGGAGCTTGGATGCCCTCTTCTGGCTGCTTTTGGGTGCAACACAAGGTTTTCAGAACAAAAAAATACACCAAAATACATTGACGTGATGGAAGGACTGCTGCAATGTTTCTTTTTTTCGGTCAGGGGGCGTTCCTTTAGTGACGTCACGCCATGCATTGTCATCAACTGGAAAACAAGACTTCCTGAATATTCAGCGCAAGTCTTAAAATGTAAAATATAGCTATATGCGGTGGAACCTTTGTAAAATACGCTCAGTAGAAGTCATTTGACAAATTATGAACACAACTCGTCGGGAGGCGTCGGTTGTCCTTTAAACAATGTACAGCTGTACATTTTACAAAACAGTCACAAAAAGTTCCCTCATGATGATTTGCATTGGAGAAAGATGAGTCATCTCATGTCTTTTTGTTTATAAAATTAAACACATTCCAGTCAGAAACGATGTCAGTTGTTCCTTTTGGCCGTGTGTTTTCCCATGATTGCTCAGGGGTTGCCTATAGTGACAATGACAGTAAACAGGGTAAGGATGACAGCAAAAAAAAAATGCGGCTGTCGTCTCTTTCACTTCCCCCTTCTGAGTGAAGATTTACAGACTGTAATTATTGGTACTTCATATTTTCAGGCCTTGGTGTAAAGTCATTGATTTGTTGATGTTGGAAGATAATATTTTACTTAGACAATTTTAACTGTTCGGATTTGTAATGTCATGACAATGTCAAGTATTATATGTACCCGATAGAGAACAGACAGAATAGAAGTTATCATATTTAAAAGTTTCATGCTTAAAAGGCTCACAATGGAAGCACAGAAAATCTGGGGTCAATCTGAGGTGAACATACACACTGTTAGATATAATAATAATAATAATAATAATAATAAAAATAATAATAATGAGAATAATAAGAAGAAGATGAATCGTAATTGTAATAGTAATCGTAATAATAATAATAATAATAATAATCATCATCATAATCATAATCAAATAATAATAATAATCACCATAATAATAATAATAATAATAATAATAATAAGAAGAAGAAGAAGAAGAAGAATCATAATTATAATAGTAATAATAATAATAATAAGAAGAAGAAGAATCGTAATTGTAATAGTAATAGTAATTATAATAATAATAATCATCATCATCAAATAATAATAATAATAATAATAATAATAATAATAATAATAATAATAATAATAATAATAATAATAATAATAATAATAATAAGAAGAAGAATCATAATTGTAATAGTAATATATCTAAATGCATTTCTTGATTCTGCACTATGTACAGTCTTTTTTATAGAACGGTTTTTGCACATCTACATTTGCACAGTATACAGTTGACATTTTTATTTTGTTATGCTTAGAATATCTTGTTTTCTATCCTTTCACTCCCACCCCAACCCCATCCCTCTTCAATTGCTGCTGTGGACTGCAAATTTCCCCATTGCGGGACGAATAAAGGTATTCTGATTCTGATTCTGAATAGTAAGGTAACAAATCTATCAGTTCGTTGAAAGGACAACCTATTAAAATGTCCATGTTTTGTTGGTTTATGGATGTTCATGCTAGTACCATGGGACATCTAGGGTCGTGGTATTCAAATCAAAAAGACAATGTTTTACTAAGTTATCACTTAAAGGACAACCGACGTCTTCGGACAAGGTGTGTCCTCAACTTACAAACACCTCAACTTACAAACTTTTTGTCTTACAAACGTCAAATTTATGAAAATGAAACCTTATAATAAGCACTATTTTCATAATACACACCCACCACGGCTGGCGGAGTGATCTTCGGCGGAAGCACACGACCGAACAGCACCAGAGGTTAAATTACCAACAGTCCTTATGGAAGGTGACTCTCCTTCCATAAGCCATCAACGACCATCAAAAAGGTAAATAAAACTTTATTTTACAGCACAGTTTATTTCTTTAATTACAGTCCTCATGTAATGCGTCTCTCTTTCCAAACAGCAATTCCCTTTAACCTTCGACCTCCAACGCCATTCCATCAAGCCATAAATGACCACCACAAATGTAAATAAAGTGACTTTATGATACAATGCAGTGTATTTCTTTCATTACAATACAATAGCACATTTATTATACATAGAATAAGGAATGTCGTGTGCAGTTTTAAGGTGTATTTAGTTGAAAAGTATATTTTATGCAAACCCGGGAACGGATTATTCCCATTTAAATGGTTTCCTATGGGATGTTTTTTTTTTGAGATACACACTTTTCGCCTTACACACTCTGTCTGGGAACCAATTAAGTTCGTAAGTTGAGGTCTCACTGTACTCTCAATAAATAGCTTGGCAGAAGGCTGCAGGGGTTGAGCGTCGGTCATGAACGGCTACGTCCCCTACCGGCAGTAAAATACAACCTTCCTGTGTTTGAGCCTTTGTTCACAGTGTCTGACAGAACATCTCTGACATTACCGTAGCTTAGACTTGTATAGTTTACCTCTTTTGCTGCTCAAATGTGTTTGCTCACCTGAGTCATCGTCACTTAGTGGAAAACAATCTTTCTTTTAGGAGAAAATGTTTGGATACAGAGTACTTCCAACCCCCTCCTCCACTTGAAAGCGTATAACATTCCCCCTGTGTTGCATTTACTTTGCTGTTGACTCATCTCACAGGAGCGTTAGGTTAAACCGGCTGGAGAGTTTTTACACTCTGTTGTGATTAGTTACTTTTTGGTTTCCTATCCACCCCCTCACCAAATTTCATTGAATACATCTATTATCCTTTCTGTCACCAAGCTAAAAACCAGGTCATAATGGCATGGATGTGGATTCGGCAGGTTGAAAGTCCTGCTCAGGTTTCTTTGGAGTGAGAATGAGGTCATAGCCTGAAAGGACAACCGACACTTCTGGACAAGTTGTGTCCATAATTTGTAAAATCACTTCAAATGACTTCTACTGAGCGTATTTTACAAAGATTCCGCGGCATGTAGCTAGATTTTACGTTTTAAGACTCGCGCTGAATATTCAGTTGTTTTTGAGTTGGTGACGATGCCTGACGTGACGTCACTGAAGGAACGCCCCTGACCGAGAAAGCGACACACAATGCATTTTGGGTACTTTGTTTCGTCTGAAAACTTCATGTTGATGGCGAAATTAGAAGAAAAAGACATAAATAATGCGATGGTGAATCGTTGTGTATGGCACCAAGACTACTATTTGATACTAGTTGACACAAATTCCCAGCAGACAAATCAGCCCATTTCCAACGGAGCTTGTGCGCCATCTTATGCATTTTCTGGGACGCTACACATCCGTCCTGACGGCTCAAAATGACATTGGAAGACTCCTTGAATCGATTGCAAACATTTATGCTTTCCTCTTCAGAACTATTTGAATCATATTCATAACTGGATGAGTAACAAGAAAGCATCTTCTTTGAATCTGAACTCTCTGAAGCCATTGTTTTCATTCTGGAGCAAGGCCGTGTGTGACCAATAGTGACATCATGAACAAGGGGGCGGGACTTTCTGAATCTGCCCAAATCCGAGATCATTTTGTGATCGTTTTGGGACACTTTAAGTCATTTTTATTGGTGTTTTTCATATGACGAAAAATATCAGCCTGCGTGTTTTGGGTATTTTAGATGCTATCAAACATTTTTCTGATGTCAGTTAGGAAATAAAAAAAAGGGTGTCGGTTGTCCTTTAAGCAAGAAGTCCAAGATGGCGCCCAAGTAGGCAGCCATCAGCAAGTGTTCTCACGAACTTTGTTTTTGTTGTTTTTTTTGTGTTATCTTTTGTCACTTTGTGTTGTTGTATGTCGTGTGGAATGTCATCAAAGAGAAGACTCTGCTGAGCGGTTGCACCTTTTCGGCAGCACGAATATGCCAGCACTGTTTTTGATTGGGAGGAATGTCAATGCCATTTGATTGTTATCACTGGGGCGATTGTGCTTTTTTTGCACCTGTAATGGGCAGCATTTTCACAGCCCCGCTTTGTTCAGCGGAAAGATCGATGCTGTTGGATAGTCGCGGCTTGGAATTAAAGCGGATTTATGTGGGACAGGAGATGTGAGACAATCTCTTTTCAACAATAGGATGCTACAGCTTCGTGTTTGCTTTGAACAATTACCTTGTATTAGACAGGCACATTACACCATGATGTCCCTGATCCACTGGTGAAAAGGACGCTATGATCCGCTTCTCTTTCATCTAGAATTGCTTATAATAATAATAAATTTCATTTTCAAGCGCCTTTCAAAACTCTCAAGGACACTTTACAGTCACAGGATATTTTTTCTGCGGGTGAGCAGCGGCAGCCACACGCGCCAGCGTTCACTCAACCTGGAAGTTAACTTCATGTAGCAAAGAGGGTACAGAAAGTCATATTTGTCATGTTGTCATATTTGTTATTTAGTTTTTTTTGTTCTTTTAATAATAATAATAATAATAATAATTTCTTAGCGCCTTTCAAAACTCTCAAAGTCACTTTATAGTCAGAGGATGAAGTTTTTCTGCGGGTGAGCAGCGGTAGCCACACGACGCCAGCATTCGCTCAACCCGGAATAACTCAAATAGATAGAAAGTTAGCTCACTAGCTAATGACTTCAAGATGGCACCACGAGAGTGGCTCCCTTTACAAGAGCTCTTGTATTTTATTTTTCTACTTCTTTCTTTCCTTTCCTCTTCCTTTCATAACTTTGCTGTTGTGAAATGTCAATTTCTGCGCTGCTAATTCAATTCAATCCAATTCAATCCAAGTTTTTTGAAAAAGATAAGATACACTTAGTATAATAGTATGCAAATCTCTGGGTTTATCACTGGTGACGTATCATGATCTGAAATTCAAAAGCAGACTGCAGGGGAGTCAACGTATAGCAAAAAATAAAAATAAAAAATAGAATCAAACACACCCTCTACCTGTTGTCAACAATGACCTATCTCCTACTTTATGATGACACAGCAGGTTTCATTCTGAGTCATCATAGCAGTGAATCAAAAGGGATTGTCCGAGGGACTGTCACCCAAACAAGAGATAACCATAATCTGGACGGTAATGATACATGTTTCAGTTACTTCCCAACTGGCAGCTTGAAAAGATCCCCATCTGCCATTGTCTTCCTGGAAAAGCTGTGTTTTGGTTCTCAGCATGTGGAAATTTACTGGACTTGTGATTTCTATACAGTGATTAACTTTTATGGTTTGCCTTCACTCTCGGGGCATTGAACATTATGTACCTCCGACTAATAAAAACAAAGAATAAATGTTTATGGCCCCCAGATATTTACATATTATTTTCTTATTTGTCAACCCCTCTGGTAAAGGGGCAAAACAGAAATTGAGTTACGCTAACATCATGGAAAATTCATCAAATTCCTATTTTACTGGAATACGTATAGTAGCACTGAAATACTGTACGGTATTTATGTACTAATCTGTATTTAATTAGATTTGGATGGGGGAAATATTTGTCATCCATAGTCTAATATGCTTCTATTGGGGAATCGTGATGATTTTGTTGTCATGTGTGAGTTAAAAATAATTTAAAAATATATATATAATAATAATAATAATAACAATAACAACAATAATAATACAGTGAGACCTCAACTTACGAACTTAATTGGTTTCCAGACAGAGTGTGTAAGGCGAAAAGTGTGTATCTCAAAAAAAAAATTCCCATAGGAAACCATTAAAATGGGAATAATCCGTTCCCGGGTTTCTATAAAATATACTTTTCAATTAAATAACTACACACAACATACCTTATTCTATGTATAATAAATGTGCTATTGTATTGTAATGAAAGAAATACACTGCATTGTATCATAAAGTCATTTTATTTAGATTTGTGATGGTCATTTATGGCTTGATGGAATGGCGTTGGAGGTCGAAGGTCAAAGGTAATTGCTGTTTGGAAAGAGAGGCGCATTACATGAGGACTGTAATTAAAGAAATAAACTGTGCTGTAAAATAAAGTTTTATTTACCTTTTTGATGGTCGTTGATGGCTTATGGAAGGAGAGTCACCTTCCATAAGGACTGTTGGTAACTTAACCTCTGGTGCTGTTCGGTCGTGTGCTTCCGCCGAAGATCACTCCGCCAGCCGTGGTGGGTGGGTATTATTAAAATAGTGCTTATTATAAGGTTTAATTTTTCAGAAATTTGACCTTTGTCAGACAAAAAGTTTGTAAGATAAGGTGTTTGTAAGTTGAGGTCTCACTGTAGTAATAAAAACAATAACAATAATAATAATAATAATAATAATAATAATAATAATAATAATAATAATAATACATTGTATTTCTAGGCACCTTTCAAAACTCTCAACGACACATTACAGATAAGAACATTTTTTTCTGCGGGTGAGCAGCGGTAGCCTTTTTCCTGTACTGTGTTCCACTAAATTTGGCCTTATGAGTATTTTTTGTACTCATACTCATGTAAATTTACCAACTGCCCCCAAACTCTGGAACTCACTTCCTCCCAACATTCGGAACATTGATTCTCTTCCCCACCTTCAAATCCCATCTCAAAACCCACCAATTTAAAATCTCATTTTGTGTGTAGCTCTCTCTTGTTTCTATTTATAACTGTATTTTATTTATTGTATTCTATTTGTGATTGTATTTTATTTATTATAGCATCCATGCTTGTCTGTGACTGTAAAGTGTCCTTGAGAGCTTTGAAAGGCGCTTAAAATGAAATGTATTATTATTATTATTATGTGTACGGTTCGCTACATCACGGATTTTCATCTACTGCAGGTGGTCCTGGTCAGTATTTACCGCGATAAACGAGGGATTACTGTACTTACCAAATACTAATAATATCTGTGTACGTATACGCGTATTTATCGATATGCAAACCGCCACATCCGATAAACACGACAAAAGTATTTTTGAAATATTTGTCTCCGCCTGCTACGTGCCCGTACTGAGAAAGCGGTACAGCTGGGTAATGAAGTCGAACGAGGCAGACGTGTGCGTGCCCGAGACCAAAATGTTCTCGAAGCGTGCGCGCTCCCGCGTGCGGTTGAACTCAATACGGGCGGTCGGGCGGGCGCGTGGCATTGACGTCATACAAATTGGCAGGACGCCATTTAGGGCGGTCTCGTGACGTCTGTGACCCTCTCATTCACAAGCCGCGGCTGGATATAAAAAAATGTGCTTGAACGCAACTTCCACACAGTCACTTCGCCGTCAACTACTGTTACAGAAGGGAAGCAAAATAGCAGCGGCGGATACTCTCGGAAGACTCTACGAGTATTTAATTACTTTACGGAGCTTTTTTTTTGCCGTCTGAACGTTTCTTTTTTGTTGTTATTTTAATCGGAACAAAGCGGAGACAACAACCAGAAACTTCCCGCAAGCTTCGAACTTCAATCTATATGTATTTGGATCTAACTTTTCTATCCCGTTGCCCTACTATGGTCATAATGGAGGTGCCCACCATCGACTGTGCGTCCCTCTATGGTTTGTTGGAGGCCGACGCGGCGCGCTGCCTGGTACTGGATTGTCGTTCTTTCCTATCCTTTAATGGCTCCCATATCGTGGACTCAACCAACGTCCGCTTCAGCACAATCGTGCGAAGACGGGCCAGGGGCGGCTTAGGACTCGAACACATTGTCCCAAACGAGGACACCAGGAGCCGGCTTCTATCCGGCGAGTATAAGTCGGTAGTGCTTCTGGACGATCATAGTTGTGACTTAAGTCAAGCTAAGAAAGACGGGACTTTGATGCTGGCTGTGGCAGCCTTGTGCCGGGATCCTTGTGGGGCAAGTGTTTTCATCTTAAAAGGTATGAATAGTGTCTCACTGGCATTTGTTGTGTTTGTTGTGTGTGTGTCTGTGGCAACAAATGTGGTTTACAGCTGTCACCATACCAGCTGGCGCTGCTGTAAACAATTCAGAAATAGACTCGGCCTCTGTTACAAAGCAGTTGTGCCTCCTTTTTGGGTGACGTGATTACACCGTCTTCACTTTTTAAACATATTTTGGTCCACAGGTGGATTTGATGCATTCTGTAAAGATTATCCAGACATGTGCACCAAGCCTTCTCCTTCACCGGGGCTCAGTTTACCCCTAAGCTCCAACCACCCAGGAAGCGCAGACCCGAGCTGCAGTCCGTGCAACACGCCACTTTATGACCAGGTTTGTGTTGTTTTCTTTAAAACGATTACCCCCGAAAAGTTTACATAAACTCCCCAACTTGTGAACGTGATACGTTCGTTCCGAACGGTTGTTCGTAGAGTGAATTAGTTCGTAAGTTGCTTCAGTGCTATATTTTGTATGTTTAAGGTATATATAGTATGTTAAGTAACCCGGATTGGTTTGTATGGAAACATAAACATTTAATGAAATATATGCTCTATAAAGATATGTACATGTACAACTAGAGAGTATTCTACATGTTACTACAAAATCAGAATCAGAATGAGAAAGCCTTAAATAGTTCCACTCTGGGAAAATGTGCAAAAATGTTCGCATGTACCGTTGTTCATAACTCGAATGTTCGTAGGTATGGGAGTGTCTATATGTGAAATGTTTAAGGCTTATATAAGTATGTTTAAGGCTTTTATAAGTAACCTGTATTGGTTTGTACTTAAAAATAAACATTTAATAAAATATATGCTCATGTACAACTGGAGAGAATACTACATGCGGCTACAAAAGTGTTCGTATGTACCATTGTTCATAACTCGAATGTTCGTAAATAGGGAAGTGTCTATACGTGAAATAGTTCATGTTTAGATAAGTATGTTTAAGGCTTATATAAGGATGTTTAAGGCTTGTATAAGTAACCTGTATTGGTTTGTACTTAAAAATAAACATTTAATAAAATATATGCTCAATAAAGATATGTACATGTACATCTAGAGAGAATACTACATGTTAGAGAGAGAGCAAAAATGTCCGTATGTATCGTTGTTTGTAACTCGAATGTTCGTAAGTAGGGGAGTGTCTGTACCTTGAACCTCACTCAGGTGGGGAACTTTTTGGGTCTCCGCCATGTCAGTTTTGCATTCAAAATAGTTGATACAAAATCTAACTTGCAGCATTTCTGTTCGAACATTTTTTCAACATACCCGCAAAAATGTTCCGATGTACCGTTGTTCGTAACTCAAATATTCATTAGTATGGGAGTGTCTGTACCTTGAACCTCACTCAGGTGGGGAACTTTTTGGGTCTCAGCCATGTCAGTTTTGTATTCAAAATGGTTGAGACGAGGCGCGCAATACAAGATCTAACTTACAACATCTCTGTCCGAACATTTTTCAACATACCCGCAGAAAATGTTCGTATGTACGGTTCTTCATAACTCGAATGTTCATAAGTTGATTGTACTTCTCATCTTCTTGACTGACTGTGTTTTTTTTTTTCATGTACCCTTTCTCTTAGGGCGGTCCAGTTGAGATCCTGCCCTTTTTATACCTCGGTAGCGCTTACCACGCTTCGCGCAAAGACATGCTGGACATGCTGGGGATCACGGCCCTGATCAACGTCTCTGCCAACTGTCCCAATCATTTTGAGGGCTCCTTTTTGTACAAGAGCATACCGGTGGAGGACAACCACAAAGCAGATATCAGCTCCTGGTTCAACGAAGCCATTGACTTTATCGGTTCGTAGTTATTATTATTATTTTTTTAACCCTACTCAGTTCATAGTAAAGTACAGTAAAGTCTCGTTATATCGGTATTCAAGGGAGTCCGAAAAAATATCGATATAACCGGGACTATCGATATATCCGACCCTGTTTGCATGTAATTTTCTCCGTGCGTGCATAGAAATAGTATCGAAATAACCGGGACTATCGATATATCCGATATCGATATAACGAGACTTTACTGTAGTTATGAAGAGCGGAAAGAATAACACCCCTTGACATTTAAAGGACAACCGGCGTCACTTTTTTGTTTCCTAACTGACATCAGAAAAACGTTTTACAGCATCTAAAATACCCAAAACACGCGGTATGATATTTTTAGTCAAATGCAAAACACCAATAAAAATGAGTTAAAGTGTGCTGAAAAGTACTTCAATTTGAAACCGGAAGTGGCCAGTTTCAGAAGGTCCCGCCCCCATGTTCGTGGTGTCACGGCAAGACGTCTTGCCTTGCTGGAAAATCAAAACAATGGCTTCAGATTCGGAGAATATGCTTTCTTGTTACTCATCCAGTGATGAATATGATTCAAATAGTTCTGAAGAAGAAAGCATACATGTTTGCAATCGATTAAATAATTTATTCCGTGTCATTTTGAGGCATCAGGGGTGGGAAATGTCGCACCCAAAAAAAGGCAGAACATGGCGACAAAGCCGTGTAAGGAATTAATCAGCCCGTTTCCACAGGCTGATTAATTCCTTACATGGAGCTTTGTCGCCCTCTTCTGCCTCTTTTTGGTCCTACATGATGTTTTCAGACCAAAGTACAGCAAAATGCATTGACGTGATGGAAGGACTGCGATGATGTGTCATTTTTTCGGTCAGGGGCCTTTCTTCAGTGACGTAGGGTGAGGACTCGTCACCAACTCAAAAACAAGACTTCCAGAATATTCAGCGCGAGTCTTAAAACGTAAAATCTAGCTATATGCGGTGGAATTTGTAAAGTCATTTGAAGCCATTTTATAAGTTATGGACACAACTTGTCCGGAGACGTCGGTTGTCCTTTAAATTTGAAAAAGTTCCCTCCAAAAACTGACCAGCTGGCTCAGCTAGGGCCCCCTTGGTTACATCATCACCCCCACCCCTCCCTTGTCCAAAACACACACAGCTTTTTAAATGAGTTTTCGGTTCTGTGGCAATAGTGGGTTCGGCTTGGCTCGGCGCCGACCTTTTGTTGTGTCTTCACAAAAGGCCATTTTTCCTCACCCCCACCGGCTGTCTTCCTCCCGAATCAATATGCCCAGTGGGGGGTTAGTTCCCTTTCTTTGTGTACATGCCCCCCCCTCCCCCCACAGACCCATTATCCATGCTCCTGTGTCTTAATGGGCTGTTGAATTTAAAGGACAACCGACACCCCGGAAAAGTTGTGTCCATAATTTGTAAAATCGCTTCAAATGACTTCTACTGAGCACATTTTACAAAGATTCCACCGCATGTAGCTATATTTTACGTTTTAAGACCCGCGCTGAATATTCAGGAAGTCTTGTTTTCAAGTTGATGACGATGCTTGACGTGACGTCACTGAAGGAACGCCCCTGACCGGGAAAGCGACACACAATGCATTTTGGGTCCTTTTTTTTTCATCTGAAAACACCGTGTTGATTGCGAAATTAGAAGGAAAAGTACATAAATGACAAGATGGTGAATCGTTGTGTGTCGCAGCCAATTGCGCTAACACAAATTCCCAGCGGACAAATCAGCCCATTTCCAACGGAGCTTGTGCGCCATCTTGTGCATTTTCTGGGCGCTACATTGGAGTCCAGATGCCTCAAAATGAGACGGAAGGACTTTTTTAATCGATTGCAAACATGTATGCTTTCCTCTTCAGAACTATTTGAATCATATTCCTAACTGGATGAGTAACAACAAAGCATCTTCTTTGAATCTGAACTCTCTGAAGCCATTGTTTTGATTCTGGAGCAAGGCAGTGTGTGACCAATAGTGACATCATGAACAAGGGGGCGGGACTTTCTGAATCTGCCCAGTTCCGAGCTCATTTTGTGGCAGTTTTGGGACACTAAGTGATTTTTATTGGTGTTTTGCATTTGACTAAAAATATCAGCCTGTGTGTTTTGGGTATTTTAGATGCTATAAAAAAGGTTTTTCTGATGTCAACTGTGAAAATTTATTGCGCAATGTGCTAATTTTACCACTTTCTCTCCCCCCCCCCCCCTCTATAGATTCGGTTCGAAATAATGGCGGCCGCGTGTTCGTCCACTGTCAAGCGGGCATCTCCCGTTCGGCCACCATCTGCCTCGCCTACCTCATGCGTACCAACCGCGTCAAACTAGATGAGGCCTTCGAGTTCGTGAAGCAACGCCGTAGCATCATCTCACCCAACTTCAGCTTCATGGGGCAGCTCCTCCAGTTCGAGTCGCAGGTGCTCGCCTCCTCCACTTGCTCTTCCGAAGCTGGAAGTCCGGTCATCGGCAACGGCGGCACCGTTTTTAATTTCCCCGTGTCCATCCCGGTGCATTCGTCTGCCGGTCAAATCTCCTTCCACCACAGTCCCATCACGACCTCTCCTAGCTGTTGATGCAAAATAGGACATACATATCCGGACTTAAAATAACAACTCACAATTGGTGACTATGAAGCAGTGGTGCTGGTATCACTGCACGAAACGTACGTAACCTGGTATCCTGACGTCAATTTAAGGACTATAGACATGGCAGCTACCAAGGAAGCAGTATGACGTGTAAAGCGACATGAAGGCAAATAAATGCTTTTCTTGATAATCACAATCGTGACATAAAAACAAATCAAAGGGCGAATAGTCGTCTCAGGAATGTTGGATCTGGCAAATTTTGCTTCCTTGTTGGGATCCAATTATAAAACTATGCTAACAAGTTACTGCTTCATTTGAAGAACAATGAATGTATCCCCACTTTCAATGCAAATGTCCGCCTCTGCTCAATCCTGACATGATGGGGAGACCCGACAATGAAATACCTCATGTTTCTATACTGTGTACCGCAAGCCCTGGTGGGCGGCTAGTGGACAATGATTGCTATGTGACATATTTATTGAACTAAAGTAATATATTTCTCTCATGGATCTATTGTTTTTTCATATGTTTATTTCAATGTTTTTATACCGGAGAATAAAAAAATGATGACTATATTTAAAAAGTGACAGTGTGTTGTTTATACTTAATACAGTGATACCTAGGCTTACGAACTTAATTGGTTCCCAGTCATAGTGTGTAAGGTGAAAAGTGTGTATCCCAAAAAATAATTTCCCATAGGAAACCATTGAAATGAGAATAATCCGTTCCCAGATCCCCATCAAACATCATTTTCTACTTTCTAATTTTCTAAACCTTAAAACTACACAAAATATACCTTATTTTATTTATAATAAATGTGTTATGGTATTATAATTAAAGAAATAAACTGCAGTATAATAAAGTCGTTTTATTTACCTTTGGGTTGGTCGTTGATGTCTTTATGGAATGGCATGGCCGTTTTCATCAGTATTAAACACTTGATGAGGAATGTAACCTTCTTTCACCATCTTGAGGAATGAACCCTTGTAGGTGCTTTCTCTGTGATAATTGTATCTAGTTCCTCATCAATTTTGTTCTGTTTAGCTGGGTTGATAGCTTTTCGCATCAATCTTTGTGCGGGTTGTTTGTGGAGGCTGGTTACTGGGTAAAATGTGTATTTGGGTTCAAAGAAAGCTATCAGCTATTGTGTCTAAACATTATATCTATTTGATGCATTAATTCCATTATACAGTGATACCTCGGCTTACAAACACTTTAGCTAACAAACCTTTCGCCTAACGTTAACAAACGTTAAATTCGCAAGAATATAATCTTGGCATACGAACGATTTTTCGGGAAACACACGGAGCGCCACAATGAGTGGTGTCGTTAGCGAACGAGCCGCTTCTTGGAGCTGGATGTCTAAAGTGAACGAAATGGCAGCTGACTTTTTATGTGCTGTATTTCCCCGCCCCCAGCCTTAAAACTACACAAAATATACATTATTATACAGTACAGTTTACTTCTTTAATTACAATTCCATAGCACATTTCTTATACATAAAATAAGGTATATTTTGTGTAGTTTAGGCTTATTTAGTAGAAAATTGTTTTATGGGATCTGGGAACGGATTTTAATGATTTCCTATAGGGAATTAATGTTTGGAAGACACACTTTTCACCTTAAACACACTTTCTGGGAACCAATTAAGTTTATAAGCCACGGAATCACTGTATATGTTACAAGCTTCATAAATATATATTATTACTGTATTTATTCGCTAGCTAGCTAGCTTTCTACCTATATGAGTTACTTCCGGGTTGAATGAACGCTGGCGCGTGTGGCTGCCTCTGCTCACCCGCAGAAAAAATATCTTGTGACTGTAAAGTGTCTTTGAAAGGCGCTTATAAATGAAACGTATTATTATTACTTTTTCTATTAGCTAGCTCGCTATCTTTCTATCTATTTGAGTTACTTCCGGGTTGAATGAACGCTGGCGCATGTGGCTGCCGCTCCTCACGTGCAGAAAAAAAATCTCCTGTGACTGTAAAGTGTCCTTGAGAGTTTTGAAAGGCGCTTATAAATGAAACATATTATTAGTATTACTGCATCTATTAGCTAGATAGCTATCTTTCTATCTATTTGAGTTACTTCCGGGATGAATGAACGCTGGCGTGTGTGGCTGCCGCTGCTCACATGCAGAAAAAAATATCCTGTGAATGCAAAGTGTCCTTGAGAGTTTTGAAAGGCTCTTATAAATGAAAGGTATTATTATTATTATTATTACTTTATCTATTAGCTAGCTCGCTATCTTTCTATCTATTTGAGTTACTTCCGGGATGAATGAACACTGGCGCGTGTGGCTGCCGCTGCTCAAATGCAGAAAAAAATTTCCTGTGAGTGCAAAGTGTCCTTGAGATTTTTTAAAGGCGCCTATAAATGAAACGCATTATTATGAATATTATTATTATGTATAATTCTGATAATAATGTACATCCATATAAATCACTATATGGACCAGCTGCTCTGTTCATGCAATGGAATCCTATCATTAGATTTTTTTTTCTATAGCAAAAGACGCATGGTGTCACGGCATCTTCCATTGTTGGGGCCAAACCCCTCCTTCTGTTTGAATCTGTGTGAGAGCCGGAGAGCGACAGGAGGTCCAAAGAATTGGAGAAGGAGTCCTCCCTATGTAGCCACAATAGAAGCAGCTGCAAGGCGTTTGGGAAAAGTGTGACCACTAAAGAGCATTCTGAAAAGGGAAAGCAATATGTTTGGTTTTGCAAATGAACCAAAACATTGGCTGTGACTTGCAAGTGGACCGTGAGAAAAGAAGTGATTTGGTCTCAAAGTCTTAAAAGAACAAAACGGCCATCTGCAACTCATTGGTGCTGGAGAACGGATACAGCAAGGGTCCACTTAGATCACAGGTGTCAAAGTCGAGGCCCGCGGGCCAAATCCGGCCCGCCACATCATTTTTTTCGGCCCGCGAAAGCAAGTCAAACTTGTTAAATTCCATGATGTTTGCTAAAATCTGAGCCAAAATTTCATATTTTTGATGTCAACCACAATAAAAGTCATTATTCTTGACTTCAGATTTGAAAACGAGTTATTCATTAATTTGCTGTGTGCTCTATATGTAATATTTGAAGGGATTTAAACATTCTAATGGATTCCCCAAATTCATAACGGCCCTCGAGAGGAAACCATAACTACAATGTGGCCCGCGGCAAAAAATGACTTTGACACCACTGACTTAGATCATATTATTATTATTAATCATAATATAAAGTTTTACCTCAGTTTACGAACCCCTTGGCTTAAGAATTTTTCGCTTTACGAACGTTGCATTAATGAAAATTGGCATACGCGAACGAGCCCGTTATTCTTACAACAAAATGGCAGCCGAGTGTTTTTGTCTTCACTCAACACGGAAGTAATTGAAATAGATAGAAAGCTAGCTAGCTCGCTAATGGATAGCCAATAGCTCGCTAGTTAAATAGCTAGCCAGTTAGATAGCTATATAGCTAATAGATAGCCTGTTAGCTAGCCAGCTAGATAGCTGGCTAGCCAGCTAATAGATAGCAAATAGATCGCAAATAGCTAGCTTGCTAGGTAACTAGCTAGCTAGATAGCTGCATAGCTAAATAAATAAAAAGAAGTGGAGAGGAAAAAAGAAAGAATAATAATAATAATTATTATTATACATTTCCTTTATAAGGGCCTTTCAAAACTGTCAAGGTCACTTTTCAGTCATGGGATCAATTTTTCTGTGGGGAAGCAGCGGCAGCCACACTCAATCCGGAAGTAATTCAGATAGAAAGCTAGCTGGCTCGCTAATAGATAGCAATAGCTCGCTAGTTAAATAGCTAGCCAGTTACATAGCTATATAGCTAATAGATAGCCTGTTAGCTAGCCAGCTAATAGATAGCAAATAGATCGCAAATAGCTAGCTTGCTAGGTAACTAGCTAGCTAGATAGCTGCATAGCTAAATAAATAAAAAGAAGTGAAGAGAGGAAAAAAGAAAGAATAATAATAATAATTATTATTATTATACATTTCCTTTATAAGGGCCTTTCAAAACTGTCAAGGTCACTTTTCAGTCATGGGATCAATTTTTCTGTGGGGGAGCAGCGGCAGCCACACTCAATCCAGAAGTAATTCAGATAGAAAGCTAGCTGGCTCGCTAATAGATAGCAATAGCTCGCTAGTTAAATAGCTAGCCAGTTAGATAGCTATATAGGTAATAAATAGCCAGCTAGGTAGGTATGTAACATCCAACTTACGACCAAGTTCCGTTACGACCAAACGGTCGTAAGTCAAAATGGTCGTAAGTCGAAATTCATTCAAAATGTTGAATAGAGACTCGGAGGCTAAATGACTCGCAAACCCCTCCCGCTGGTAATAATAATATTATTATTATTATTATTCTTAATAATAATAATAATAATAATAATCCAACAACCCCTTTTTCTTTTAAACAAGAGATGAAAAACGTTTTTAGTTCAACATAAAACAATCAATGTTGTGTAAACAGGCCGTTAATCCCATGCCATGTAAACAGTCTGAGACATAGCATCAGCCATGTTGACGCCTCTGTGAGAAATGCTCATCCATGACCTCACCAGTTCCCTCAGACATGGGCGACATAACCCCGGATTCCCCTCCCATGCGCCCATAACTCCCAGCCCACCCTCCTTTTAGTGTCCCTTGAACTTCTTGTTACATTTATTTTCCTGCGTGCGTGTGAAAGTCATTAAGTGACTTTTTTTTCGGGTGGTGGGGTTCTGTCAATAGTCAGGCTGAGAGATGAAAGCATTGTCATTATATGGGCTGAGAAAGCGTCGAGGGGGATGTGAACAGGATGCAAACTTTGTTTTTGTTTCTTACATTTCTCCTCGGTTGTCTTTTGAGTCAGACGTTTGCTAATTGGAAGTGTTGCAAAGAGAGTGGTTGTTTGATTTTAACGACTCTTGAGTCAACCCTTTTAATCAACACCATGCTAAAGAAGTGCTTTGAAATGTGAAAGACCCCCCCGTCTGCCATAACAGGAAGTGAGCTAATGCAACTACTCTTTGAACATCATCAAGTACTAAATTTGGCGGGGGCTGGTTCTTAAATCCATACAAAGCAGTTGATGCACTTAAAGGACAACCGACGCCTTCAGACAAGTTGTGTCCGTAATTTGTAAAATCACTTTAAATGACTTTACTGAGCGTATTTTACAAGGATTCCACCGCATAGAGCTATAATTTTACATTTTAAGACGAGTCCTGACGTGACGTCACTGAAGGAACGCCCCTGACCGAGAAAGTGACACACAATGCATTTTACAGCACTTCGTTTGGTCTGAAAACTTCGTGTTTATCCGTGTTGATGTTGAAATTAGAAGGAAAACACATAAATAATGCGATGGTGAATCGTTGTGTGTTGCACCAAGACGACTATTTGATACTAGTTGACACAAATTCCCAGCAGACAAACCAGCCCATTTCCAACGGCGCTTGGGTGCCATCTTCTGCATTTTCTGTGTACTACATTGCTGTCATTGACGGCTCAAATTGATATGGGTGGACTCCTTTAATCGATTGCAAACATTTATGCTTTCCTCTTCAGAACTATACGAATCATATTCATAACTGGATGAGTAACAAGAAAGCATCTTCTCCGAATCTGAAGCCATTTTTTTGAGATTCAAGACGTCTTGTCATGATGTCACGAAATGGGGGCGGGACTTTCTGAAAATCCACAATTCGCAGCTCAATTTGTTGCAGTTTTAGCACACTTTAAGTCATTTTTTTGGTGTTTTGCATTTGACTGAAAATATCATCCTGCGTGTTTTGGGTATTTTAGATGCTATAAAATGTTTTTCTGATGTCAATTAGGAAACAAAAAGGTGACGTCGGTTGTCCTTTAAAGTTTAATGAGAACACAACAAAGGGAACACGGAAACACAAACAGACTAACTGAAAGTCAATGTGTGGCTCTTGTGTAATACATTGACTCTAAACTTTATTAACTTTCATAAACGAGAGTGAAGACGGATGTGTGCCTCTTCAACATTCAACGAGGTAGTTTGCTGTTATTCCTACAGGTGACGTTTTTCCACAATAACATTGAAAACGTAACTGACTTCTTTTCCATTACAGTGATACCTCGGTTTAACAACCGCTTGGCTTACGAACTTTTCGGTGTACGAACGTTAAAATTATGAAAATTTTACCTTGGCATACGAACTTTACCTTGGCACGCAAACTTTTTTCGTACACGGAGCTGCCTCAATGAGTGATGTGTCATTCGCGAACGAGCCCGTACTTCTAACAACAAAATGGCAGCCGACTGTTTTTGTCCTCAATTCCCCGCCAACAGTCTACCGGTTAAAGCCACATGATTGGTCAAGAACGCAGCAGTGAGAAAAATGTTTTATAGCATCTAAAATATCCAAAACATGCAGGCTGATATTTTTAGTCAAATAAAAAACATCAATAAAAATGAGTTAGTGTCCCAAAACTACTTCAAAATGACCCCGGAAATTGTGTTTCAGAAGGTCCCGCCCCCTTGTTCGTGATGTCACGCCAGGACGTCTTCTCCTTGCTCTAGAATCAAAACAATGTCTTCAGATTTGGAGAAGATGCTTTCGTGTTACTCATCCAGTTATGAATATGATTCAAATAGTTCTGAAGAGGAAAGCATAAATGCTTGCAATCGATTAAAGAAGTCCTTCCATGTCATTTTCAGGCATCTGGACTGCAATGTAGCATCCCAGAAAATGCAGAAGATGGCGCCCAAGCTCCGTTGGAAATGGGCTGGTTTGTCTGCTGGAAATTTGTATCAACTAGTATCAAATAATAGTCTTGGTGCAACACAATGATTTTCCATCGCGTTATTCATGTGTTTTCCTTCTAATTTTGCCATCAACACGAAATTTTCAGACCAAACAAAGTAGCCAAAATGCATCGTGTGTCGCTTTCTCGGTCAGGGGCGTTCCTGACGTGACGTCACGCCAGGAAACTCGTCACCAACTCAAAAACAAGACTTCCTGAATATTCAGCGTGAGTCTTAAAACGTAAAATATAGCTATATGCGGTGGAATCTTTGTGAAATACGCTCAGTAGAAGTCATTTGAAGTGATTTTACAAATTATGGTGTCGGTTGTCCTTTAAAGCTGGCAGAAATATGATTGAGTACCATTGATCTGAACTGAAATTTAGAAGAAAAACAAGAAAAATAACGAGAAGGGATCCCAAAAGTTTTGTTTGTCTTTCCTCCTACATAAGCACATGTCGAAAATAATTGCAAAGTCATCGCAAGACTGACCGGTGGAACCATCAATCAAATTTCCTCGTATAAATATGTGTTTGTCCTTGAGAAAGTAAGCAAAACATAAATCAGGGTGCATTTGACAAATTACATTAAACAAAGTCATCAGGACAAAAAGGTCAAAGGTAGCAAACAAAACCAGGAATAATACATGACAAGATGAAACAAACGAGACAGGGTGAAACAAACATTGACCTGACACCGAATGGCTTTGCCGGGAGTCCTTTTAACCGCCACTGATTAAAAGGACCAACACCTGTACAACTTCAGTTGGGGCCCTCCAGTGCCACCCGTTGATCGCAAACCGAAATGTGACTATCATATTCAGCATGTGTACAGAAAACTTTTTTCCCCTCCCAAAATGTCAACTTTTAGACCAATTTTTAAGTTATTGCGTTTATTTTTTTCAGTTGTTACAGGTATGACATAAAAATGCTTAATTTATGCTTAAGATTTTACATGGGTCATGATGAGTTCCAGTGTGCTGACCTCACTGGATTTTAAGACAAGAATAAATCTGTCACATGTTGAGGTGTACACACACAGGATATCCAAAAATATGTCATAGCAAAATACTCACCGGCAGTAAATCTGTGCGAAGATTACAACTGGGGCAGGAAAGGCTCTTGCTCGTTGGAACCCGCCCATACATGCACATCGGACCACACATGCACACACACAACAATTTGAAAACTTGAATTAGAAAACAAAATAAACGAATACAAATTCTAACACAACAAATATATTCCATGTATACATTACAGACATGTAGTTTATACATGGACTTTTTCGACACTTTTTCAGCATGAGAGCTACTTTTAAAATGAAGTGAAAGTGATCTGTTATATTTATATCTAAATATATCGAGGAATCTTGCAATTTACGTTGATGTATAACCGCATATGTTGCACAACATAATGATGAACTGTGCATTTTTTTTTTTGCTGTTACCTGAGTTCAATCTGATAACTGGCAGACGAGACAAACGCACTTTGAAAACGTCATCGTGAAAAAAGTCCTCCCCCCATTCCGTATGAATGTTATACTTTTTTTTCTTCTAACTTGGTCCAGTTTCCCCACTCGATTTTATACCCTATCTTACATTGAAGAGGGGGAAAATTAGCCACTTTGCGTGGTTTGGGGACGCACAGTATACCTGATAATGAGATGTCATCTGATTAGTTGTCCGGTGATTCAATCTAGTATAGTGATGGCTGATAGGCTAACGTCTAGTCCCCCCCACAACAGGTTTATTTGTATAGCGTCAATCCATGACAATGTCACATCACCTTATCATGCGATCTATCTATAATATAAATACATTTAATTTCTAAGCGCCTTTCAAAACTCTTAAGAAAACAAGCGAAAAATTAGGATGGCACTAACGACTAGCTTGTTAACTTTGCGTTGTTTGAGCTGCAAAGTGTACCTAATAATGAGATGTCATCTGATTGGTTGTCAGGTGTATCAATCTAGTATAGGTATGGCTGATAGGCTAACGTCGTTTTTTTCCCAAAAACAATCATGTGTATTTTCATAGCGTCAATTCATGACAATGTCACATCACCTTGTCATGCGATCTACCTATAATAATATTAATAATACATTCAATTTTCAAGCGGTTTTCAAAACTCTCAAGAAAACAAGCGAAAAATTAAGGATGTAACTAACGACTACCTTGTTAACTTTGCGTTGTTTGTCCACGCAGTGTACCTAATAATGAAATGTAATCTGATTGGCTGTCCGGAGTATCAATCAAGTACAGGGACGGCTGAGAGGCAGACGTCTACTTTTTTCCCCAAAACACCTCATGGCGTCATGTATGGCGTCAATTCCTGACAATGTCAAATCACCTTATCATGCGATCGACCAATCATAATAATACATTTTATTTCTAAGCGCCTTTAAAGTTCTCAAAGACAATTTACAGTGACGTGATAAGATGTTTTTTTTTGCGGGTCGCAGTTGGAGCGATTCGCGCCAGCTTTACTCAACCCGGAAGTAACACAAACTCACGCTACTAAAGTGAGTGTACCTTGGAGATCGCGATTGACGTATTAAGCACCCCTGGTGTAGTGGTACACTTGCCTGAAAATACGACAAATACTGTACAACAAATCCACTGAGAATGTACTGCTGGGTGGGAATTTTATGGACCTTGAACCTTCAACCTTACAAAACCGTGTGGCACAAATGCACACCGGCGGCTCGTGGTGTGGTGTACGATACGTAACAGATAGCACATTTCCTGACGTCTTTCGCCACAGTCGTTCTTTTTAAAACCATTCAAAAACAAATGAAAGCAGACAGCCTGCAGTTGCGTGACAAGGGCAGAGATAAGGCCAGATCTTGAACCTGATCGCCCAACATATGAACAAGCTAGTGGAACGTCACATGACATGTCATCATTGACTTGTTTCTACAAGAGACCGTGTAATGTAAATAGAGTCACTATGTCAGCTTTTTAAACACACGTCATGTTCCACTATTCATCAACTCCACCATTGTATATACGTGTTTGAAGTGGTTCAGCTCTGCTACGTCTCACAACGGACACCAAAATGGCAAAACAAGTACATCAATCAGAACCAGCAGATATTCCAAAAGCGACCAACCAGTCGTAAACCCCAAACGAGAGTCTTGTATGTCCCTGCGACCCCGAAGAAAAGCTTGTATTTTTCCACTCGCCACAGGCGGAGGGGTTGTGTTCGCAAACGACAGGCAGATTCTGTTTGGGGCATTCGTGGAATGTCTGGCATCCTCTGGCGTTTTTTGCCACTGCCTGCCCGCCGGTACTCCGATGTCACGGCCCCAAACATACGCAGGAGAGCAGATGTACATCACAGGCTGTAGGATAAAACAATTTGGACTCATTGTTTGACTCCGTATTTGAAATGTACACATTAAATCAACACTGGAATTCAATGAGCGCACGGACGCCCAGAAACGATCGTTTTAGGATCGTTTGGCGACATCTCCTGGAAAGTGTGGTGTACTGCAACAACAAATGGCTTCACGATTTTACAATACATTGATTTTCGATGACCGCCTACGCCTTTACAAATCATTAAAATTCACGTCATTCACTGCATGTATTAAAACGCGATCGCTTGTTTGAATAATGCATTTCACAAGCCACTAAGTGCAATCTAAATGTCAAGAAACGTTGATAATGGGATTCACATTTAGCTTAACTTCTACACTTGTATTTTTTCGCAGTGTGGATTCCGTGGCACCATGCTGACTCTTACAGGACAGTTTTGGTACTACAATAGACTTCTGCGTTGAAGGTTTACGTTCAGCGAATTATTTTTAATTACCGTAATCAGTGTGCGTTACAAAGTTGAAACACACGAACTTAAATTTAAATGCGTTAAGCAAATATAATACAATTCTCGTCATTCACTGCATATATGAAAAAAATATCTCTTGTTTGGATATTGTTTCTCACAAGCCATGAAGTGCAATCTAAATGACAAGAAACGTTGATTAAAGCATTGGTATTTAGCATCACTTCTACTTCCGGGTTGAGTGAACGCTGGCGCGTCTGGCTGCCGCTGCTCACCCGCAGAAGAACATTTTTGTTCTTGTCCGGTGACTGTAAGTTGTCCTTGAGAGTTTTGAAAGGCGTTTATAAATCAAATGCATTGTTATTATTATTAGCAGTACTGTATAATTTTCGCAATGTAGATTCCCCGTGGCACCATGCTGCCTCTTACAGGACAGTTTTGGTACTGCAATTGACATCCGCTTTGAAGGCTTGCCTTCAGTGAATCATTTTTAATGAATTGAACTGCCATTTTTTTAATCAAATTTGAATGCATGTTAAGCAAATATCACGGGATGAAAATGGCCTTGATGAACCGAAAGCTCCCGTTGGTCAAAGCCGTGCGAATCTGTTCAAACTGTTGCTGACCATTAATCAGTAACACTGCTCTTAACAATGTGGTGTCATCGTTGACAACTCGATTACAGTGTCGCTAGGTGATTACGTCAGAAGGGGGCGTCAAGGACCAAACGAGACAGTGACTGGGCATTGGAAGTAAAATAATAAACAATTTTATACAACAGTAATTTCCATCCTAACAAATAAAAGGAATTATATCACACAAAGAAAACAAACCCTCAATTTACAGTAGAACATTTTAATTGGGTGTTTTAGATGCTATAAAACGTTTTTCTGATGTCAGTTAAGAAACAAAAAAAATGGTGTCGGTTGTCCTTTAAGTACTCAGTCCTGCTCGAGTATTTTATCTGTCAGTCCTGAAGTATATGAAATATGTTATTTCACTTTTATTAATCTTCCAAATTGACGACGGCACCACTGTAACATAGACACTAACAGAAGCTAGTCATGGCATGTCTTTTTAACGGTCCGCAAACAGCTACAGTAGTAAACACCTCTCAGACGCACACCCACACACAACCTCATGCCAAGTTTACCTCTGAAGTTGGATTTCATTGGCCAGACCATAGATAACAAAAGACCACATGCTCATGTTGACTTACCTTCAAATTTCAGGCGGGATTTGAGTTACAGTAGTCGGAGTGAATCCACACTTCTCATGAGTAGTTTAACACTGGAAACTTGTCTTCACACGTTTCCTGGAAGAATTCTGAATGAGATTTAAAATGGGAAAGAAACAACATTCACTTTTTCAGCTTATCAGTCTTTTGAAGAGAGGAAAGGAGCAGAGACGCACAGAAAGTGGTGAGTTGTCTTTCTGTTTTGTATGTGAACTTTGATTTGAATTCAAACCATAACGGTTAGTGTGTAAAAGGGAATTCAAGTCATAACTTGTCCTGAATGGATTTAGAAATACAGTAAGGTATTGTATATGCATGTGTGTGTGTGTATGTGTCTTGAATCACTTAAAACAATTTTTTAAAATTAAAATAAATAAAAATTTCGCACCTTATAATGTGTTGTGCCTTATACAGTGATACCTCGGTTTACGAACCCCTTGGCTTACGAACTTTTCGGTTTACGAACGCTAAATTTATGACAATTTTACCTTGGCATACGAACTATGCACACGGATACACACGGAGAGCCACAATGAGTGATGTCGTTGGCGAACGAGCCCGTTCTCCTAACAAGAAAATGGCAGCCGACTGTTTTTGTCCTCTATTCCTCGCCCCCAGTCTTTGGTTAAAGCCACGTGATTGGTCAAGAATGCAGCAGTGAAGGGAGGTGGTTTCAACATTAAAGAGACAGGCAGACGACAGAGAGAGAGTGGGAAGATGGATAGGGAACAGTGAAATTTGGACTCGTTTCAACTTTGATATTTCAAAAGCAGAGTGTAGACTGCAAGGTTAAAATATCCGATCAATCAGGCTCCACAAATAACCCGCACAAGCCATCTGTACACTTGATGCAAAAAGCTATCAACCCAGCTAAACAGAACACAATTGATGAGGAAAAAGGTAAAATTATCGCAGAGAAAGCACCTACAAGGGATCATTCCTCAAGATGGTGAAAGAAGAAGTTTACGTTCCTCATCAATGTGTTTAATGCTAAACAAACCGGTCACTCCATTCCATCAAGCCATCAACGACCATCACAAAGGTCAATAAAACGACTTTATTATACAGTACAGTTTAATTATTTAATTATAATACAATAGCACATTTATTATACCTAAAATAAGGTGTATTTTGTGTGGTTTTAAGGCTTTAAAAATTAGAAGGTAAAAAATTATGTTTTATGGAGACCTGGGAACAGATTATTCTCATTTTAATGGTTTCCTATGGGAAATTAATTTTTGGGATAAACACCTTTCGCCTTACACACTCTGTCTGGGAACCAATTAAGTTCGTAAGCCAAGGTATGACTGTATTTGGAAAAACTTATATTTATTTCTATATTATATTTGGAAAACTTTTTTCATTCATTGAATGTGCGCCTTATAGTCCGGTGCGCCTTATACAGTAAAGTCTCGTTATATCGATATTCAAGGGAGTCCGAAAAAATATCGATATAACCGGGACTATCGATATATCCGACCCTGTTTGCATGCAATTTTCTCCGTGCGTGCATAGAAATAGTATCGATATAACCGGGACTATCGATATATCCGATATCGATATAACGAGACTTTACTGTATATGGAAGATGTTTGAAAATACACCATTCGCTGGGCGGTGTTGTCATTAATAAAAATATGTTAACTGACAGTCAAATTAAAATGATTCTTTTTCTGTTTTATGGGAATTTTTGCCACCACTGTTTGGATTCATTTTGTATCGAATCCTAGTTGTGTTCTGAAGAGTACCAATGGAATAGCAATTCAACATTGTTATTATTAATTGAGGACAGACAGGAAATGCCAGTCGTTCAACTGCAGGCGCTTGTAGTGTTGTGTCAACAAAGATGAAGTCATGGTTTTCCCAGACCGGCCCGGCAGGGTAGGGCGATGGGAACAAGACGGAAAATGAGAGTCAGAAAGAAGGAAAAGAAAAAAAAAAAACAATAATCCATAATGCCTGATTTTAGGTCAAGGTGCGATTTGTGAATTTTATGCATTATGATCCTCAAGTCAACTGGTCAAAGTTTGGCCATTCCTGAATGACTGCCATTATCGTGTCCGTCTATTTTCCTGCTACGTTTTTTTTATTGAACTTTTTGTTGATTTTTTTTTTTAGCAGTTACAAAACGAAAAACATGGTCACCTATTGAACTCATTCACTGCCATTCCTGAATTTATTTGAGAATTGAAAATATGACGCGGAGCGCCATTCCCGAATTTGTTCGGATTTTGGTTTTACTTGCGGGGGTCCCCCATGTGACTGTAAAGTGTACTTGAGAGTTGTGAAAGGCGCTTATAAATTGAATGTATTATTATTATTACTGTATCTATTAGCTAGCTAGCGAGCTAGCCTTCTATCTAATTGAGTTACTTCTGGGTTGAGTGAACGCTGGCGCGTTTGGCTGCCGCTGCTCACATTATTATTATTATTATTATTATTATTATTCTACTTCTTTCGCCAGCGTTCACTCAACCTGGAAGTAACTCAAATAGATAAAAAGCTAGCTAACTCGCTAATAATAATAATAATAATAATAATAATAATAATAATAATAATAATAATAATAATTACATAAATAAAGCGATGGTGAATCGTTGTGTGTCGCAGCCAATTGAGGTAACACACATAAAGAAGGTGTAAGTTGAAACAAATTCCCAGCGGACAAATCAGCCCATTTCCAATGGAGCTTGTGCGCCATCTTGTGCATTTTCTGGGCGCTACCATTGGAGTCCAGACGGCTCGAATTGATACGCAAGGACTTCTTTAATCGATTGCAAACATTTATGTTTTCCTCTACAGAACTATTTGAGTCATATTCATAACTGGATGAGTAACAAGAAAGCATCTTCTCCGAATCTGAACTCTCGGAAAACCATTGTTTTGATTCCGGAGCAAGGCAGTGTGTGACCAATAGTGACATCACAAACAAGGGGGCGGGACTTTCTGAATCTGCCCAGTGTTTTGGCTATTTTAGATGCTATAAAACGTTTTTCTGATGTCAGTTAGAAAACATTAAAAAAAATGCTGTCGCTTGTCCTTTAAATGCTCTTTTCTTATCGTGATAAAGAATAATGTCTATTCAGGAGGCCGTTTCAAACTTGAAAAGAGACTCGTGATGAAATCTCCCCTTTGTGTTTATGTACCACTACGCATCACAAGGCTGTGCTGTTCTACTGTGTTCCATAGCCTGCAGCCAACGAGCTGCGTCACTCTAGCCTTGGTGAGAATGAGTTCAGGAGATGGTTGCAGTGAGAAAATCTTGCAAAAGACAATATTAAAAACAGCAGCTTGTATTCTTTTCTTCAAGGGATCCTTGTGTGGCCTGGAATGACAGGTGATGTGTGTAATATTGGTACAGAAGTCTCTTTCTCAGGAATTAGCGTCATCAAATCCTTGTGTAAACGGTTACATATTCTCAAAGATGGTCGACCTTAGTCTTGAGGGATGACAAATGAGGGAGTCAAATTGCACATAAGCCTTCAAGTGTTAATCGTCATGAGTACTTCCTGTGTTGTTGTCAAAGGTTTCTTACGTGGACTCGTGTTTGCGCGATGCAGCACAGTTCACAGTGTGTGTGTGTGTGTGTGTGTGTGTGTGTGTGTGCATGTGTGAAGCTTTCGGGGTGGAATCTGCATGACCTCAATATGACATATGAATTGGATTGGATTTACCTTTATTAGTCTCACAGCGGAGAAATGTACATTTCACAGCAGCAAAGTCATGAAAGGAAGACGAAAGGAATGAAAGAAGTAGAACAACAAATCTAAGTGTGTAGTAAATTTTTGTTGGACTGAATCATATCATACGTTATGTCTACACACACACACACACACACACACACACACACACACACACACACACACACACACACACACACACACACACACACACACACACACACACACACACACACACACACACACACACACACGCACACGCGTTCCTGTTTCAATGGTTTTGGGAGGTCCAGATAACTCCAGATAAGGAGTGAGGACCACCGTTGCTGATCAGTTTAGAGAAGAACTAGTGTTATATTTGAACACTAAATGGCACCCCATTTCTCACTTCAACTCCTTTAAAAACGAAACAATAAAAAGTGATCTTGAAACTGAAATAACAGCAGGAGTGAGGTTTCTGAATCATCTCCTACTATACATTCAAAGTCCTCACCCCTGTGGTGAATTTGGTGAAAATGTCGTTTTACTTTTTGTGGTCTGAACATTTTCCTCTCATTAACCACACACACACACATAAACACACACAGTGAGTAAAAAGTGTGTGTATTCAAGTGAAATGAAAACACACACCAAAAAAAATCATTTTGGGTGAATTTGTGAGGACCTCTCTGAAACTTTAACAGATGCATATATAGATCCTCTAGAACAGGGGTGTCAAAGTCATTTTTTGCCGCGGGCCACATTGAAGTTATGGTTTCCTCTCGAGGGCCGTTATGAATTTGGGGAACCCATTAGAATGTTTAAATCCCTCCAAATATTACATATCGAGCACACAGCAAATTAATGAATAACTCGTTTTCAAATCTGAAGTCAAGAATAATGACTTTTATTGTGGTGGACATCCAAAAATATGACATTTTGGCTCAGATTTTAGCAATCATCATGGAATTTCATAAGCTTGATTTGCTTTCGCGGGCCGAAAAAAATGACGTGGCGGGCCGGATTTGGCCCGCGGGCCTTGACTTTGACACCTGTGCTCCAGAAGCCTTTAGAATGAAAAACTTGTGAGGACCGGCCAAAAGGTCCTCAAAAATGTCCTCACTACATACGGTATAAAATGTTAGTGGTCCTCACAAGACTAGTCAGACACACACACACACACACACACACACACACACACACACACACGCACACACACACACACGCACACACACACCGTTCGTGAATGAACCGGCTCTACGAAGTGAACGACCGGATCTGGCACTTAATAGGGAGCCACTAATAGGAGCGACACATCACTCATTGTGGCGTCCGTGTGTATCCCGAAAAATAGTTTGTATGCCAAGGTAAAATTGTCATACATTTAACGTTTGTAAACCAAAAAGTTCGTAAATCAAAGGGTTCGTAAACCGAGATATCACTCTATTTCGTTTGTTATCACTGATGGTAATGATCCACATTGGTCTACATTTACAAACAGGTGACCAGAGACTAATCTGCGCTAGTGTCTGGGGAGAAAAAAAATGCTATTATAGAGAGGAACAATTGCTGAAATAAGCATCTTGAGAGAGAATGACATCGACTCTCCTACTATGTACACATTCCTCTTTTTAAGCAAAGTCCCGAAAGGTTGAATCATAAAAACAAGAAGCTTCGGGTATATCAACAAGAGGAACATCCCCCGGGGGAACATTACATAGACTTTAGGGCAGGAAGTTCTCATATTTACAA
This sequence comes from Hippocampus bargibanti, assembly GCF_051943395.1. NCBI lineage: Eukaryota > Metazoa > Chordata > Actinopteri > Syngnathiformes > Syngnathidae > Hippocampus > Hippocampus bargibanti. Next base: position 1,362,969 of record NC_142735.1, read on the forward strand.
TCCCTTAAAATAGCCTCGTCACCCGTCACTCTTGGTATATCGGTGTCTTGTCCAAAGTAGGGCGGTGCGGGGTGGGGGTGTAGACGTTCTCACACATGTCACACGCCAATGATACAAACAACAAGAGAACCGGGGAGAGTTGGGGTAGAGGTCTCAGGAATGAAAAGGAGGTGGGAACAACTTGAAAGAGAGGGAGAGAAAATAATGATTAAGATAAAAGCAAAGGGCTATAAGGTGATATGGTAGAAGGGTTCCGGACATTGGTTGGGAACAAGAAAAAGGGCACAGATGGAAGGAAGCACTCAGCGGTATAGTATAGGTGAGCTAACTTGGGACAGAGTGTCTATGAAACTGCTCTCAAGTCACCCCCACCCCCATTGACTCTGAAACCCATGAACAAGGGTTACGCAACATTATGCTAACATGTCTAAAGGACAACCGACACCATTTTTGTGTTTCCTAACTGATATCAGAAAAACGTTTTATAGCATCTAAAATATCCAAAACACGCAGGCTGATATTTTTAGTCAAATGCAAAACACCAATAAAAATGACTTAAAGTGTCCCATAACTACAGTGAGACCTCAACTTACAAACACCTTATCTTACAAACTTTTCGTCTTAAGAACCTCTAATTTATGAAAATGAAACCTTATAATAAGCACTATTTTCATAATACACACCCACCACGGCTGGCGGAGTGATCTTCGGCGGAAGCACACGACCGAACAGCGCTCCAGCCGGCGCTACTTTGCACACCCCCTCTCATTGAATGCACACGTCGATCGCCTACTTGGCGCTTTTTGCTGATAATTTTACGATGATGGGACCGAAAAAAAAAAAACCACCACAGGCTCGTGTTCAGCCCAAGAAGACACAAAATAAAATCGCCGTCGCTGAGAAGAAGGAGATGATTGAAAAACACGAACGAGGTGTGCGTTTGTGTGATTTAGTGGCCGAGCACGGCTATGCTAAGTCAACCATTGCTCCCATTCTCCGGAAGCCATCAAAGGTGCGTCTGTTGCAAAAGGTGTTTCCGTGCTCTCAAAGCGACGGTCTCGGGCAATTGAAGAAGTTGAAAAAAATTTATTTTACAGCAGTTTATTTCTTTAATTACAGTCCTCATGTAATGTGCCTCTCTTTGTGACTTTATGATACAATGCAGTGTATTTCTTTCTTGATGAGTAACAAGAATCAGCCCGTTTCCACAGGCTGATTAATTCCTTACACGGAGCTTTGTCGCCCTCTTCTGCCTTTTTTTGGTCCTACACGAAGTTTTCAGACCAAAGTACAGCAAAATGCATTGACGTGATGGAAGGACTGCTACAATGTGTCCTTTTTTCGGTCAGGGGCATTCCTTTAGTGACGTAGGGTGATGACTCGTCACCAACTCAAAAACAAGACTTCTGAATATTCAGCCTGAGTCTTAAAACGTAAAACATAGCTATATGCGGTGGAATCTTTGTAAAATACGCTCAGTAGAAGTCATTTGAAGCCATTTTACAAATTATGGACACAACTTGCCCGGAGACGTCGGTTGTCCTTTAAACATACATTCCATACAAAATATAGCACTGAATCCACAAATTTACCTTACAAACGTCCGCTCTGAACGTATATCGTTCGTAAGTTGGGGAGCGTCTGTACCAAACTTTGCAAATCACTGAAATAACACATCGCAACTGGCATTGTGTAATAGTGTGCAGATTTTCAACCTGTCCCACGTAAATCCGCTTCAAATCCTAGCCGCGACAGTTCCAGACGCATAGGCGCACTGCGCTGACGCTTTGACCAAGCACATTTGTTTGAAGACTGGATTTTATGTGGGCTGTTTTGTGTACTGAATGGTAATATTCATCGAGAATATTGGAAGGCCATCCAGTATAAAAACGGCACTGATAACCTAGTGACCCAGTTCTTGGTGGTTGCAAGTCATGGGGAGGGCAGTTTTTAACTGTTGTTGGATCAAAAACTCGTGTTGGAAATAAATAACCCAGTGTTTGTCCCTTTATACTCAGAACTGAGTTAACTATTTTGCCCAATTTTGAGACCTTAGCTCGAAAAAATTGTTAATAACATGTAAAAATAAAAAAAAATCATACCATGGCCAAAATGTCACCCAGCTTACTTTCGATATAATTTACCTGGTTTATCTACCAGGTGCGCTGGAGGCTATTACAGCAGTCTCTGTCGAATACTCAACAACTATTGACGACTCACTTAAAGGACAACCGACGTCAGTTTTTTGTTTCCTAACTGACACCAGAAAAAACGTTTCATAGCATCTAAAATACCCAAAACACGCAGTATGATATTTTTAGTCAAATGCAAAACACCAATAAAAATGACTTAAAGTGTCCAAAATCTGCAAAAAAATGAACCCGGAAGTGGCCAGTTTCAGAAGGTCCCGCCCCCTCGTTCGTGGTGTCACCCCAAGACATCTTGCCTTCCTCTATTTCCTACCAGGGGCGGGAAATAGAGGACAAAAAAAAGTTGGCTCCCATTTCCGGCTCCTTGTTGGGATCCGGCTCTAAGAACCGGCTCGTTCGCGAACAACACATTACTATTCTGGAATAATAATAATAATAATAATAATAATAATAATAATAATAATAATAATAATAATAATACATTTCATTTCCAAGCGCCTTTCAAAACTCTCAAGGTCACTTTACAGTCACAGGAAAAGTTTTTCTGTGGGTGAGCAACGGCAGCCACACGCGCCAGCGTTCACACAACCTGGAAGTAACTCAAATAGATAGGAAGCTAGATTGATAGCTAATAGATAGCTCACACAGTAGTTAGCTAGCTAGATAGACCGCCAGCCAGCTAGACCGTTAATAGCTAGATACCCAGCCAGCCAGCTAAACCGCTAATAGCTAGCTAGCTAGATAGCTTATCAGCCAGCTAGACCGCTAATAGCTAGCGAATAGCTAATAAATAGATAACTAACTTGTAACTGGCGGGTATCTTGTCATCGGTTGCCATGACAAGATACCCGCCAGTTACATAACTAACTACTAACAGATAGCAAATCGATCGCTTGATAGCTAGCGAATAGATAGCTAGCTAGATAGCCAGCAGATAGCGGTCAGCCAACTAGACCGCTAATAGTACCCGCAAAAATGTTCGTATGTACCGTAACATCGTATGTTAATAAGCGGGGGAGCGTCTGTATCTTGTAGTATTTTTGTACACGTGTATTTTGTGTATTTTTCTCGAGTCGCATTGGCTCATTATTGCACATCTACTGAGTGTAGTCAAATGATTCAGTCAACATGTTTTGCCAGATAGAAGTTAAATAGCCATTTTGATTACAAACAAACAAATACATAAAACAATACATCTTCCCTCTTATAACCCCTTGAAGACACTCGTGTTCATGTTGTCCTACTTCAAACTGGGTCAAGCAAAAGCAGGCTATTTTCACACAGACAACAACAAAGCAAAGCTTTTGCTGTTTTACTCTTCTTTGCTTTTCGCCTCACGTGCTGCTGCTGCAGGGCTGCACGTTGTCATCAGTCATGAGAGCCACTTCGGCATGGGAAACAATTATGCATACTTTTCTACACCCATCCCACTCCCCCCTTAAAAACAACACAAAAAAAAAGACATGGGAACAAATTAAAGTGGTTACAGTACATCCCCCTAGCGCGCTGTGAAAAAAAATACAGTGAGACCTCAACTTACGAACTTAATTGGTTCCCAGACAGAGTGTGTAAGGCGAAAAGTGTGTATCTCAAAAAAAAAAAAAAATCCCATAGGAAACCATTAAAATGGGAATAATCCGTTCCCGGGTTTCCATAAAATATACTTTTCAACTAAATAAGCCTTAAAACTACACACAACATACCTTATTCTATGTATAATAAATGTGCTATTGTATTGTAATGAAAGAAATACACTGGATTGTATCATAAAGTCACTTTATTTACATTTGTGATGGTCATTGATGGCTTAATGGAATGGCGTTGGAGGTCAAAGGGAATTGCTGTTTGGAAAGAGAGGCGCATTACATGACGAATGTAAGTAAAGAAATAAACTGTGCTGTAAAATAAAGTTTTATTGACCTTTTTGATGGTCGTTGATGGCTTATGGAAGGAGAGTCACCTTCCATAAGGACTGTTGGTAACTTAACCTCTGGTGCTGTTCGGTCGTGTGATTCCGCCGAAGATCACTCTGCCAGCCGTGGTGGGTGTGTATTATGAAAATAGTGCTTATTATAAGGTTTAATTTTCATAAATTTGACGTTTGTAAGACAAAAAGTTTGTAAGGTGTTTGTAAGTTGAGGTCTCACTGTAGCTACCGTTAGCGATAATAATAAGATCAGAACATTGGGATTGTTGAGCCAGAAATGCAACTACGTGAAGGTCATCCATCCATCCATCCGTCAAGCAAAATGAGGAGGAGGACATCGGCTTCAAAAAGCTCCATGGGAACGGTTTCCCCGGATATATCAACAGACAGAAGCTGCTATCGCGGCGCACGCATACGTTCTAATCAGAAGTGAGGTGGCAGACATGCCTTAGCTCAAGGCTCTTAGCATCATTGACATATTTATATTCAGGGTGGTTGGTGCGTCAATGTTACTGAGCTGTCGACATATGACTACTTTGAACTACTTCAATAAATACTCTCTGCTTTTTAGAGTTTTTTTTGTGCAACACATTTTTTAAATAAAAAATATAAATAGAAAATGTGTGTAAAGCAAAAAGTTTGTCTGCCAAACATTCATTTCCCATAAGATAACATTAAAGATGACAATAATCCGTTCCCAGGTCCCCATAATACATAATTTTCGACAAAATAAGCCTTAAAACTACACAAAATATACCTTATTTTATGTATAATAAATGTGCTATTGTATTGTAGTTAAAGAAGTAAACTGTACTTTATAATAAAGTCGTTTTATTTACCTTTGTGATGGTCGTTGATGGCTTGATGGAATGGAGTGGGAGGAGGAGGGAGGGAGTTACTGTTTGGAAGGAGAGTCACCTTCCATAAGGACTGTCCCCCGCTAGCTGCTTTTCATTAATCCAAATCAACAGAAGTTTTTCAAGCTCTTCTTTTGCCTGAGACCATTGCTTAGACAACACAGAAACACCCTTAGCCACACATAGCAATGTTCGACTTAGCATACTGGTACTTGGACGCTAAGTCACACAAACGCATACCTCGTTTGTGTTTTTCGATTATCTCCTTCTTCTGCTTAACCGTATGTTTTGTGTGTATCCTCTTCGGCTTAACACTAGCTCGTGGTGGGGTCTTTTTCGGTCTCATAGGAGCGAAAGTACTCCACTCGATAGCAAACCACATCTGCACTCAAAGGAAGGAAGTGTGGAAAATTAGTCCGCCAGCCACCGTGGCGCTCCGTGTGGTTTGGTTCGTCCGCCAAAAACTAGTTTGTATGCCAAGATTAAATCCTCGCAAATTTTAATGTTTGTAAGGCAAAAATTTTATGAGCCAAAGCGTTCGTAAGCCAAGGTATCACTGTATGTATCTATAGACAGGTAACATCCGATTTACGACTGGCGCGACTTACGACCACCCATCCTAACGACCACGACCTCCAGACCCTATTTTAAAAAAAATGTACGCCTGGCACCGCAACATGCTAGCAGGCCGGTAACGCGTACAACAATTTTGGCCAGCTAGCCAACATCTCACTCTCGCACAGCAATCGACCGTGCGATGGCACCAAAAGGGGGAATTTGTGTGTCATTTAGCCTCCGAGTCTCTATTCAACATGTTGAATGGATTTCGACTTACAACCATTTTGACTTACGACTGTTTAATTTACAACAGATTCTTTTCTTACAGACAGTGTATTTTAGGTGTTCAATTTCCTGTTTACAATACACTGTTTGGAAGAAAAGAATCTGTTTTAAAGGACAACCGACATCGCTGGACAAGTTGTGTGCATAATTTGTAAAATGGCTTCAAATGACTTCTACTGAGTGTATTTTACAAAGATTCCACCGCATATAGCTATATTTTACGTTATAAGGCTGGCACTGAATATTCCGGAAGTCTTGTTTTTGAGTTGGTGACGAGTCCGTAGGTGACGTCACTGAAGGAACGCCCCTGACCGAAAAAAGGACACATTGTAGCAGTCCTTCCATCACGTCAATGCTTGTTTGGTCTGAAAACCTCGTGTTGCACCAGAAAGAGCCAGAAGAGGGCGTCCAAGCTCCATGTAAGGAATTCATCAGCCTGTGGAAACGGGCTGATTAATTCCTCACAGGAGGTTGGACGCCACTTTCTGCCTCTTTTTGGGTGAGACATTTCCCCCCAATGTTGCCTCAAAACGGCACAAAATAAATTGATTGCAAACATGTATGCTTTCCTCTTCAGAACTATTTGAATCATATTCATAACTGGAGGTGTAACAAGAAAGCATATTCTCCGAATCTGAAGCCATTGTTTTGATTCTCCAGCAAGGCAAGACGTCTTGGTTACCAGTATTTTGTATCTATATACAGTAAAGTCTCGTTATATTGATATTCAAGGGAGTCCGAAAAAATATCGATATAACCGGGACTATCGATATATCCGAACCTGTTTGCATGTAATTTTCTCCGTGCGTGCATAGAAATAGTATCGATATAACCGGGACTATCGATATATCCGATATCGATATAACGAGACTTTACTGTATATTTATCTCTACTGCTTAAAATTGAATAACTGTCCGTGTCTTTGTGTTGTCATATTATTTATTTAGTTTTTTGTTGTTGTTTTGACTTCAATATGGCGCCGCGAGAGTTGCTGCCCTGACAGCATCTACTGTATTTTGTTTTTCTACTTCTTCCTTTCCTTTCCTCTTCCTTCCATAACTTTGCTGCTGTGAAATGTAAATTTCTCCACTGCGAGACTAATAAAGGTGAATCTAATCCAATCAAATTTCTCCCCGCCGCTCAAGTTTTCTTAATGAGATTTTGGATGGACTTCTACTAGAACTTGAAGTGAAGTCATTTGGAGGTTAATATTTAGGAGCAAAATTTCTGACAAGCCCTGAATTGCTTGTGCTGCGTCATAAATTCTAATGATGTAAACATACCTAATTGGAAGCGTCTTGACTCATTATAGTATGGCTGGATATATTTTATAACTGTGTTAAAATTAAAATGGTGCAGTGGAACAAAACACATGCATCGTTTCAATGTTCGTTTCACCAAACGTACGTTGTGTTGTTGGAATGATTACATCAACATAAGACATTAATCCAGACCACTTTGTGTCATTTTAATTCATTCCATTTTCATTCAAGCAGAATATTCTCTTGTGTTTTAAAATGGTGATTAAAAATGTAACCTTACGATGGTTAAAGGACAACCGACGCCTCCGGACAAGTTGTGTCCAAAATTTGTAAAATCACTTCAAATGACTTCTACTGAGCGCATTTTACAGAGATTCCACCACAAATAGCTATATTTTACGTTTTAAGGCTTCAGGAAGTCTTGTTTAAGAGTTGATGACGAGTCCTCACCCTACGTCACTGAAGGAACGCCCCTGACCGAGAAAGCGACACACAATGCAGTTTGCGGTACTTCGTTTGGTCTGAAAACCTCGTGTTGATGGCGAAATTAGAAGGAAAACACATAAATAACGCGATGGTGAATCATTGTGTGTTGCACCAAGACTACTATTTGATACAAGTTGACGAAAATTCCCAGCAGATAAATCAGCTCATTTCCAACGGAGCTTGGGCGCCATCTTCTGCATTTTCTGGGTGCTACATTGCTGTCATTGACAGCTCGAATTGATATGGGAGGACTCAAAGTCAAGGCCCGCGGGCCAAATCCGGCCCGCCACATCATTTTTTTTCGGCCCGCGAAAGCAAATCAAACTTGTTAAATTCCATGATGATTGCTAAAATCTGAGGCAAAATTTCATATTTTTGGATGTCAACCACAATAAAAGTCATTATTCTTGACTTCAGATTTGAAAACGAGTTATTCATTAATTTGCTGTGTGCTCTATATGTAATATTTGAAGGGATTTAAACATTCTAATGGGTTCCCCAAATTCATAACGACCCTCGAGAGGAAACCATAACTTCAATGTGGCCCGCGGCAAAAAATGACTTTGACAGCCCTGTTTTAATCGATTGCAAACATGTATGCTTTCCTCTTCAGAACTATTTGAATCATATTTGTTTTGATTCTCGAGCAAGGCAAGACGTCTTGGCGTGACGTCACTAACTGGGGGGGGGACTTTCTGAAAATGCCCAATTTGCAGCTCAATTTTTTGCAGATTTTGAACACTTTAAGTCATTTTTATTGGTGTTTTGCATTTGACTAAAAATATCATGTGTTTTGGGTATTTTAGATGCTATAAAACGTTTTTCTGATGTCAGTTAGAAAACAAAAAAATGCTGTTGGTTGTCCTTTAAAGAGTTATTCCTGGCTTATGTCTTAAGCATGTTGAGTTATGTTAAAAATAAAAAACAAAAAAAACAAAAAAAAACTTGACATGTTCTGGATTTTCCTATTCTTTTGCCAAGAGCCTCCACACCAACGCGAGTTGCGATTAGTAACAACAGCGGATTGATGTAATTTCCGCTGCGTTAAGCATGTGACTGTGGAAGCACTTAAGAGTGGAAAAGAAAGGAAGAAAAAAAAGGTCAAGACCTTATATTACCTTGATTTATCGATGAAAAGGTTTCTTCAGCCGTCATCTGTACAAATTTGAAGGTGTCGGACGTTTCGCTTCTTATCCAAGAGGCTTCGTCAGTGAAATAGTCTTGCTGGTAGTTTCGGCCATATATATTTATATATCCCTACTGTCCAGATGTGTCGGTGCCAGACTCTGCTATGATAGGTCCCTGCTCTCATGTTGGGGGGAGCAGAGGACTACTCCCTGTGGCACCACTGATTACTTCTATTGTCCTGACTGACGACTGGCCTGATTGCCCCATTGGCCCTGGTAATACCTCATCAGCATAATTTTCTTTTTTTTTCTTTTTCTTCTTCTTTTTCATTGTAGTTTTCTTCTTTTTCTTATTGTCCTATTTCTTCTTCTTCTTCTTTTTCTTCTTCTTTTTCCTCTTCTGCTTCTTCTTCTTTTTCTTCTTCTTCTTTTCATGTTATTTTTCTACTTTTTCTTCTTGTCCTATTTCTTCTTCTTCTTCTTCTTCTTCTTTTTCTTCTTCTTTTCCTTTTTCTTCTCGTCCTATTTCTTTTCTTATTTTTCTTCTTCTTCTTTTCATTTTATTTTTCTTCTTTTTCTTCTTGTCCTATTTCTTCTTCTTCTTCTTCTTTTTCCTTTTCTTTTTCATTTTATTCTTCTTTTTCTTGTCCTATTTCTTTTTCTTCTTCTTCTTCTTTTTCTTCTTGTCCTTCTATTCTTTTTCTCATTTTTCTTCTTCTTCTCCTTTTTCTTCTTCTTATTCTTTTTCCTTTTCTTTTTCTTCTTCTTTTGCCTTTTATTTTTCTTCTTTTTTGTCTTGTCCTATTTCTTTTTCTTATTGCTCTTCTTCTGCTTCTTTTTCTTCCTCTTCTTCTTTCCTTTTCTTTTTCTTCTTGTCCTTCTCTTTCTTCTTCTTGTCCCTCTTCTTCTTTTTCTTCCCCCTCTCCTTCTCATGTTTCTTCTTCCTCTCTTCTTCTTCTTATTATTATTATCATCATCATTATTATTATTATTTATCCATTTAATTTAGATAATCAAAGTTAACAGTAAGAATAGTTCAATTAATCTTTCAGTTCGGTTCTTTTTTTTTTTGCCCCCAATATTCTCATTTTAAAGACATGAAGTTCCAGTATTGCATTGCGTATAGTTACCAAAGGTTTTTTTTTTTTTTTTTTTTTTTTTGTATAAAGCATCAGCCGTACGAATGAACTTTGACTTTGTCGTAACATCCGAAGATGTTTTACATAAGCCTCCAAGCAATGTTGTTGTAAGCTGAGAGTATTTCCTGCTTCTCCATCAGTGGTGTATCCGCTACTCAGCTCACAGAACACCGAGACAATAGAACAGATGGAGGAAGAACACTGTCCATGCATGCATCTGGCTTTAATGTATTGATGAGCCATTTTTAGCACATCTCCCGCTGACATAAAGGGGGGTCCAAAAACAACATTGAAGGCAAGCTTCTGTTCCGTCCTCCACAACCAGAACACGACTTCAAGTCTCAAAACACATTTCTAACAATAAGCAGCAAGCATCAAGAAGCTCAGATGGAACCTTTTTTTCAACGCCTGACTGCTCGCATTGTACTTGTGTGGATATCTGCAGCTGTCATGTTGCACTAGAACATGCTTGTAGACATATTGAGTGGAAAACTCCGGATGTTCTCAACTCGGCGGTAAATTAATGTGTTCACTCGGGCTTCCTTAATAATAACAACAGGATATGAAGATCATGCGTCACCCATTTCCCCATTTTGCTACATTCTCTGTCTTTGGCAGGTGTTTGGACATAGCTGCAAGGATGACACATATTGTTTACCTTTAGGAACATGCACATATTTTACTAAAACACCTACTATGAAGTGTTGATGTAAAGTGGATCCAGGATAAACAGAATCCATTACAGAAGACTGGTGAGACTCTGGCTATTATCATTGTGGATCTGTCGCGGCTTGGAATTGAAGCGGATTTACGTGGGATAGGATATCTCTTTTCGTCAATGGAGGCTACAGCTTTGTGTTTTCTTGTAATATTTAGCTTGTAGCAGACGTGCACATTTCACCCTGACGACCTTGATCCATTGGTGAAAAAGACGCTTTGATTCTCTCCTGTTTCATTTAGAACTGCTACATACAACAAAGAGAGTGCAGAAAGTGCTGGAGATTGAATGATTGTGCCTTTTGTGCTTTGTCATATTATTTATTTATTTATTTATGTTTGGATAATAATAATAATAATAATAATAATAATAATAATAATAATTGCAAATTTCCCCATTGTGGGACGAATAAAGGTATTCTGATTTCCTGAATAATAATAATAATAATAATAATAATAATAATAATAATAATAATAATAATAATAAAAGAAAAGAAAGCACGGCAACTTCACTCAGATATTATCAAGAGGAAACTACATCATTGACCATCACAAAGGTAAATAAATTGACTTTATTATACAGTACAGTTTATTTCTTTAATTACAATACAATAGCACATTTATTATACGTAAAATAAGGTATATTTTGTGTAGTTTTAGGTCTTATTTAGTAGAAAAGTATGTTTTCTGGGGACCTGGGAATGAATTATTGTCATTTTAATGGTTCCTTATGGGAAATAAATGTTTGGAAGATGAACTTTTTGCCTTACATACACTTTCTGGGAACCAATTAAGTTTGTAAGTTGAGGTATCACTGTACTTTAAATGAAACAAAATCTTACTGCTTGCAAACTGAGGCATTGAACTTCAACCCTTTGATGGGTGCTTCTGGGAGGTCAACAGAAGACAAAAAAAATTGACTTAGGCGTGGTTCTCAAATCAAGGCATCTCACAGAAAATGGTTTCAGTAACGCCTGACATCGCGGCATTACAGACATTTATTGATTGCTGTAACTGGCCAAAACTATGTATTATAAATGTGCTGTGGTATTCTAATTAAAGAAATAATCTGTACTGTAGAATAAAGTCGTTTTATTGACCTTTGTGATGGTCGTTGATGGCTTAACGGAATTGAGTGGCCGCTTTCCTCAGCATTAAACACTTGATGAGGAACGTAACCTTCTTCGTTCACCATCTTGAGGAATGATCCCCAGTAGGTGCTTTCTCTGTGATAATTTTATCTAGTTCCTCATCAATTGTGTTCTGTGTAGCTGGGTTGATAGCTTTTTGCATCAAGTGTACAGATGGCTTGTGCGGGTTATTTGTGGAGCCTGATTTATGGGATATTTTAACCTTGCAGCCTACACTCTGCCTTTGAACTATCAAATTTGAAACTCTCTCACTGTCGTCTTCCTGTCTCTTTAGTGTTTAAACCACCTCCCCCCACTGCTGCGTTCTTGACCAATCACGTGGCTTCAACTGAAGACTGGGGGCGGGGAATAGAGGACAAAAAAAGTCGGCAGCCATTTTCTTCTTGGAGAACGGCTTCACTCTCTATCTGTAAACCCCACATCCCCTCACTGCTGCGTTCTTGACCAATCACGTGGCTTTAAACCGAAAACTGGGGGCGGGGAATAGAGGACAAAAACAGTCGGCTGCCATTTTGTTGTTAGAAGGATGGGCTCGTTAGCGAACGACACATCACCCATTGAGGCAGCTCAGTGTGTATCCCCAAAAAAGTTTGTATGCCAAGGTAAAATTTTCATAAATTTAACGTTCGTAAACCGGAAAGCTCGTAAGCCAAGGGGTTCGTAAACCGAGGTATCACTGTATAAAGTCATAGTTGTTCAAATTAAAACGTGAAATTACCTCAGGCTAATCATAATCAACACATTGAATGGATTGTGTCAGTCAACCAAACAACTTATGGTGATGTCCTTGCTTCAACTTCATTTCAAGCCATCCTTCCTTCAACGAAACACGATTTATTTTAATGGCCATGACATTTTCAAATGATCTCAATCTGAAATTGCATCCATGAAACCAAATATTTTTCGTCTGCCATGGTTGTGTTGAGTCTCGTGATTTGAGGTTTTTGGGAAATTGGAACAATCTGCCAGGGGCATTGAGCACATGGCAATAACACTAACCCCGAATATTGCCCCAGTTAAAGGCTAATGATCCAGATGTGAATGAACTGTAATAGAACACACTGCTCCAATGATAATGTGACCCACAAAAAATATATAAATACCCTTACTCAACGTAGCTGTTGCTTTGGCGTACAGTGATACGTCGTTTTACGAACCTCTTGGCTTACGAACGTTACATTCATGAAAATTTTACCTTGGCATACAAACTATTTTTCGGGATACAAACGGAGCTGCCACAATGAGTGATGTGTCGTTCGCGATCGAGCCCGTTCTCCGAACAAGAAAATGGCAGAAGACTTTTTTTTGTCCTCTATCCCCCCCCCCCCACCCCCCAGTCTTCACTTAAAGCCACGTGATTGGTCAAGACACAGCAGTGAGGGGGTGGGGGTTACAGACAGAGAGAAAGTGAGCCCGTTCTCCCAAAAACAAAATGGCGTCTTCGGTTAAAGCCACGTGATTGGTCAAGAACGCAGCAGTGGGGGGGGGGGGGGGGGGGGGGTTAAACATTAAAGAGACAGGCAGACGACAGAGAGTGAGAAAACACACACATAAACACGAACACAAACACAAACACACACACACACACACGAAAGGGAAATGACAGAGCTTGAAACAAAAAAACAAAAGTGAAATGGTGAGAAAAGGGATAGAAAACAGTGAAATTTGGACCCAGTTCAATTTTGATAGTTCAGAAGCAGAGTGTAGACTGGAAGGTTAAAATACCCCATCAATCAGGCTCCACAAACAACACGCACAAGCCATCAAGTGTTTAATGCTGATGAAACCGGCCACTCCATTCGGTCAAGCCATCAACGACCATCACAAAGGTAAATAAAACGACTTCATTATATAGTACAGTTTATTTCTTTAATAATAATACAATAGCACATTTATTATACATAAAATAATGTATGTATATTTTGTGTAGTTTTAATGCTTAGAAAATTAGAAAGTAGAAAATTAGGTTTTATAGGGATGTGGGAACGGATTATTCTCATTTTAATGGTTTCCTATAGGAAATGAATTTTTGGGATACACACTTTTCGCCTTACACTGAGGCAGGCATTTGATAGAAAATCCCTGATCGATTTTAACTTCACCATTTGAGCAATCTACCGAAGATGCGATTGACGTCTGCCTTTCGCACCCTCAACCAGCCAATCACAAACAAGTAGCATTCGTGTCGTTATTCCTTGTGTGTTCTACATACAGTAAAGTCTCGTTATATCGATATCGGATATATCGATAGTCCCGGTTATATCGATACTATTTCTATGCACGCACGGAGAAAATTACATGCAAACAGGGTCGGATATATCGATAGTCCCGGTTATATCGATATTTTTTCAGACTCCCTTGAATATCGATATAACGAGACTTTACTGTACTTGGCAATAAAGATGATTCTGATTCTGATACATTGGTGAATAGACGCCTGGAAAATCATCCTTTCACAACAACAAGAGCATCAAATGTAATCAGCTTTCAAGAAATTCCTTCAGTGTGACGGACTAACTTGTTAGCTTTGGCGTTACATCGCAGACTATTTATTTGTTTTGCGCTAGCGGGAATTCAACAAAACTTTGATTGGGAGGCCTGTTTGGGCTGATTGTCTGGCACAGAACTACTTATGAAAATAGACGCGGATGTTCTTGCCAGTAAGGTTGACACATTTTCAACAAATGTCAACCATTTTATAGGCATTCAGCAGTCTCCTTAACGATCATTTAATCTCTGCCTTCGGGAAGAAAGATCAACACGGCATGTCGTTACAGTCTCATCAACACAAGTGCGCATGTGCTCACACGGCGACCTGCCACGGGGATCGGGATTTACTGGACCTCTCTCAAGCTGTGTTTACAGACAAGGCTTGATTGCAGTCCATATTGATCCCCCGTTGCCGTAGCAGGAGTGATTTTTCTCTCTCTTTTTCGCGTTCCGGTTGGCGAGCAACGGGTGGCACTGTAATAATAATAATAATAATAATAATAATAATACAGTGATACCTCGGTTTACGAACCCCTTGGTTTACGAACTTTTCGGTTTCCGAATATTAAATTTCTGAAAATTTTACCTTGGCATACAAACTATTTTTCGGGATACACACGGAACTGCCACAATGAGTGATGTGTCGTTCGCGAACGAGCCCGTTCTCATACCAAGAAAATGGCAGCCGGTTTGTTTTGGTCCTCTATTCCCCACCCCCAGTCGTCGGTTGAAGCCACGTGATTGGTCAAGAAGCAGTAGTGAGGGGGGCGGGGGGTACAGAAAGCGAGAGAGTGAAGCCATTCTCCCAAAAAGAAAATAGCTGCCGACATTTTTTTGTCCTCTATTCCCCGCCCCCAGTCTTCGGTTAAAGCCACGTGATTGGTCAAGAACACAGCAGTGAGGGGAGGTGGTTGGAACATTAAAGAGACAGGCAGACGACAGAGAAAGAGTGACAAAATGGATAGAAAACAGTGAAATTTGGACTCGTTTCAACTTTGATAGTTCAAAGACAGAGTGTAGACTGCAAGGTTAAAATTCCCATCAATCAGGCTCCACAAATCAATTTGAAATGAAAAGACAAGCAAAGGAACCAGCTACTAATGATGCTTCTATTGTGTCTGCTTTGTTGTTGTTTGTTGCTGTTGCAATATCACAACTTCCAAGATGTACAACCCAGAGCTCCTTGAGACACTTTATCCAAAAAGATATCCATTCCACCAAGCCATCAACGACCATCACAAAGGTAAATAAAACGACTTTATTATACAGTACAGTTTATTTCTCTAATTATAATACCATAGCACATTTATTATAGATAAAATAATGTATATTCTGTGTACTTTTAAGGCTTAGACAATTAGAAAGTACAAAATTATGTTTTATGGGGACGGATTATTCTCATTTTAATGGTTTCCTATGGGAAATTGTTTTTTGGGATACACAGTTTTCGCCTTACACACTCTGTCTGGGCACCAATTAAGTTCGTAAGCCAAGGTATCACTGTAACTCGGATAGAAAGCTGTAGGCTCCCCGTTTGTAGCTGCAAAGGTGTTTGTCGTTTTAATCAGTGGCAATTAAAATGACTCCCATCACGACCATTCAGTGTCGGGTCATTGTTTGTTTCACCCCGTCAGGTTTGCTTCATTTTATGTTTTAGTCATGGTTTTATTTGCTACTTTGGACCTTTCTGTTTCGATGACTTTGTTGTTTTAGATTTTGTTCCTGCTGACTTTATTTGAATACAATTTGTCAAATACACCCTGCTGCTCCCCCTTGTCTACTTTTTTTGGGGGTCCACTACCATCACCAACTCGCAAATTGTGACACTCATGCTACATACGAACAGGGCGTGTGGGTTGTTGGTTGGTGTGCTGGCGGATTTCAGTTCTTCTCCGCTTCAACCCTAAACACCATTCAGCAAAGGGGCATATAAGGAGCCACTATATCCTGTTAAAACAAACAGCGCTGACGTGTTCGAAACAAATGCTTTTGTATGGAGGGTATATTTAGATTGGAGCTGCCTTCACCCAAATGGCATCTCTCAATAGACTCAAGAAGAATAGAACCATTGCAAGCAGGTTGGCATCAGATAAAACCTGCAGGGCTTTTCCCTCATTGTACAAATATAAATACAGTGATATCTTGGCTTACGAACTTAATTGGTTCCCAGACAGTGTGTAAGGCGAAAAGTGTGTAGCCCAAAAATTAATTTTCCATAGGGAACCATTAAAATGAGAATAATCCGTTCCCAGGTCCCCATAAAACATAATTTTCTACTTTATAATTTTCTAAGCCTACACAAAATATACCTTACTGTGTGTATAATAAATGTGCTATGGTATTATAATAAAAGAAATAAACTGTACTGTGTAATAAAGTGGTTTTTATTTACTTTTGTGATGGTCGTTGATGGCCTGATGGAATGGAACTTGATGAGGAACGTAACTTTCTTCTTTTACCATCTTGTGGAATGATTCTTTTTAGGTGCTTTCTCTGTGATAATTTTATCTAGTTCCTCATCAATTATGTTCTGTTTGTGGAGTCTGATTGATGGGATATTTTAACCTTGCAGTCGACACTCTGCCTTTGAACAAAAAAAAGTTAAAACTCTTGCACTGTCGTCTGCCTGTCTCTTTAATGTTTAAACCCCCCCCCCCCCTCACTGTTGCATTCTTGACCAATCACGTGGCTTTAACCAAAGTGGGGGCAGGGAATAGAGGACAAAAATATTCGGCTGCCATTTTGTTGTTAGAAGAACGGGCCTGTTCGCGAACAAGACATCACTCATTGAGGCCGCTCTGTGTGTGAAAACGTTTGTATGCTAAGGTAAAATTTTCATAAATTTAACGTTCGTAAACCGAAAAGTTTGTTACCCAAGGGGTTCGTAAACCTAGGTATCACTGTATACCACGTACGCGCAATGGAAAACAACATTTTAGATAAGAAGATTTTCAGATTTGGTCAGACGAGACAATAAAACGTGATACTTGCTGTATGGGGAAATCAACTGTCCAGACCCTCCCTTTCACTGTTCGTCTGAGTCAGTCCTCCAAGCTCCGCAGGCCATGACTCCTTTGAGAGCAGTCTGGTACAGAAGACAGGAAACAGCTTGAGAGAGGTCCAGTAAGTCAAGGCCACGGGAGGGGTTGGAGCGAAAACGGGGATTTCCTCCTTTGATCGCACAGACTTTTATCAAAAGTGTGCCGTTTTATACGCAGTGCAATTTATGAACATTTTACCTTGGCATACAAACTATTTTTTGGGATACACACGGAGTTGCCACAATGAGTGATGTGTCGTTCGCGAACGATGCAATTCTCCAAAAAAGAAAACGGCAGCCAACATTTTCTTGTCTTCCATTCCCCGCCTCTTCAGTTAAAGCCACCTGATTGGTCAAGAACTCAGCAGTGAGGAGGGGGGGGGGTTACAGATAGAGAGAGAGTGAAGCCGTTCTCCAAAAAGAAAATGGCTGCCAACTTTTTTTCTCCTGTATTCCCTGCCCCCAGTCTTCGGATAAAGCCACGCGATTGGTCAAGAACGCAGCAGTGAGGGGAGGTGGTTTAAACATTGAAGAGACAGGCATACGACAGTGAGAGAGTTTCAACTTTGATAGTTAGAAGGTTAAAATATCCCATCAATCAGGCTCCACAAACAACCTGCAGAAGCCACCTGTACACTTGATGCAAAAAGCTATCAACCCAGCTAAAGAGAACACAATTGATGAGGAACTAGGTAAAAGTATCGCAGAGAAAGCACCTACAAGGGATTAAGATGGTGAAAGAAGGCTATGTTCCTCATCAAGTGTTTAATGCTGATGAAACCGGCCACTCCATTCCATCAAGCCATCAACGACCATCATAAAGTTAAATAAAACCACTTTATTATACAGTACAGTTTATTTATTTAATTATAATACCATAGCACATTTATTATACGTAAAATAAGGTATATTTTGTGTAGTTTTAAGGCTTGGAAAATTTTAAAAAAGTAGAAAATTATGTTTTATGGGTACCTGGCAACAGATTATTCTCATTTTAATGGTTTCCTATGGCATTTTTTTTTTGGGATACACACTTTTCACCTTACACACTCTGTAACCAATTAAGTTCGTAAGCCAAGGTATCACTGTACAATGTACTGTATAAATATATCACTTTTAGTGGAGGCACACTACTTCTACGGGGGGAAACGGAGCTGCTGACAGTAGTTGCGAGACCTGAATATTACTTAATATTATTTCACATATAAGGCGCACCTGCGTATAAGGCACAGGGTCATGTTTTGTATTCTAATTGGCAGTGATTGGATTGTATTTGCCTTTATAAGTCTTGCAATGGAGATGATGACCAACATGATGAGTATTTTGTCACTGAAAATGTTCCTTCTACTGTGTAATGTAAGCCAACAATGAAAAAAACAAACAAACAAACAAACAAAACAAAACCACCCGCAGACAAAAAAAGTGGCATCTGTTCAAAGTCAGAGTTGTTTTCACCGTGGTCATTTCAGTCTTTATGGGAGTGTTTGCCTCCCCGTAAGGCTAAACAGCTTGGAATAGGAATCTCCCCATTTTCCGGTTCTTGGCCCAAACTTTAATGCCCTCATAACTCAAAACGTGAGATGCAAATCATTTAATAGTTTCTGCATAAGACTGCAGATGGAAAACAGTTGGAGGATATTTTAGATACCCTTGATAATGAGCTTGTTCACGTGCGCAAAATCACATTATCTATCCCAACCCAAACAAAACCAAGCATAACTACTTTTTGAAACCAGAGCCAGGGATAGAACAATAAATAGAACAATATAGGTAATAATATGTAATCTGATAGACCAAATACAGTGATACCTCGGTTTACAAACGCTTTAGCTAACGAGCTTTTTTTAAAAATAACTTCATTCCATCAAGCCATCAACGACCATCACAAAGGTAAATAAAACCACTTTATGATGAAGTACAGTTTATTTCTTTAATTACAATACAATAGCACATTTATTAAACATAAAATAATGTGTATTTTGAGTAGTTTTAAGGCTTATTTAGTTGAAACTCATGTTTTATGGGGACCTGGGAACGGATTATTCTCATTTTAATGGTTTCTTATGGGAAATTATTTTTTTGGATAAACACTTTTCGCCTTACACACTCTGTCTGGGAACCAATTAAGTTCGTAAGCCAATGTATCACTGTATGGGGGGAAAAAGCATAGTTTTAAACATAGATTGGAAAGCATTTACAATTGCAGATAACTTGTGTTCTATTGGCAACGTATCCATTTGCATGCAGCGCAACACCTGAATGCTTATGCACCATGTTTAGTTTGAACTCCGGGCTACACTAAATAGTCTGTTTACAAAACATGACATGACTGCTTCAAACAACAAAGAGGGTTCAGAAAAGTGGATTCACATCTATGACTGTCTGTTATGTGTTGTGTTGTATTATTTTGTAATTATGTTCTGATTTCAAAATGGTGGCGCGAGAGCAGTTGCCTTTATAGTAGCTTCTTCTACTTTCTTCCTTTCATAACTCAGATCTTGTAAATTTCCGCTGTGAGAAAAATAAAGGTTTGCGTACTCTTACAGTGACACCTCGGCTTACGAACGCTTTAGTTTACGAACTTTTCACCTTACGAACATTAAATTCTTTGCATATCCTTTTCGGGAAACACACGGAGCGCCACAATGGCTGTCTCCCACACAGACGAACATGCATCAAAATGAGACGGAAGGACTTCTTTAATCGATTGCAAACATGTATGCTTTCCTCTTCGGAACTATTTGAATCATATTCATTACTGGATGAGTAACAAGAAAGCATCGTTTCCGAATCTGAAGCCATTGTTTTGATTCTCCAGCAAGGCAAGACGTCTTGGGGTGACACCACGAACAAGGGGGCGGGACCTTCTGAAACTGGCCACTTCCGGGTTCAATTTGAAGTTTGAAGTTTTTGGACACTTTAAGTCATTTTTATTGGTGTTTTGCATTTGACTAAAAATATCATACTGCGTGTTTTGGGTATTTTAAATGCTATAAAACGTTTTTCTGATGTCAGTTAGGAAACAAAAAAAAGTGATGTCGGTTGTCCTTTAATGGTTTCCTATGGGAAATTAATGTTTCGAAGACACACTTTTCACCTTACACACACTTAAATGTGTAAACTGAGGTATCACTGTACATAAAAATACACGCAGTCTAGTCACCTGCGCCCCCCCTCTCAAAACCCCCTCCAGGAAATAGTCATCAAGCGTTGAGTCGTGAATATTCAGCGTGGCTTTATTTTCGGGGATATTTTCCATTTTGCTGCATGTGTTTTACAATCGGTGCAAAGCGTGGAAGGGAGCCGCTCCTCAGGACAAGGGAGGCGGGGATGAGCTGTTGTGCGCTTGGAGGTGTCACGTTCACGCTCAAGACGCACACACGGTGGCGTTTTTATTAATCGAAATTCACGCACATTCTCGTCAGCATTTTAGAGAGAGCGCGCGCGAGGGAGAGGGAGGGAGGGAGAAAGAGAGATCGGAGGGATTTTGCACACATGGATGTGCAGGCGAACACGGCATTAATAATCTGGATTAATTTTACAGCCGGTGCGCAGAATTTGTGGACATAATGGGGAATACGACACCTAAACCGTTAATAGGTAAGATTTGTGCTGATTATGTTTCATGGAGAATGCGTGAGCGTGTTGTTGTTTTTTTTTTTTGTGCCGTTTCCTCCATTTGAGCTCGCTCGTTTTTTTTGGAAATGAGCTGTGCGTGCATCACGGGGGAGCTGAGCAACGATTCCTGTGGAAGCTCGCCTCGAGCTATCTTTATCTCATTGTAATCTTTAAAAAAATCATCTGTTGCACGCTAATGCGAAACAAATAATCACGGTTGAGTGTTCCCGAAGTGAGTAGTCATTCACCTGTTAACGATGGTGGTCGTTTTAACACTGCTTTAGAGATAAATGATAACGAGAAAATGGAAATTCCCGGTTTTAGGTGACAACGAAGGCATCATCTCAATTTATTTCAATGTTGTCTGTTAAAGTTGTACGATTCAAATGATAACGAGAAAATTGAAATTCCCGGTTTTAGGTGACAACGAAGGCATCATCTCAATTTATTTCAATGTTGTCTGTTAAAGTTGTACGATTCAAATGATAACGAGAAAATTGAAATTCCCGGTTTTAGGCGACCACGAATGCATCATCTATTTTTTTATGCATGTCTCTAAAACTGCATAACTGAAGAAATTATCCATTGGTATGAATGTGCGTTGTTTTGCACAAATGGACCAAAAAAAAAAAAAAAAAAAAACGCATTCATGTGACCAGTTCAGGGTGTACCCCTCCTTTCAACTGAAGTCACTCTGATTCGGGCTCCAGGCTGTCCATGACCTGAATAAAGACAAAACTCGCAGAAAATAAAAGCAGATGCCGCTCCCACATTCAATGACTTCATCTAGACTCAATTATTAATGGTTTAACCCATTTACGCCGAGCGTGTTCAGATGAACGCAGATAAAATCACTTTTTGAAAATAGTCCGTTTTTGTAACCACTCGTGCCGAGCGTGTCCATATGATCACGGCTCATATCTCAGAAACACACAGTAAAGCTAAATGTCATTTTTAAGTTTTTCACATCCTTATTATCCCATATACAAAAAAAAAAAAAATATCTGAAAACATTTTCTATTCTCTGCGTAAATGGGTTAATTCATACATGAACACAAAGAAAAAAAAACTGCTAGAAAATGGTGGTTGATCAATCATAATACAGTCATACCTCAGTAATTGGTTCCCAGAAAGTATGTGTAAAGTGAAAAGTTAGTCTTCCAAACATTTATTTCCCATAAGAAACCATTAAAAATGAGAATAATCAGTTCCCAGGTGCCCATAAAACATAAATTTTCGACCAAATCAGCCTCAAAACTACACAAAATATACCTTATTTTATGTAATATAAATGTGCTATTGTATTGTAATTAAAGAAGTAAACTGTACTCTATAATAAAGACGTTTTATTTACCTTTGTGATGGCCGTTGATGTAGTTGCCTCTTGATGATATCCGAGTAAAGTTGCTGTGCTTTCTCGGCGATAATACCCTCACTCACAATGTTCCCTGCTAGCTGCTTTTCATTAATCCAAATCAACAGAAGTTTTTCAACCTTTTCTATTGCCTGAGACCGTTGCTTAGACAACACAGAAACACCCTTAGCCACAATGGTGAACTTAGCATACTGGTACTGGGACGCTAAGTCACATAAACGCACACCTCGTTCGTGTTTTTTGATGATCTCCTTCTTATGCTCGACAATAATTTTCTTTTGTGCCCTCTTCGGCTTAACACTAGCCTGTGGTGGGGCCTTTTTCGGTCCCAAAAAAGCAAAAGTATCCACTCCATAGCAAACCACGTCTGCACTGACTGCACTGAGAGAAAGTGGGTGTGGAAAACTAGTCCGCCAGCCATTGTGGCGCTCCGTGTGTTTCCCGAAAAGGAGTTCGTATGCAAAGAATTTAATGTTCGTTAGGTGAAAAGTTCGTAAACTAAAGCGTTCGTAAGCCGAGGTGTCACTGTAAGAGTAAGCAAACCTTTATTTTTCTCACAGCGGAAATTTACAAGATCTGAGTTATGAAAGGAAGAAAGTAGAAGAAGCTACTATAAAGGCAACTGCTCTCGCGCCACCATTTTGAAATCAGAACATAATTACAAAATAATACAACACAACACATAACAGACAGTCATAGATGTGAATCCACTTTTCTGAGCCCTCTTTGTTGTTTGAAGCAGTCATGTCATGTTTTGTAAACAGACTAAGGTAATTCAGTGTAGCCCGGAGCTAAAACTAAACATGGTGCATAAGCATTCAGGTGTTGCGCTGCATGTAAATGGATAAACTGCCAATAGAACACAAGTTATCTCCAATTGTAAATTATTTCCAATCTATGTTTAAAACTATGCTTTGTCCCCATACAGTGATACCTTGGCTTCCAAACTTAATTGGTTCCCAGACAGAGTGTGTAAGGCGAAAAGTGTGTATCCTAAAAAATAATTTCCCATAGAAAACCATTAAAATGACAATAATCCGTTCCCAGGTCCCCATAAAACATGAATGTCTACTAAATAAGCCTTAAAACTACTCAAAATACACACTATTTTATGTATAATAAATGTGCTATTGTATTGTAATTAAATACATAAACTGTACTGTATAATAAAGTGGTTTTATTTACCTTTGTGATGGTCGTTGATCACTTGATGAAATGGAGTGGCCGGTTTCATCAGCATTAAACACTTGATTCCTGATCAAGTAGCCTTCTTCTTTCACCATCTTGAGGAATGATGCCTTGTAGGTGTTTTCTCTGCGATAATTTTATCTAGTTCCTCATCAATTGTGTTCTGTTGATAGCTTTTTGCATCAAGTGTACAGGTGGCTTCTGCAGGTTGTTTGTGGAGCCTGATTGATGGGATATTTTAACCTTTTAACTATCAAAGTTGAAACTCTCTCACTGTCGTATGCCTGTCTCTTTAATGTTTAAACCACCTCCCCTCACTGCTGCGTTCTTGACCAATCGCATGGCTTTATCCGAAGACTGGGGGCAGGGAATAGAGGACAAAAAAAGTTGGCAGCCATTTTATTTTTGGAGAATGGCCTCACTCTCTCTCTATCTGTAACCCCCCCCCCCCTCCTCACTGCTGAGTTCTTGACCAATCAGGTGGCTTTAACTGAAGAGGCGAGGAATGGAAGACAAGAAAATGTTGGCTGCCATTTTCTTTTTTTGGAGAATGGCATCGTTCGCGAACGACACATCACTCATTGTGGCAGCTCTGTGTGTATCCCGAAAAATAGTTTGTATGCCAAGGTAAAAGTTTCATAAATTTAAGGTTCGTAAACTGAAAAGTTTGTAAGCCAAGGGGTTCGCAAACCGAGGTATCACTGTATCTATAATTTGAAAGCATCTCTATCAACTAGTGTTTATTTAGGGCAGCGCAGTGGTCGACTAGTTAGCACGTCCACATCTCAGTACAGAGGTACAAGGTTCGAGTCTGGCTGTGGCCTTCCTGTGTTGAGTTTGCATGTTCTCCCCATGCCGATGTGGCTTTTCTCCGGGTACTCCGGTTCCTTCCCACATACCAAAAACATACGCCGTAGGAGTTAAGTGAGCACTCTAAATTGTCCTCT
This sequence comes from Hippocampus bargibanti, assembly GCF_051943395.1. Classification (NCBI taxonomy): domain Eukaryota; kingdom Metazoa; phylum Chordata; class Actinopteri; order Syngnathiformes; family Syngnathidae; genus Hippocampus; species Hippocampus bargibanti. The sequence goes on from NC_142735.1 coordinate 1,387,286, forward strand.
GGGGAGTGATGGTGAGTGCGGATGATTGTTCGTCTATTTATATGACCGGTAATTGGCTGGCAATGAGTTCAGAGTGTATCCCGCCTACTTCCTGAAGACAACTTGGATAGGCTCCAGCATGACCGCAACCATTGTAAGGATAAAAAGATTAGAAAATGGATGGATAGTTTTGATTTGTGAAAACTCATTCACTGCCAGACATGTGCAAAAACGTGTCCATTCCAGTCCCAGGGTTTTTGTTATTGTCACTTGAATTCCAGGACCCACAGAATATTGGGTTTTAGGACTACATATACATTCAATACAGTGTTAGAAACCTTACACTTTCTTCTTACATAAGAAAAAAGAGTTAATTCCTAAATGATATTGGTCTGGAGTTATATGAGCTTCAAATGAGGGTGACTGTCCAAAATACAATGCAATACATACATATTGGTTCATATGGCGCTTTAACAACAGTTGAAGCTGGAACAAAGCACTAACATGGAAAAAAGGAAAATGCTTCCCCCTTGTGGAAAAGAAAAAACATCGCCAGAGGCCATGGCCAGCGCTGTATCGGCACCCAAGCATGAAAAAACAAAACCCAAACAAATTTGGGCATGGCGCTCTATGTCATATTTTCAATTCCCGATTACGTATATTTGGTCTATCTGATTACCTATTTTTACCTATATGGTTCCATCTAATTACCTCTATTGTTCTATCCGTGGCTCTGGTTTCACCTCACCTCACCTACATAGACATATTTTGTTATTAAGCACATTTATTCAGGCTTGCATATTCTTTAATTAAATGCTGTAAAAAGTAGTTATATGCTTGGTTTTGTTTTTGTTGGGACTCATGATGTTGTCAGAGGTCTGTCCATAGGCTCAGAGCTACCAGGACAACTTTACTTAGCTGACGAAGCTTTTCAGATGAGGAGCAAAACGTTCGACACCTTCAAAGAAGTACAGACGACGGCTGAAGAAACCTTTTCATCAATGCCATGAATAGTTTCAAAATGACGCTTTTGAGGCCTTTCAACAAAGTTACAATAAAAAGACTATGACATTCTCATTAACACCAATAAAGCTCTCATCGCTTTTATAAATGACTCTGCTGATTAGACATTAGGGCCTCGAGACGAAAGAGAATAAAAGACCTGCTCATCTTGACCGATGGGGCCTGATATTCAATTACATCATCCACATTACGTCAAAGTGTCTTGTGCTCATTGTGGCCGACTGTACGATTGCAGTGACTCTCCTGCTATATGTCAGAGCGTCTTTTACCACCATGCTATCTGGATCTGTTTTGGATTGTATCCTGGTTATAGACAAGCGATTACAGGACAGTACTGTAACACGCTGTGAAATACATTTCGACAAAATAGCAAAGACCAGAAAACTAAGCCTAGAATTATACCGAACCTGTTTGCACACATTGTATAATACCCATTCATGACCCACCAATTCCCAAAAAGTATTCAAGTTCCTTGTGTTGAAAAGCTGATGGAGGAGTTTGACACAGAACTATCTTATGTCTCCGAGATGGCGCCTGGACTATCCACCAAATATGCAAGACATTTTCAAATCCCTCCAGAACATGCAAGGCCACAAGACTCTCTGATACTGCTGATCTGAAAAGAACATTTGATCAAGTATACTGCTACATTTTTAGCACACAACCTTTTGGATGATCAAAAAAGGGAAGAACTAAAATGGCTCCACTGCATGGACAACAATATCCTCTTGGCAATCTTGCCTGAGAGGAGCTCAGCCATGCGCAGAGTAATCCACTGTGATCTGGTGTACTGTGTGCTCAGCAGTGTAAAAAAAAGTACAGAAGAAATATGTGCTTTGGTAAATGTATCCATCCATCTTCAGCTGCTTATCCAGAGTCAGTTAGCAGATTTAGTAGGGAAGCTCAGACTTCCCTCTTCCTAGTCACTGATTGCACCTCATTCTGACCGGTCTTGAGGCGTTCCCAGGCTAGCTGGGTGACATAGTCTCTCTAGCATGTCATGGGTCGTCCCGGGGAGTCTTTCAGGTGGGATGTGCCTGGAATACCTCACCAGCGAGGCGTCCGGTAGGCATCCTCATCAGATCATCTGGCATGAAAACCACACTGCTTCTCCCCAATCTGAGGCTCTACTTCCACACAGACCCTGCTTCCCAGCACCCCTGATTAGACCTTATCAGGGAGCCTGAGGAGTGTGATCCAAATAGGGGACCATCACCCTGGTCTGCTAATCCAGAGGCATTGTCCTCGATGACCACGCGATGCTGCAGAGTTGTGTCAACCGGGACAGCCCTACAACATCTAGAGCAGTGGATCTTAAACTGGGTGCGATCAAACCCTAGGGGTTCTGTGAGTCGGTCTCAGGGGTTCGGTGGATCCTCCGCCTCAGAGGTCTATGCCTCAGTCTAGTCTGCAGTTAGTGGTCACAGTCATTGAAAGAAGGGTTCGGTGAATGAGCATATGAAACTGGTGGGGTTTGGTGACTCCAACAAGATTAAGAACCACTGATCTAGAGCTTTGAACTCCGGGTGGATTTCATCCACCACTGGGACCCTGCCACCAAGGAGATTTTTAACCACATCAGTGACTTCAACCATAGAGATTGGAGAGCCCATTTTAGAGTCTCCAGACACTGCTTACTCCGAGGAAGGCATGTCGTTAGAGTTGAGGTGGTCTTCAAAGTATTCTGCCCACCAGCTCACAACATCCCGAGTCGAGGTCAACAGCACCCCATCCTCACTGTGCACAGTGTGTGGTGCACCGCTTCACCTCTTGAGACGCCCGGATGGTGGACCAGAATTTCCTCCAAGTCGTCTGGAAGTCGGCTTGCATGGCCTCACCGAACTCCTCCCATGATGAACAAATGAACAAGTTACTTTGGAGTTTATGGATATGATGGAGAATAAGAAGTTATCATATTTAAAAGTTTCATGCTGTTATATGCTTCGTCAACATGTATGACTCAAATACACAATTGAAGCGCAGACAACCTGGGGTCAATCTGAGGTCAACAGACGCAGCTCGTTAAACTGTCATCTTCATTTCGGAGATCTGGCCTTGGACAAAATTTAGGACTTGGGAAACTCCTATATCACCGGAGCAATTTATGACTTGAAACTCCTTCATAGGAAGAGCTCATTAGCCAGGTTACAAATTTATCAGTTCATGGAAGAGACAATGTTTTATTGCTTACGACTGTTTGTGCTTAGAACTCAAGAAGTGTGGTATTCTCATCAAGAAAACTATGTTTTACTAATTAATCACTTTAATTTGCATATAATCTCAATAAATAGCTTGGCAGAGGGCTGCAGATTTCAGGCGCATGTCATGAACGGCTGCATCTCCTGCCGGCAGTAAAGACAATCTTTCTGGGTCCGAGCCTTCGTCCACAGTGTCCGATCGAACATCTCTGACAGGATAATAATCGGGTGGTCCGTTATAAAGTGTTTGGCATGCCGGCTTCACAGTGCAGATGTCTTGAGTTCAAGACCTGGTTAAGGACCTGGTTCAAGACCCTCCCTGTGTGGAGTTTGCATGTTCTCCCCGGGGGCCAATGTGGTTTTCTGCGGGTCCTCCGGTTTCCTCCCACATTCCAAAAACATGCATGGCAGGCTGATTGAACACTCTAAAGTGTCCCTAGGTGTGAGTGTGAGTACGGATGGTTGTTTGTCTCTGTGTGCCCTGCGATTGGTTGGCAACCAATTCAGGGTGTCCCCCGCCTTGTGCTGGGATAGACTCCAACACCCCGCGCGACCCTAATGAGGTTAAAGCGGTCTGGAAAATGGATGGATGGCATTCAGTCATTATTTATTTTTGTTTTTTTTGCATACAGGCTGCATTGTTTCAAACAGCCGATTTTATTGTCCATATATTTTACAGCTCCAACTGATTTGATACAGCATAAATTGACGAATTTGGTTCTTGTTTGATTTTTTTACTCATGATAAATTCAATAAAATATGATGTCTTCAGGCAATGGATTGTATGACAACACGATGAAAGATACAGCCTTTGAATGATGGGAATCTTTCCTGGATTTTTGAGGAGACAATAAAAGGGCCATTGAGTTTGTTTATGCTGCTGGCTAAGGATGTTGTTAGTATTTTCACATAAATAAGATCAACATCAGCACATGAAGTTGTGACTTCTTTCGGTGTGATTATCATTTGTCTCGTGCAATATGACCGTTGCTGTGTAGGTTTGGTAAATACTCCTTTTGCCAAAACATATAGAACATTTTATTTCTGCTTTGACTCTCAATTTGCAGATGTGACTGTTCAAACCCGCCCAGTGGCTAGTAACCGGTACTACACGTTGCCCAACAGTGGCAGCGGGTTTGAGAGACGCTCAGCATATCCAGTTAGCATCAGTATGGAGTCCCCCCACTTTCATCCACATGCCAAAGGCAAAAATATAAGACTGGATGGACAACTTCGGCGTGCCACTCGCAAGAACAGCTTCTGCAATGGAATCACTTTCAGTCACAAGCCCGTCCACCTCTACGAGAAGGTCAGTTTGCTTCCATTGACAGCAAAAAGAATTTAAAATATGACATAGAGCGCCATTCCATAATTTTGTTTTCATGCTTGGGTGCTGAAAAAGCGCTGGCCATGGCCTCTGGCAATATTTTTTCCCCACAAGGGGGCAGCATTTCAATTTTTTCCCCATGTTAGCGCTTTGTTCCAGATTCATCTGTTGTTAAAGCGCTATATACATCAATATGTATGAATTGCATTGTATTTTGGACAGCCACCCTCATTTCAAGTGCATATAACTCCAGATTCATATAATTTAGGAATTAACTCTCTTTTTTAATGGAAGAAAGCTTTTCTTTACATGTACTTAGTTCCAATAATTATGTACTTGAATGGGCAGTTTTAACTCATTCACTGCCAGATATATGCAAAAATGTGTCCAGTCCAGTGCCAGGGTTTTTGTCATTGTGATTCAAATTGCAGGACTCACAGAATATGGAGTTTCAGGATTATATAAACTTTCAATACAGCGTTCGAAACCTTAGACTCTCTTCTTTCATCAGAAAAAAAAAAAATGTTTATTTTGAGTTTACTTGGTTATAGACTTAAAAAAAGAGTTAATTCCTAAATTAGGTTCAGGTTCAGACATTGACACAAGAACCAGGTCAATGGGCTCTGGCATCTGGTTCAATCAGGCGCGCTTTGAAATTAAGATTTTTTATTTTATTTTTAATGTGAACCACAAAAACAGATAAGACTCATGGAGCCTTGTTTTATGTGCAAGTCTTGTATTATTATTATTATTATTATTATTAGCTTTTTATTAGCTAGCTAGCTTTCTATCTATTTGAGTTACTTCCGGGCTGGTGCGTGTGGCTGCCACTGCCCACCCACAGAAAAACGTATCCTGTGACTGTAAAGTGACATTGAGAGATTTGAAAGATGCTTATAAATTAAATGTATTATTATTATTAAATTATATGGGGAGGGAGTTATATGATCTTGAAATGAGGGTGGCTTTTCAAAATAAAACGCTGTACATACATATTGGTTTATATAGTGCTTTAAGAACAGCTGAAGCTGGGACAAAACGCTAATATGGAAAAAAGGGAAATGCTACCCCCTTGCGGAATGGAAAACTATTGCCAGAGGCCATGGCCACCGCTTTATTGGCACCCAAGCATGAAAAAAAAAACAGTTCGGGGATGGCGCTCGACGTCATATTTTCAATTCCCGAATAAATTTGTGAATGGCAGTGAATGAGTTATCCAAAAGGTTTTGAAAACGTGTACTATGCTGTGCGTTTCTATTCCATGACACAAAGTACTTCAATTGTCTCTGAAGGGAAACTATATATAATGCATGCAAAATGCACTTATGTTCACTCATCTCTTACCCAAATCAATGTATCCGATTCAGGTGCGGCTTCGTCTCACGGGCGTGCACACCGGCTGGAGTGGTGCGCTACGATTTGGCTTCACCAGTCTCGACCCCAGCGACTTGATGACATCAGACATCCCCAAGTACGCTTGTCCGGATTTGGTGACGCGACCGGGCTATTGGGCCAAAGCCCTTCCGGAGAGACTTGCCCTGAAGGAGAGCGTGCTGGCGTTCTGGGCCGATCGCCACGGGAGAGTCTTTTACAGTGTCAATGATGGAGAGCCAATCTTGTTCCACTGCGGCCTCAGCATTGGCTGCCCGCTCTGGGCCATCATCGATATCTATGGCATCACTCAAGAGGTCACGCTGCTTGGTAAATAACTTATATTTCAATGTCAACATTGACTCCTCAATGTAATGCACTCGAACACTAATGATGTTCATAAGTACAGGTAACATCTGATTTACGACCGGCGTGAGTTACGACCACCCATTTTTTTTTTAATTCTACGGCTGCCACCGCTACAGCGAGCAATGCGACACAGACCCGTGCAGGATGATTTATTAAGCTACAACACAAAGCGCTGGTCGCAAAAAGAGGACCAGGGGAATAATCAAAAATAAAGACTAGCAAATACAACGAGTGGAGGGGAGCAATGGGAAACAATGGCGAGAAGCAACTTGCACACAGTGGTGCAGAAACGGAACAATCCCGAAAGGATTATGGGATATGGGGGGGTGAGGGGCTTGGACAAAGATATAGAAAGTCCAGAGTAATACAAAGTACAAATACAAGTTGACAGCGTCCCGTTTTCGTACCCGCTGTCCTGAAGTGGTGGAAGTGGGGAGGCGTGGCCCCGTCCCCAGCTATCAATCCGAACGTGACAATATCAAACAAGTAGGTAGGTTTATTTGCCGGAGCAGCATTGCACAAAATCACGATGTTTCTTAACAAACGCGTAGGACAATTTTCTCCAGCATAACAGCATCTCACTCGCACAGCAATCGGGGGGAGGAAGGGGTGTCCACTGACGCAGAGCGGGTGGGATCGCCGCGACGCAAATGCCGCGTCGGACTTGAGACAGGTGACCTCTTCTGGCTTCTCCGTTAGCAGGGAGAGCAATTTTTGGAAAGCTCGCATGCGCGGGAAGCCGTGCGTATTTGGGTCAGCAGAAAGCGTGTGCGCCGACACAGTAATAAAGATCGATAATACGAAATATAAAATGTTTAAAATGACACTAAAAGTTATAAGATTTATAAATTAACTGTCAACATTTTGGTATATAATAGTATTTAATAGAAAACGTGAAACAACAGATTGACATTGTATACTATCCTGTCGTATCGGAGATGCCAGCGTGTCGTCATTTGTTATGATCCTCGCGTCAGCCATTTTGAATGCTTTTCGATTACGACCGTTTTGTCGGAACGAAACCCTGTTGTAACTCGGATGTTACCTGTATATTTCATGCTTTATCCTTCCAGGAGGGGGAAGCATTTCCATGGATATTCGCCATAGTCGCACTTTGTTCCACCTTCAGCTGTTGTTCAGTTGTTCAGTTTCGATTCTGGGAAAGACCACGCGGATTCCTTTTTTCATTGTTGATTACCATTTCTTTAGCTACGCTTCATTTCACATATATAGGTCCAAAACTACCAGCAAAAGGTTGTAGTTAGCTGACGAAGCCTCTTGGATAAGAAGCCAAACGTCCGACACCTTCAAAGAAGTACAGATGACGGCTGAAGAAACCTTCTCATCTATTGTATTATAATTAAAGAAATAAAATCAATAGAGATTGTACCAGAGTGAATGGGGCAATAAGGGCCAGTCACTGACAATAATCAGAAAGGACAAAAGAAGTAATCAGATTAGCTTCAGGGAGTTGTCCATTACTCCCCCCAACCTAAGAACAGGGACCTATCAAAGCAGGGGTCACCTCTGGACACTAAGGATATATATATATATATAGGGCCAGAGCTACCAGCACAACTTTAGTTCTCTGACGAAGTTTTTCAGATGAGGAGCGAAACGTCCGACACCTTCAAAGAAGTACAGATGACAGCTGAAGAAACCTTTTCAGCGATTGTAACACCTAATTCCCATTGAGGTGACAAATTGTATGCAATTTGATTATGTAATTTGATATATAGTACTATGTTTTTGGGCAATGTGCAAGGGAGGTTTTAGGCAAGTTCTGGCTGATAAATTGAAACGTTACTGTTACCCCGCTGTTGTGCTACTGTACCAGTCATGCATTGAACTCGAAACATTCAAGGTTGTAGGCCTATAGTGTTACTCTGTAGCCCTTTTTTTAATACTACTCTATGATCACTTCATGAGGAACATAGCATCGCCCCCTGCCCCATATACTTCAAACAGATACATAAAAAGGTCAACTTGACAGCCTTTAAAGGTTTAAAATGGCTATGAAGACAGCTAAACCTCAGGGCCCTATTTACATCGTGTCAATATATACAGAGCTAATTTAAGAAGCTTCCAGAGAGGGCAGAGAGCAGCTGTGCGGCCCAGTTCCAATGTCAACGTAAAGGACAACCGACACCATTTTTTTGTTTCCTAAATGACATCAGAAAAACGTTTTATAGCATCTCAAATACCCAAAACACGCAAATGCAAAACACCAATATTTTTTTTTTGTGACGTCACATCAGGATACTCCTTCACAAACTGCCTTGCTCCAGAATCAAAACAATGGTTTCAGAGAGTTCAGATTCGGAGAAGATGCTTTCTTGTTACTCATCCAGTTATGAATATGATTCAAATGGATCTGCAGAAGTCCTTCCGTATCAATTCGAGCCCTCTGGACTCCAATGTAGCATCCCACAAAATGCACAAGATGGTGCCAAAGCTCTGTTGGAAATGGGCTGATTTGTCTGCTGGGAATTTGTGTCAACTAGTATCAAATAGCAGTCTTGGTGCAACACACAATGATTCACTGTTGCGTTATTTATGTGTTTTTCCTTCTAATTACGCCATCAACACCGATCAATACAATGTTTGTATGTGTGTATGTGTGTCGCTTTCTCGGTCAGGGGCGTTCCTGAATCGTCATCAACTCAAAAACAAGACTTCTGGAATATTCAGCGCGAGTCTTGAAACGTAAACTGTCGCTATATGCGGGGGAATCTTTGTAAAATGCGCTCAGTAGAAGTCATTTGAAGTGATTTTACAAATAATGGACACAACTCGTCCGGAGGTGTCGGTTGTCCTTTAGGGGTAGTCGCATCATTGAGTGAGCAACAACATACAGTATAGGAGACATCAAGTCTCCATTTTGTTGAACCTCTCTAACTCTTAATGGCTCCTTCAACTGACTTTTGCCATTTCTTTAGCAAACTTTTGTTGGGGGCCTCATTGCGTTACTTTTTATTCCCGCCGCTGCCTGCCTCGCAGTTCCCTCCCTTACCGTGTTTATATTCAGTCTTGACAGGAGAGCTATGTCCATGTTTGGTCAAGGCGGCAGATCCCAGGAGCTTTGGTTGAGGGGGCCAGCGCGCTCATCTGCCCGACGCCATCACTAGAAATAGTCATAAAGGAATGGACCATAAGTCAAATGAGACATGAATAGTGCCAGTTTACTTTACAGCACTTGTGTAATGAAATCGTTTCAAATTAGCGGTGCAGTGAGTTGATCATAGGGAAGAAAAGTCACAAAGATGCTAACAAAATGTATTGGATTAGCCTTTATTAGACTCGCAGTGGAGAAATTTACATTTCACAACAGCAGAGTTATGGAAGTAAGATGAATCGAAGGGAAGAAGGAGTAAAAACGAAATATAGGAGCTGCTGTAAAGGCAGCCACCCTCACGGTGCCATCTTGAAATCAAAAGAACAAAACAACGACAAAGTTAACATGGACCAGAGGATGGGACCATGTTGGCTATCTGGCTATCTATTAGCTATTTGTTAGCTATCCATTAGCTAGCTGGCTAGCTATTACCTATTTATTTCCTATCCATTAGCTAGCTCGCTAGTTTTCTACCTATTTAAGTTACTTTGGGGTTGAGTGAACGCTGGCGCATGTGGCTGCCACTGCTCACCCACAGAAAAACACATACTGTGACTGTAAAGTGACCTTGAGAGTTTTGAAAGACGCTTAGAAATCAAATGGATTATTATTCTAGATAATAATATGACAACACAAAGACATAAATCACTCGATCTTCAGCACTTTTTGCATCCTCTTTGTTACAAGAAGCCGTTCTAGATGAAAGAAGAGATAATCAAAGCCTCCTTTTCACCAGTGGATTGGAGACATCATGGTGTCACACACCTTGTTCCTGTTTTTCGATGATCTCCTTCGTCTGCTCGACCGTAATTTTGTTTTGTGTCCTCTTCGGCTTAACACTAGCCTGTGGTGGGGTCTTTTTCTGTACCATAATAGCAAAAGTACTCCACTCGATAACAAACCACGTCTGCACTCAAAGGAAGGAGATGTGGAAAACTAGTCCGTCAGCCACCGTAGCGCAGTGTGGTTTGGTTCGTCCACCGAAAACTTGTTCGTATGCCAATATTATATTCTCGCGAATTTAATGTTCGTAAGGCGAAAAGTTTGTGAGCTAAAGCGTTCGTAGGCCGAGGTATTACTGTACTTAATTATTGCGAGAAATACTTGTTCAAAGTATTCATGTTTACATGTGAAATTTTGTTCCTAAAATTGATGAAAGAGAGGATCAAAGCGTCCTTTTCAGCAGTGGATCAGTGACATCATGGTAGAATGTGCACATCTACTACAAGCTAACTGTTGAAAGCAAACATGCAGCTGTAGCATCCATTGATGGAAGAGATTGAGTCACATCTCCTGTCCTACTACGTAAATCCGCTTCAATTCCAAGCTGCGACTGTCCAACAGCACCGACCTTTCCGCTGAACAATACAAGGCTGTGAAAATGCTGCCCATTGCTGCGGAAAAAAGCACAATCGCGACAGTTCCGCATACGCATCGGCGCTCTGCACTGACGCTCCTTTCGTCTTATCGTGGGCTCCTAAAGCCATGCATCCATCTAGCCACATGGAGTCTAATTAGCAGTAAAAAAAGGGAAAATAAACTGAACAGGACCCCAAAGTGATCTTGTTGACACACTGTCAGAGATGTTTGATTCGACACTGTGGACAAAGGTTCGAACCCAGAAAGATTGTCTTTTACTGCCGGCAGGAGACGTAGCCATTCATGACAGACGCCTGAATTCTGCAGCCCTCTGCCGAGCTATTTAATGAGAGTAGTAAAACATAGTTTTCTTGATTAGAATACCACACTTATTGAGTACTTCCTGAGGCTGCTAAAGAAGCATGGCCTGCCACAGGAGGTGCTGCAACATTTCTACACGGCTGTCATCGAATCCATCCTGTGTTCTTCCATTACCGTTTGGTTCGGGGCCGCCACAAAAATGTACAAAATCCGACTTCAACGAACAGTTTGGACGGCAGAAAAAATCATTGGGCCCTACCCACTCTCGAGGTTTTGCACACTGCAAGAAACCAAACTAGGGCAAAGAAAATCCTACTGGACCTTCCGCACCCTGCCCACCACCTTTTCCAGCTACTCCCCTTGGGCAGGCGCTACCGATCCAAATCCAGCAAACATTTAAACAGCTTCTTCCCCCAACTCTTTAAACAGTAACCCAAATAGAACTGTATAGTGCCGCTTTGCAATTTTTCGATGATGATACTAGTGCAGCGTAATTCCTTGTGTGTTCTACATACTTGGCAATAAAGATGATTCTGATTGTGATTCTAAGCATGAACAGCTGTAAGCAATAAAACATTGTCTTTTGCATGAACTGATACATTTGTAACCTGGCTAATGAGCTCTTCCTGTGTAGGACTTTCAAGTCGTAAATTACTCCGTTGATAAAGGAGTTTCCCAAGTACTTAATTCTGTCCAAGCCAGATCTCCTAGATGAAGATGACAGTTTGAACAAACTGTGTCTATTGACCTCAGATTGACCCCAGGTTGTCTGTGCTTCAATTGTGTATTTGAGTCACACATGTTGACTAAGCATATAACAGCATAAAACTTACAAATATGAGAACTTCTTTTTCTCCATCACACACGCAGATCCCATTTTTTAGCCTAAGACACAAAATATCCTGATCTAATCAAGTCACGCACTTTTTCTCCCTCTCCAGAAAGCACGTTTGCCGAGAGCGTTGGATCGAGCTGCCTGAGCGGCGCCCGCCTGAGCGCCTATCTGCCCCAGAGTAGCCACGACTCGGCTAATTACAGCAACAATCAACTGGAGACCAACCAGGCTGCCGCCGCCAAGATGGCTAACATCCAATTCAGTAATTACACTCAGCTCATCCCGTGCTACTCTTCCAACACATCCAACAAAGCCTCCTCCGGAATCTCCAGAGTGGTCCGCAACCTTCCTTCCCCGTTGGACGCCGACTTGCACTTTCACCCCATTCGCGGCTCCGACATCACACTGTCCGCAGACCGCTCGGCTGCCTGGATCCACTTTCTAGACGGTAGTCGGACTCTGGTGTTCGGTGATCGACCGCTACACACCGGAGAGACTTTATATGTCGAGGTTGGCCATTTAGGTCTGCCTTACTTTGGGGCACTCTTATTTGGTTTGACGTCCTGTGACCCGGCGAGTCTGCATGCCGGGGACCTGCCGGCCGACCCCGAGGTTCTGCTGGACCGTAAAGAGTACTGGGTGGTGCATCGCGGTTTTCCCATGCCGTGTTCCGGGGACGTACTCAGCTTCAGTCTGCTGCCCAGCGGAGAGCTGCACCACGGGGTGAACGGGGTGGGACGTGGCAGGCTGCTTTGCGTGGACTCTTCTGAGGTGCTCTGGGCCTTCTTCGCCCTGCACGGGGCTGTCAACAGACTCAGGATACTTGGTACGTTCAGAGTAGGTCTTCTTTTCCTTTTCGGGTTTTCCCTTCAGGGGTCGCCACAGCGAATCAGTGTCCTCCTTCTTCAGAGGTTTGATTCGCATGTTTGTTTTGGACAACTTCAGAGTACAGTGATACCTTGGCTTACGAACTTAATTGGTGCCCAGACAGAGTGTGTAAGGTGAAAAGTGTGTATCCCCAAAAATAATTTCCCATAGGAAACCATTAAAATGAGAATAATCCGTTCCCAGGTCCCCATAAAACATAATTTTCTACTTTCTAATTTTCTCAGCCTTAAAACTACACAAAATATACCTTATTTCATGTATAACAAATGTGCCATGGTATTATAATTAAAGAAATAAACTGTACAGTATAATAAAGTAGTTTTATTTACCTTTGTGATGGTCGTTGATGGCTTGATGGAATGGAGTGGCCGGTTTCCTCAGCATTAAACACTTGATGAGGAACGTAACATTCTTCTTTCACCATCTTGAGGAATGATCCCTTGTAGTTGCTTTCTATGCGATAATTTCATCAAGTTCCTCATTGATTGTGTTCTGTTTAGCTGGGTTGATAGCTTTTTGCATCAAGTGTACAGATGGCTTGTGCGGGTTATTTGTGGAGCCTGATTGATGGGATATTTTAACCTTCCAGTCTACAATCTGCTTTTGAACTATCAAAGTTGAAACAAGTCCAAATGTCACTGTTTTCTATCCATTTTCTCACCATTTCACTTTTTTCTTACTTTTGTTTTTTGTTTCAAGCTCTGTCGTATCCCTTTCGTATGTGTGTGTGTGTGTTCTTCTCTCTCTCTGTCGTCTGCCTGTCTCTTTAATATTTAACCCACCCCCACTCACTGCTGATTTCTTGACCAATCATGTGGCTTTAATTGAAGACTGTGGGCAGGGAATAGAGGACAAAACAGTAGGCGACCATTTTCTTGTTAGGAGTGATGTGTCGTTCACTCATTGTGGCAGCTCCGTGTGTATCCCGAAAAAGAATTTGTATGCCAAGGTAAAATTTTCATAAACGTACGTTACATTTAACTTCTACTGAGTGTATTTCACAAAGATTCCACTGCATATAGCTATATTTTACCATTTAAGACTCGCGCTGAATATTCCGGAAGTCTTGTTTTTGAGTTGGTGACGAGTCCGTACGTGACGTCACCGAAGGAACGCCCCTGACCGACACATTGTAGCAGTCCTTCCATCACGTCAATGCATTTGCTGTGCTTGTTTGGTCTGAAAAAGTCATGTTGCACCAAAAAGAGCCAGAAGAGGGCGACCAAGCTCCATATAAGGAATTTATCAGCCTGTGGAAACGGGCTGATTAATTCCTCACAGGGAGCTAGGTCGCCATTTTCTGCCTCTTTTCTGGGACTTCTTTAATCAATTGCAAACATGTATGCTTTCCTCTTGCTATAAAACGTTTTTCTGATATCAGTTAAGAAACAAAAAAGTGACGTCGGTTGTCCTTTAATCGATGGCAAACATTTATACTTTCCTCTTCAGAACTATTTGAAACATATTCATAACTGGATGTGTAATAAGAAAGCATATTCGCCGAATCTGAAGCCATTGTTTTGATTCTCGAGCAAGCCAAGACGTCTTGGCATCACGAACTGCTCAATTTTTTACAGATTTTGGACACTTTAAGTCATGTTTCTTGGTGTTTTGCATTTGACTAAAATATCAGCCTGAGTGTTTTGGGTATTTTAGATGCTATAAAACTTTTTTATGATGTCAGTTAGGAAACCAAAAAGTGATGTTGGTTGTCCTTTAAGCCTTTGTGAGTCATTTTATGGACGAATCAAGTATTCTCGCGATAGCGGTGGATTTCAAGGACATTGTTACAAGACTTGCTCCGTAACAGCCGTTGTCACTGTGTTTTTCGCATCCACATTTGCATTCATTTTTTTGTGGTAGTATTTTCAAGTGTTACAAATCAAATGTCTCGTTCACCGCATGGTAAGTGAAAATGAATTTTCTCTCCGAAACTACAATACATCTGATGAGTCTGCCAGTTCAGCGGACAATGAACCATATCTCGACAAGTAGGGTGAACAACGATTTCGGAGAAGCCTCGAGTGGTCAGAGGAGCCTATCCTTTCACATGAAATCCTCGAAAAACGATTGATGAAAACCCAGCAGAACTGAGCCCATTTCAAAGTCAGCTCTATTGTCAAATATGCTAATATTCATGACATACAGCACAGATGAAATTGCTGTCCTCTCGGACCCAGCACTTTGAATTATTAAGTGTTTTTATTGATAAAGGGATTATTGACTATACTGGTAGAGACTAATCGTTTTTCAGAACAAACTGGGCAGGATGTACAAAATGGTTTCCTAACAAAGAAAAATATTGGATTGATGCGGAGTGAACAATCTGACAATACAATACAATACAATACAATACAATACAATACAATACATTTTGTAGGGATGGGACAAAAAATGTCAATAATAATTCATCACACATTTTCTAATACCATATTAAAGTGCATTTAAATAGCTTTCAAATGACGTCGTATAGATTATTGTTCTATGACAAATAATAAGGAAATAATAGAATGTTTAATTTTCAAATATAAGGGGATTTTCTGCCTGTAATTACACAGTTAAAAAAATGAAAATCTGTGACCGAGTTCTTTATTACAGTTTAAACTATCATAACTTTCTTAATTTTTGGCGAATCTAAACGAGTGATGTATCATTGGAACGCGTTTGAAATTCTAAACATGAACAGAGAACTCAAGAAAAGATTCAAAATATAAATTAGCAAATATCAAGTAGCTATTAGCTGTCTAACTAGCTAGCTAGTTAGACAGCTAATAGATAGGAATTAGATAGCTAGCTAGGTAGCCATCAACGGTCACCCCGTTCAACCGGGAATAACTCAAATAGATCAAGTTAGCTAGCTAAATAGATAGCAAATAGCGAGCTAGCTAGGTAGCCAGCAACGGTGACCCCGTCGTTCAACTGGGAATAACTCAAATAGATTAAGTTAGCTAGCTAAATAGATAGCAAATAACAAGAAAAGATTCAAAATATAAATTAGCAAATATCAACGATCGAATGCAGGCAGATTTTCGTCAGAAATCAAAAATGGCTGTCACTGAATACTAGGAAAGAAAATTGCGAGCTGTAGAAATACAGTAAAGTCTCGTTATATCGATATTCAAGGGAGTCCGAAAAAATATCGATATAACCGGGACTATCGATATATCCGACCCTGTTTGCATGTAATTTTCTCCGTGCGTGCATAGAAATAGTATCGATATAACCGGGACTATCGATATATCCGATATCGATATAACGAGACTTTACTGTATATATGCTAATGCTTCTTTTTGCTTGAAACTTGGCAGTTACGGAGAGAAATATATATTCTGCCACTTCTATGAGTTATAAGAATACAACTTACTCACCTTTATAAAGTGTAATGTTCGAAAAAAAAAGAGCGTAAACTTCAATCATTTTTTCCCCGTTTCTTGTCGGATTCGGAAATTTCAACAACCAGCATGGAGGGAAACGTGTAATACGTCATCATAAACTGCATAGCTTGGAAATTCCCATGAAAAACGATTACGTACTTCACAAAAAGGCAATGATATACGACAGAGTGCGCTCGGTTCACTGGATAGAAACAATCGCGGTGGAATATAGGTGACTGTAGCGGACCTACATTTTGATTTATATAGCAATTTAACAATAGCTGAAGTTGTAACGAAGCGCTTAACATGGAAAACTATCATCTACAGTGAATAAAGCAGTCACAAAGATAGAAGAAAGAAGTTAAAACTAAGATCAAGTCTGAATCATGCTAAGTCAAATGCCAAAGATTACAAGTGAATTTTAAAGCGTCTTTAAAAGCATCGAGTCAGTGATCACCAGATGTTTATGTTTATGTGGCAGACAAGCAAAGCCCAAAAAACTGGGACATCGCACTCCTGGTGTTGAACTATGACTAGGGTTTTTCTCTGTGGAGCTTATCAATGTCCCACATCTTAAAAACATGCATGTGAGGCTGATTAAATGCCCTAAATCAAGGGTCGGGAAAGAAGTCCTTTCGTATCAATTCGAGCCGTCTGGACTCCAATGTAGCGTCCCAAAAGATGGCGCCCAAGCTCCGTTGGAAATGGGCTGATTTGTCTGCTGGGAATTTGTGTCAACTAGTATCTAATAGTAGTCTTGGTGCAACACACAACGATTCATCATCGCGTTATCTATGTTTTCCTTCTAATTTCGCCATCAACACAAAGTTTTCAGACCAAACAAAGTACCCAAAATGCATTGTGTGTCGCTTTCTCGGTCAGGGGCACGTCAGGCATCGTCGTCAACTCGAAAACAAGATTCCTGAATAGTCAGCGCGAGTCTTAAAACGTAAAATATAGCTATATGCGGTGGAATCTTTGTAAAATACTCTCAGTCAAAGTCATCTGAAGTGATTTTAAAAATTATGGACACAACTTGTCCGGCGGAGGTCGGTTGTCCTTTAAGACATAAAGAGCACTTTGACCAGATCAAAGGTGGAGGTTACATCAGGGGAAAAACATGCACTTCCTGTCATGCATCACCGCATACCTCTTCATTAGTGTCTTTATCTTTGTGACCAGGAACGATACAGTCAAATCCTCCCCCGACATCTCCCGGCACCTCCCAGGGCAGCAGTCCAGAAGACAGCGATTCAGAACTGGCCTTCGGTGTCAACAGATCCCCCTCTGCGTCTGAATCCTCTCTGGGTGAGAACAACACATCTATTGCTGGATAGGAAAGTGTATTAGCTAAACTGGTGGGGACTCATGGTAATAATAATAATAATAATAATAATAATACATGCCATTTATCAGCCCCTTTCAAAACTCAGGGTCAATTCACAGTCACAGGATCACTTTTTCTGTGGGTGAGCACTCAACCGGGAATAACTGAAATAGATCAAGTTAGCTAGCTAGCTAATAGAAAGCTAATAGCTAGCTAGCTAGTTAGACAGCTAATAGTTAGCAAATAGCTAGCTAGCTAGTTAGACAGCTAGACACCCCATTCAACTGGGAATAACTCAAATAGATCAAGTTAGCTAGCTAAATAGATAGCAAATAGCTAGCTAGCAAGGTAGCCAGCAACGGTGCCCCCGTTCAAACGGGACTAACTCAAATATATCACGTTAGCTAGCTAGCTAATAGATAACTAATAGCTAGGTAGCTAGTTAGACAGCAAATAGAGAGCAAATAGCTAGCTAGCTAGGTAGCCAACAAAGGTGACCCCGTTTAACGGGGAATAACTCAAATAGATCAAGTTAGCTAGCTAAATAGATACCAAATAGCTAGCTAGCTAGGTAGCCAGCAACGGTGCCCCCGTTCAACCGGCAATAACTCAAATATCAAGTTAGCTAGCTAGCTAATAAATAACTAATAGCTAGGTAGCTAGTTAGACAGCAAATAGAGAGCAAATAGCTAGCTAGTTAGGTAGCCAGAAACGGTGATCCCGTTCAACCGGGAATAACTAAAATAGATCCAAGTTAGCTAGCTAAATAGATAGCAAATATCTAGCTAGCTAGGTAGCCAGCAACGGTGACCCTGTTCAACTGGGAATAACTCAAAAAGATCAAGTTAGCTAGCATCGTTAGCGTCAAGCTTGTTACAAGCTTGGTTTGCCTTGTAATGTTTGACTTTTAACTCATCACTGTCAGATGTGCAAAAATGTGTGCACTCCAGTGCCAGGGTTTTTGTCATTGTCACTCAAATTCCAGGAAACACATAATATTGAGATTTAGGACTACATAACCATCCGATACAGTGTTAGAAACTTTACGCTCTCCTCTTTCATCTGGAAAAAAACGAGTTCATTCCTAAATTGTACGGGTGTGGAGTTAAATGAGTTGGAAATGAGGACGGCACAATGCACTTTGCGGTACTTTGTTTTGTCTGAAAACCTCGTGTTGATCCGTGTTGATGGCGAAATTAGAAGGAAAACACATAAATAACGCGATGGTGAATCGTTGTGTGTTGCACCAAGACTATTATTGATATTCGCTGACACAAATTCCAAGCAGACAAATCAACCCATTTCCAATGGAGCTCTGGCGCCATCTTGTGCATTTTCTGGGAATCTACACCTCAGTCTTAATGCCTCAAAATGGCACGGAATAAATTCTTTAATCGATTGCAAACATGTATGCTTTCCTCTTCAGAACTATTTGAATCATATTCATAACTGGATGCGTAACAAGAAAGCATCTTCTCCGAATCCGAAGCCATTGTTTTGATTCTCGAGCAAGGCAAGACGTCTTGGCGTGACGTCACGAAGTGGGGGCGGGACTTTCTGAAAATGCCCAATTCGCAGCTAAATTTTTTTGCAGATTTAGCACACTTTAAGTCATTTTTATTGGGGTTTTGAATTTGACTAAAAATGTCAGCCTGCGTGTTTTGGGTATTTTAGATGCTATAAAACGTTTTTCTGACATCAGTTAGCAAACAAAAAAAATGGTGTCGGTTGTCCTTTAAGGCTTAGAAACTTAGAAAGTAGAAAATAATGTTTCATGGGGACCTGGGAACGAATTATTCTCATTTTAATGTTTTCCTATGGGAAATTAATTTTTGGAATACACCCTTTTCGCCTTACACACACTGTCTGGGAACCAATTAAGTTCGTAAGCCAAGGTATCACTGTATTGTTACTATAGCATGTGAAAAAAGAGAAATGCTGCCCTCTTGTGGAAGGGATACAACATTACCAGAAGTAAGAATTCCCAACACCTAGAAAACAGAAAGAATTGCGATCAATATATGTCCTAAACACGTTCTCTTCTTCTCTATAGAAACTGGCCCCAGTCCCTCCCTCAGTCCTCCCGTCTCGGCTGGCTCCGATTGGCTCTTTAGCGAAAAGAACGCGGAATGCACCATTTGCTTCGATCAAGAAGTGGACACGGTCATCTACACGTGCGGTCACATGTGCCTTTGCAACGATTGCGGACTGAAGCTCAAAAGGCAGATCAACGCCTGCTGCCCGATATGCAGGAAGCCCATTAAAGATGTGATCAAAACATATAGGCCGTGATGATGGCTGTTAGCATGAACAGTCTCGCTTCATATGGTTGGATGCCAACTGCAGATTAGCCATAAAAGGACATCATTGTGCTTGTGGGATTTTTGTATGTTAATCATCTCTGGAAGCAACAAACAAAAGCTACGCTGTCTAATCATCATTTTAACAAATAAGACTACATACATGAGCGCTTCTATTTTTGGTATCAATTGATGCGATGCATTATGTGCCAATGTTCTTTACCCATCATGCTTTCTGTAATGTATTCCCACAATAATACATGTCTTTGTTGCAAATGTTTTTTTTTTTTTTTTTGCTACAGCTGGAAAAAAAAGACATTTAGTGCCTTATGATGATCGTTTTCTCACGTGTTGTGTTCAAGTGATGAATTGACAATCTGGACCATATGATTTTAAAGGACAAGCGACACCTCCGGACAAGTTGTGTCCATAATTTGTAAAATGACTTCAAATGACTTCTACTGAGCGTATTTTACAAAGATTCCATCGCATATAGCTATATTTTACCTTTTAAGACTCACGCTGAATATTCAGGAAGTCTTGTTTTTGAGTTGGTGACGAGTCCGTACGTGACGTCACTAAAGGAACGCCCCTGACCGAGAAAGCAACACACAATGCATTTTGGGTACTTTGTTTGGTCTGAAAACTTCGTGTTAATGGCTAAATTAGAAGGAAAACACATAAATAACGCAATGGTGAATCGTTGTGTATTGCACCAAGACTACTATTTGATACTAGTTGACACAAATTCCCAGCACACAAATCAGCCCATTTTCAACGGAGCTTGGGTGCCATTTTCTGGGACGCTACATTGGAGTCCAGACGCCTCAAAATGACACGAAATGACTTCTTTAATCGATTGCAAACATGTATGCTTTCCTCTTCAGAACTATTTGAATCATATTCATAACTAGATGAGAAACAAGAAAGCATCTTCTCCGAATCTGAACTCTCTGAAGCCATTGTTTTGTGTCTGGAGTATTCTGGCGTGACGTCACGAACAAGGGGGCGGGACCTTCGGAAACTCGCCATTTCCGAGGTCATTTTGAAGCTGTTTTGGGACACTTTTAAGTCATGTTTTTATTGGTGTTTTGCATTTGACTAAAAATATCAGCCTGCGTGTTTTGGGTATTTTAGATGCTATAAAACGTTTTTTTGATGCTAGTTAGGAAACAAAAAAATGGTGTCGGTTGTCCTTTAAAGTGCAGTACAATAACGTTTGTGATGGACAAAGATATATTTTCACACATTAAAGGAATGTTTGCACTTTGAGACGACAACAATAAATCTGAGTTAATACATTTGAATGTGTTTTTTATTTCAACAGAAAACAGCGCTATAAATATATTTTTTATGTTTATATTTTTATTTCAATCAGCATAATGATCATGTATAAAAATGAGTGCATTCATTCAATCGCTTCATGAGTTTATGTTACTTCCGGGTTGAGTGAATGGCTGCCGATGATCACCCGTGGGGAGAAAAAAATGTTCTTATCCCGTGACCGTAGTGTCCTTGAGTTTTGAAAGCCGCTTATAAATAATTTTATTATTATTATTATTATTATTATTATTATTATTATTATTATTATTATCATTATTGTACAGTATGGTATGTATTTGTTAAGTTGTTCGAGCATCCGCTGACCTGCCGCTGCGTTCAGGAACCTCAGGACGAAACAAGACGAGCGATTTTTTATAAACGTCGACATTTTTTTCGATTAAATACCACCCTTTTACACAACGAGGTTTTAATATACCAACTCTCTTGTTTGTTTGTATTGTTATGTCATGTAAATTTATTGTAAACAAAGTCAGATATGAGCAGTAGATGTTTGAATTGGTGGTGTGTGTTACTTCCGGATTTAGTGAATGCGGCACGTCTGGCTGCCGCTGCTCATCCGCAGAAAATCTTGTAACTTTAAAGCGTCCTTGAGAATTTTGAAAGACGTTTATAAATTAAATGTATTATTATTATTATTAAATTACACGTAACACAATTTCAAAAACCTGCATTGTAATTTCACAACAGACTTGGTGTTTTGCCCAACGTAACACAGTATTGAGAGAAAATACTTTAGCCCCCCCTTGTGGTCATTAATGGCATCGGCAGTTTCCAGCTGCTGACTTGACTGTCTCATCACTAAAATGCAATTTATATTTGCCATTGATGTGAACATACATCATTTTGGGGCAGCTGGCAGAACGGAGAGAATTGTGGCACAGAAAGACGAGCGCAAAAATCAAACCTTGATCCCAAAAAATTGTGAGGCGGATTTCCTGACCACTGTTCATAGGATATAACTAAATATCGGAAAATATACATCTATATACACGCATACGCAGGTACATCTATAACTATTTCTATATCTATATCTATTTCTATATCTGGAGCGATAGCTAGATAGCTATAGCTATCTATATCAACATCTATGTCTGTCTATATCTACATCTAATCCACATCTATATCGATCAATATCTACATCTATATCTAGTGTATATATATCTATATATACATTTATATTTATCAATATCTATATAGACACATCTATTTTTATCTACATCTACATCTATATCTTTATCTACATCTGCATCTACCTATATCTTTATCTACATCTACATCTATCTATATCTTTACATCTACATCTATATACCTTTATCTACTTCTATATCCATCTACATCTACATCTATCTACATCTACATTTATCTACATCCATCTACATCTACATTTATATCTACATCCATCTACATCTATCTACATCTATCTACATCCATCTACATCTATCTACATCTACATCTATCTATATCTTTATCTACATCTATCTATACCTTTGTCTACATCTGTCTACTTATATATCCATCTACATCTACATGTATCTACATCTGCATCCATCTACATCTACATCCATCTACATCTACATCTATCTACAACTACATCTATCTACATCCATCTACATCTATCTATCTATCTATCTATCTATCTATCTATCTATCTATCTATCTATCTATCTATCTATCTATCTATCCATCTATCTATCTATCTATCTATCTATCTATCTATCTATCTATCTATCTATCTGAGATGTCATTCTTTTTCTTTTCAAGTTTTTACGTGATTTTCAAGAGACATAATATAAATAAGTTAGTGGTGTGTGTGTGTATGGATGTGTGTGTGTTTCTGAATCTGGGGTGTTTTTTCTTTTTTGGTGTGCAAAAAGCACTGTGCGGCGATGCGTGCTGCGTGGATAAAACAGCAGCTCACAGCGAGTGATTAATAATTGTTAAGGATGACGCTGACTGTAAATTAAAGATGAAGTAAGAGTTGGAGGAAGAGCGCAAATGGAAGAATACACTTTTGCGTGACTTCATTTCCCAGCATTTCAGCTGCAAGCAGGTAAAATGGAGTGTTTTGTTATGCTCTGCCGCTTATGTTTAATACTCTTGGAGTCATTGTTTTTCTTCTCCTCCACTGGTCCATTCATGTTGTTAATCTTACACCTTTAGAACTCATCGAAAATTGCAAGTTTCACAACATCTTGATGTCAGAAAAAAAGCCCAAAAAGTTTTTTTGGTTATATTAAAATAAATACACGTTATTGTTTTATATAACATTATATATACATTTGGATATAGGTATACAAATCTCGGGCCCACTCCGCCACCGCCTCATTGAGACTTTTTTTTCCTTCGGCGTCCGCCTAAATCTGAGCGTGTGTGTTGGCCGACCTCTTCGGACTTCTCCGTTAGCAGGGAAAGCCATTTTTCAAAAGCGCGTATGCGTGGGAAATCGTGCGTATTTGGGTCAGCAGAACAACACAGTAATAAAAATCGATAATATAAAACATAAAATGATAAAAATGACATGAAAACTTACAAGATTTATAATTTAACTGTAAGCAGTTTGGTATATAATAGTATTCAATAGAAAACGTTGCATAAAAATAACAGATTGACATCGTATACTATCCTGTAGTGTAAACGTCACATCGGCCATTTTGAATGGATCTCGATTTACGACCGTTTGACTTACGACCGTTTTATCAGAACGGAACCTGGTCGTAACTCGGATGTTACCTGCATATATATACATATACAGGTAACACCCTCGGGTTCCGTTCCGACAAAACGGTCGTAAGTCAAATGTTTTTTAATTTAAAATGGATTATTTTCTTACAGACAGTGTGTTGTAGGTGTTCAAATACCTGACATGTTTCGGCGTATACGTCCGCCTTCGTCAGAGTGAGTGTCCGACACTCTTTTAATAGTTTTAAAATAGTTTTAAATTAGATATCAAGTAGACAGGATGAACTTAATACAACTATAACGTAAGTCAAATGGTCGTAAGTCGAAATCCATGCTAGCTAGCTATCTCACTAGCTAGCTAGCTATTTGCTATCTAGCTGGCTGGCCAGCTATCTACCTAGCTATCTATTAGCTATATAGCCCACGATAAGAAGAAAGGAGCGTCAGCGCAGAGCGCCGATGCGTATGTGGAACTGTCGCGGCTTAGAATTGAAGCGGATTCATGAGGGACAGGAGATGTGAGACAATCTCTTTACGTCAATGGATGCGACAGCTGCGTGTTTGCTTTCAACATTTAGCTTGTAATACATGTGCACATTCCACCGTGACGTCCTTGATCCACTGCTGAAAAGGACACCTTGATCCCCTCCTCTTTCATTTAGAACTGCTTCATGTCACAAAGAGGGTACAGCAACTGCTAAAGAATAATTGACTCTGTGTCTTTGTGTTGTCATATTATTATTATTATTATTTTACTTTATGTTATTCCGGGTTGAGTGAATGCTGGCGCGTGTGGCTACCGCTGCTCACCCGCAGAAAAAAATATCCTGTGACTGTAAGGTGTCCTTGAGAGAGAGTTTTGAAAGGTGCTTGTAAATGAAATGTATTATTATTATTATTATTATTTATTTATTACGTTCTATGAGCTTTTTTTGACCGGCAAAATCTGTATTCCCGGGCAAACAAAAACTGCAATGTTTATGCGTCAAAAATGCATTAAGCATGAATTCACATGAATCACATCAGACGACAGCACATGCCTCGTCAAGTCAAGGTTTGTATTGTATCCAATAAATAATCAAGGTTGCACAACTGAAAGAGCATTTTTAACGCTTAGATTTATGTAGACTATTTGATTATTATTATTATTATTATTCTCTCCACTCGATCAATCTTCAGAGTCAAAATGTGTGAAATAGCTCACTCTGTCACATTTCCATTTGTGACCGACGGGTGGCATATAGTAAGGCCATGCCTGCAGCTGCACAGCTGTTGGTCCTTTATTGTTTGTTTCATCTTGTCCATTTTTTTAACTCGTGGTTTTGTTTGCTACTTTGGACCTTTCTGTTCTGATGACTTTATTGTTTGAGATTTTGTTTCTGTCGACTTTATTTCATATAATTTGTCAAATACACCCTGATCTTCCCTGGAACCAATCATAGCAGAGTCCGGCGCCGCCACGTCTGGACAGTAGGGATATACAGTAAAGCACAGGTGTCAAAGTCAAGGCCCGCGGGCCAAATCCGGCCCCCCACATCATTTTTTTCGGCCCGCGAAAGCAAATCAAACTTGTTAAATTCCATGATGATTGCTAAAATCTGAGCCAAAATTTCATATTTTTGGATGTCATCCACAATAAAAGTCATTATTCTTGACTTCAGATTTGAAAACGAGTTATTCATTAATTTGCTGTGTGCTCTATATGTAATATTTGAAGGGATTTAAACATTGTAATGGGTTCCCCAAATTCATAACGGCCCTCGAGAGGAAACCATAACTACATTGTGGCCCGCGGCAAAAAATGACTTTGACAACCCTGCAGTAAAGTCTCGTTATATCGATATCGGTTATATCGATAGTACCGCTTATTCCGATACTATTTCTATGAACGCAAGGAGAAAATTACATGCGCGCAGGGTCGGATATATCGATAGTCCCTGTTATATCGATATTTTTTCGGACTCCCGAGAATATAACGAGACTTTACTGTATATATAGGGTCGAAACTACCAACAAAAGACTAGTTCGCTGACGAAGCATCTTGGATAAGAAGCGAAACGTCCGACACCTTGAAAGAAGTACATATGACGGCTAAAAAAACCTTTTCATTGATACAAAGTTATTTTTTTCCCACCTCTGTTAACTTTAAAATAGTTGCTACAACACTATGAAAGTCTTTTGGTTGTACTCGTGGTCATAAATGTCGCGTATACTTCTAATCAATAAAACCACTTGATTTATTTCAACTCAATCCCTCACACCTCCCTCCATACTTGCAGCTGTAAGAATTTCTTGTGGACACACGACGGCGCCATTTGCTTGGTATTTGCAGTGAGGATCAATAAGCTCTCTCTCTCTTTTTTTTATTTTTTTTAAATATACACCACAAAATGAAATCGCCTCTTGAACTGCGAGATCATTGTAGTCACCGGGTGGGTGCTCCGCGGATCGGGTCAGGACGCACAGCCCGCCACGCTTTGTCATGAACCGTTCACGAGTCATCCGCCTCGGAGAGAGCGTGAGCACAAGTGCTTTCTTTATATAGATAGGTAGAAGAAAAAAAAAGTCGACACGGGACTCGAGCTCCGTGTGCATGAATGATGAAGCTCGCTCGCATCCTTCCATTACGCACCGGAGGTCTCAAATGCCCCTCCCCTCTCGTCACCACGAAGCAGCGGTATTCGGTACCGTGCTGGACTGAGAGGATCTTCGGTGACACACAAGGACCACATGGATATTACTCTCGTATTTAGCACTTTGTTTGCTAACTTATTTCGCGTAATGGCGTCAAATTGTCATCGTTGCTGCTGTTCCAACACGACACGTGTCGGACCGTGTTTTTGATTGGCGACGAGCAAGAAGTTCCAGATGCCTTCCAGCTAAGTTTTTTTGTTTGTTTACTTTGTTTTCGAGCGACACTAAAAAGCGTGAGGAACACTTGTACCATGGTCGCTGTGCCTTGAGGAGGGCAATGGGTTTCGAGGGGAGGGAGCTGAACTGCTCAACGTGTTTATCCGGGAATGAAAGCGGCACCGGATTGAGAGCCTCAACCGGATTGTCCACTGCGCTGGCCAGCGTGCTGATTTTCACTATCGTGGTCGATATTTTGGGAAACGTTCTCGTCATTTTGTCAGTGTACAGGAATAAAAAACTTCGGAATGCAGGTAAGGGATTGAAATTATGCGGATTTGAAACTACAGTGATACCTTGGTTTACAAATTTAATTGGTTCCAGGACAGAGTGTGTAAGGCGAAAAGTGTGTATCCCAAAAAAAATATTTCCCATAGGAAACCATTAAAATGAGAATAATCTGTTCCCATTTCCCCATAAAACATAATTTTCTAATTTTCTAAGCCTTGAAACTACACAAAATATACGTTATTTTATGTATATTAAATGAGCTATGGTATTATAATTAAATAAATAAACTGTACTTCTGAAACTGGCTATTTCCGGGTTAATTTTGAAGTAGTTTTGGGACACTTTTAACTCATTTTTATTGTTGCTGTGCCACTGACCATGTTGTGTTTGGGAGCCTTTTACTGAGCGAGTTGCTTGTTCTGTAGCCACAAGGGGACATAAGTCTTCTTGTGCCGGTAAGCCAAGAGGTTCGTAAACCGAGGTCACTGTACCCTTAAGTGGTGAGTTCATGCATGAAACGAACAAACGAAAAACAAGCCAAGATTCTATTTACAGTGTAACTGGCAATAATGTCATTGGTTGCCATGACAACAAAATGATCATTTCGGGCTGGTTGTTTTGTAAAGGTGTTTAAACGTTTCTATGTGAACCTTCATATTCATGTTTTTTTTTTAAATTAAAATCCTCGATACTTTATTTATATTTTGTCATGATCACTTCCAGTTCCGTGTCACGTGTTTCGGTGTGCCAAAAGAACGATGAAATTTACGTCATTAAAGTTTGGATGCAATAAAATTATACTTTTGTTGTCATGGCAACCAATGACAACATTGTCGCCTGTTACATACAGTATCTGTCTGAATTCCAGAAAAAGCTAACTAGCTATCTATTTGCTATCTATTAGCTATTAGCCGTTTTGGCTGGCTGACTAGCTATCTACATAGCTAGGTATCTATTAGCTATATAGCTAGCTGGCTATTTAGCTATTTAGCTATCTATTCACAATATATTAGCTATGTAACTAGCTAGCTTTCTATCTATTTGAGTTACTTCCGGGTTGAGTGAACGCTGGCACGAGTGGCTGCCGCTGCTCACCTACAGAATAACGTATCCTGCGAGCTAGCTTTCTATCTATTAGCTATCGAGATAGCTAGAGAGCTAGCTAATAGCAATATAGCTAGCTAGCTATTTGAGTCAGGAAACATATTAGCTATCTAGTTAGCTAGCTAGCTATTAGCTATATATCAAGCATTCTATTAGCTGGCTAGCTAGCTTTCTATCTTTTTGAATTATTCCGGCTTGCGTGAACGCTGGCGCGTGTGGCTGCCACTGCTCACAGAAAAACTTATCCTGTGACTGTAAAGTGACCTTGAGAGGTTTGAAAGGCGCTTATAAATGAAATATTATTATTATTATTATTATTATTATTATTATTATAAACATTATTTTCATTGTCTTGATTTAATTGGATTTGTTGAACAAATGCATGCATTTTATAATCCTTACACAATTTACACACAAACATTTTCCGGCCAGAATCTCATTCCACCCATTTCTGTTTTATTTTACAAGCCCTGAACCGCACAATTATGATTTATAGACCCACATATCGAGAATATCAAGTTGGATTCACGATTAGATATAGATTCCTGTTTTTTATGATAGCTATTTGTAAAAATGGTTTGCGATCATTTGCAATTTTGCCTTGTGGTTAAGACGTCTGCCTCAGGGCTTGGAGGTTCTGTGTTTGAAACTCACGAGTGAGCTCCAGCAGTCTGTTGGAATGAATTATAGTGATCTACAATGAGGATGGACAATTAACTCATTCACTGCCAGATATGAAAAAAAAATGTGTCCACTCCAGTGCCAGAGTTTTTGTCATGGTCACTCAAATTCCAGGACCCACATAATATTGAGTTTTAGGATTACATAAATATTCAATACAGCCTTAGAAACTTTACGGTCTCCTCTTTCATCTGAAAAAAAAAAACGAGTTAATTACTAAATTATATGGGTCTGGAGTTATATGAGCTTGAAATGAGGGTGGCTGTCCAAAATACAACACAATACATACATTGATTTATATTACGCTTTAACAAAAGCTGAAATGGAACAAAGCGCTAATATTGGTAAAAAAGGGAATGTTGCCCTCTTGTGGAAGGCAAACAGCATTGCCAGAGGTCTGACCAGCCCTTTATTGGCACCACCGCAAGAAAAACCAAAACCCGAACTAATTCGGGAATACCTATTAGTTTATGCAGCGCTTTAACAAAAAAGTTTGAACAACGTGCTAACATGGAAAAAAATGGAAATGCTGCCCCTTGTGGATGGGAAAAAAACATTAGCAGAGGTCTGGCCAGCGCTTTATCGGCAACCAAGTATGATAAAACAAAACCCGAACAAATTTGGGAATGCCGCTCTACATCATACTATCAATTCCCAAATAAATTCCTGAATGGCAGTAAATGGGTTATTGTATGGCTCATTTTTTTTTTTTTTAAAAAAATGTGGAAGTATACAATGAAATATTGCAGTTGCAATGTTGGGATGAAATACTATTATTTATTTTTTAATCCTTCAGCTCTTGTGGCTTCCTTCATGCGGTTCTGTCTGATTACCCCTATTGTTCTAAAAAAAAAAGAAGTAATCAGGTTAGCTTCAGGGAGTAGTCCACTGCTCTCCCCAACCTTAGAGCAGGTTGCGGAGTTTACAGTTTTTTGTTGTTGTAAAACAGCAAAACCCTGAACTAAATCGCCATGGTAGTTTGAGGTTTAATTTGGATCGTGCATACAACAGACTTCTTAGATCGTTACCACATAGATTTAGTCATGCTGATGAGGTGATACTTGGGCGAATGGGGCAATCAGGGCCATTCATAGAACACAATCATATGAGATAAAAGAAGTAATCAGATTAGCTTCAGGGAGTAGTCCACTTCTTCCCCCAACGTGGACCTAGCAAAGCAGAGATCTGGCACCAGAGCTACCAACAAAATTTTAGTTCGCTGACGGAGCTCTTCGGATGAGGAGCGAAATGTCCGACACCTTCAAAAAAGTACAGATGACACTGAAGAAACCTTTTCCTCAATACCCACAAAATCTGTCATCTGGATTGGATACTTAATACATGTCATTTCTGAGCGCCTTTCAAAACTCTCAAGGTCACTTTACAGTTACAGCATAAGTGTTTCATAGTTTCACAGTTTGTGGTGTTACAGAATCTCACTTACTCTATATTTTCGCCGTACACAGCTTGGTTGCACCTAAATCCTTTCTTAAAATGCTCATAAAATGACCAAGAAGTCACGGTGCTTGACAGAAAGCAGAGATCTGCCACCAGAGCTACCAGCAAAATTTTAGTTCGCTGACGAAGCTCTTCGGATGAGGAGCGAAATGTCCGACACGTTCAAAAAAGTACAGATGACACTGAAGAAACCTTTTCCTCAATACACACACAATCTTTCATCCGGATCGGATACTTAGAGTTTCAGTTTGTGATGTTACAGATTCTCACTTACTCTATATTCTCGCCGTACACAGCTTGGTTGCACCTAAATCCTTTCTTAAAATGCTCATAAAATGACCAAGAAGTCACGATGCTTGACAACCTGTTATCTAAACCGAGTCCCTCGAAGTGTGATGGAATTTCTGTAGCCTTGCCTGTCTTCTGTCACATCCCTCCATAAATAATAACACCCCCCCCCCCACCCCCCACCTTCACTCCATTTGGTTTTATCCTTGGTCCACCATCCCTGATAAATCACATCCTTTCCTTGAATGAGGGACCTGTAGTGCCAAGGTGAGAGAGAGACTGTTGCTTCATTTCACACAAACATCGTATCGTGAAGGTGAGCAAGATGCTCATTCAAGCTACTTTGAAAACTATTTTTCATGCTTCTGAGAAAATGCAGTTATCTAAAAGACGGGACTTTAGTGAAATGACAGGAAATATTCACTCTGACCTTGCTGGTCAAAGTAGAATGACAAAGTGGTGGGTGGAAAATAGTTTCAAAATAAAAGCATCCTACTGATGTTGTAATTTGTTATGGAGATCAGAACACGGCCTACTTTAAAGTACACACAGTAGTGTTGTGCTTTTAAAGTATTATCGATGACATTATTTGGGCAATGGCTGCATCTACTTCATAGTACCGTATTTTCTGGTGTATAAGGCGCACCCAAAAAGTAATGTGTGACCCCAGCCGCTACTGCGCCTTATAATGTGGTATGCCTTATATAGGTATAACATCTGAGTTACGACCGGCACAATTTACGACCACCCGTACTTACGACTATGACCACCAGAACCTTTTTTTTAAATTTTAAATTCTACGCATGGCACAAGTAGCCGCCGACGCATACTACAATTTTTACCAGTCAGCATGTCACACACCCGCACAGCAATCTACTGAGTGACTTCACTCAATACAATAGTTAAACAGTGCAGATACCGGCAACATCTCCTGTAGTACTGGACGCTGCTTTTTTCCTTCAGCGTCCATCTTAGTCCGAGCGTGTATCGGGCGACCTCTTCTGGTCGTTAGCAGGGACAGCTGTATTCTTTAAGTATAAGTGTTTTCTTGAACCCACTATATAAAAGTGAAATATTAAATATTAAAAAATCGATAATATGAAACATAAAATGATAAAAACGACACTAAAAGGAAAGTATAATATTTATAAATGAACTCTACAGTAAACAGTTTTGTATACATTACAGGTACAGTTATGCAGTAATACAAATTGATAATACGAAATATAAAATGATAAAAATGATGCTAAAAGTTATACCATTTATAAATGAACTGTAAACGGTTTGGTATATAATAGTATTCAATAGAAAACATTGCTTAAAACAACAGATTGACATCGTATACTATCCTGTCATGTAAACGTCACCACGTTAGCCGTTTTGAATGGATTTCGACTTACGACCATTTGACTTACGACCGTTTTGTCAGAACGGAACCCGATCGTAATTCGGATGTTACCTGTACAGTATTTGATTTTTTTTAAAGATATTTATATATTCTATTTTGAAAATGTTTGTCATTCATTGAAGGTGCGCCTTATACAGTAAAGTCTCGTTATATCGATATTCAAGGGAGTCCGAAAAATATCGATATAACCGGGACTATCGATATATCCAACCCTGTTTGCATGTAATTTTCTCCGTGCGTGCATAGAAATAGTATCGATATAACCGGGACTATCGATATATCCGATATCGATATAACGAGACTTTACTGTATATGAAAAAAAGTTTGAAAATACAATTTTTTTTGGCGGTGCGCCTTATGCCCCGGTGCCCCTTATACACCGGAAAATACGGTAATTGTAACAAAAGCGCACCAAGTAGAACCCTCAGTACAATACTTGACAGTGATTGGGTGATGCAGTTATTTTGGTTTTGACCAATTCCGCCAGCCCTGGAACCTTGAATAGAACCGAGTCATTCTTCGGGTATTATAGTACAGTAAAGTCTCGTTATATCGATATCGGATATATCGATAGTCCCGGTTATATCGATACTATTTCTATGCACGCACGGAGAAAATTACATGCAAACAGGATCGGATATATCGATAGTCCCGGTTATATCGATATTTTTTCGGACTCCCTTGAATATCGATATAACGAGACTTTACTGTATTTGGAGGAAATTTCCACTAGCAATTTCCACACGGGGTTTTTAACATAAAAGGTTTGATACTTAAAAGACAAGGAAGGTCATTTGTACCATAGCCTCACAGTGAAGGTGAAGTCTTGTGAGAAAGCCAATGACCAAGAGTAACTGCTAGCATCGCGGATGCTAATGAGGACATGAAAACCAGCCGTCAATGTGTTGGGTCAGAGAGTGCTTGCAATAATGAGCCATTCCAAGTTCAAATATATTACATAACAAGAAATGGTCCAGTATTCATGTGCCAAAAACGAGTTGGCAAGAAGCATCGCACCAACGGGGCGGGGGGTGCGGGGCATTTTGATGATCGATTTTGCAAAAGCACACAGTTGGCTGATCTCGGACAAGAGCCTGACGGGGTAAAAAGCCCCGTTAAGAAGTCTTGCGTGCGTGCGTGGAGGTATGGCTTCTGTTAGCCACAGCCACTGGACACAAAAACAAGCGGGAGTGACTGATGAGCAGTCGTACGATAGTTTACAGTTTTCCCATTTTGTTGCTATGTGTGATGAGAGTCTCCAAAAATAAATAGGTAGATCGAGAAATGGAGCATTAGATTAACTCATTCACTGCCAGACAATGTACAAAAATGCGGCCATTCCAGTGCCAGGGTTTTTGTCATTGTCATGGGAATTGCAGGACCCACAGAATATCGAGTTTTAGAACTACATTAACACTCTATGCAGCGTAAGAAACATTAGATTCTCTTGTTTCATCAGAAAAAAATAGTTAATTCCTAAATTATATGGATCTGGAGTTATATGATCTTGAAATGAGGGCGACTGTCCAAAATACAATGCTATTCATACATATTGGTTTACATAGCACTTTAATAACAGCTGAAGCTGGAACAACGCACTATTATTATTATTATTATTATTATTATCATCTATCAATTAGCTAGCGAGCTTTCTATCTATTTGAGTTACTTCCGGGTTGAGTGAAGGTTGAGTGGCGCATATGGCTGCCGCTGCTCACCCACAGAAAAACTGATCTTGTGACTGTAAAGTGACCTTGAGAGTTTTGAAAGGCACCTTATAATAATAATAATAATAATAATAATAATAATAATAATAATAATAAATTTTAAGCGCCTTTCAAAGCTCTCAATGACACTTTACAGTCACAGAAAAGCATCGGCACTATAATAAATAAAATACAATTACAATAAAATACAATTATAAATAGAAACAAGAGCGAGAGCTACACAGAAAATGCCGTTTTAAATAGGTGGGTTTTGAGATGGGACTTGAAGGTGGGAAGAGAATCGATGTTACAAATGTTGGGAGGAAGTGAGTTCCAAAGTTTGGGGGCAGAGCAGCTGAAAGCTTTGTCCCCCATCGTGCTGAGACGGGCACGGGGGAGGGGGGCACACAGAGGTGGTGGTGGTGGGGGGGGGGGAGAAGAGGATCTGAAGGAACGAGAGGCACCTTGAAGAGCAACCGATGCACATTTTCATACACGTTAGTTAGCTAAAGTAGGAGGAGCTATTTTTGTCTTTCTTCGTTGGTAAGTTTTATTTTGAAACACAACATTTACTGCTTACTATGTGTGTCTGTTTGTGGAATAAATCAATCCCAAATGTTTTTCTCCCGAGCTCCTAATCCACCTTTTTCTAATCTCGCTTTCAATCATTGACTCCAACGTAGTTTTAACCCTGTGATGCTTGCCTGCTCAAGGCAGTCCCCCATCACTCTCTCTTTCTCTCTGTTACTCCCCCTCTCTCTGACTCTCTCTCTCTCTCTCTCTCTCTCTCTCTCTCTCTCTCTCTCTCTCTCTCTCTCTCTCTCTCTCTCTCTCTCTCTTGATCTTTCTTTCATTCTCTTCCTCTCTCTTTCTATCTCTCTTGCTATCTCTCTCTCCTTTTCTATCTCTCTCTTTCTTGATCTCGCTCTCTCTCCCTCTCTTCTTGATCTCTCGCTCTCTTTCTTGATCGCTCTTTCTCTCTCTCTTGCTCACTCTCTCTCTCTCTCTCTATTTTTTTCTTGATGTCTCTCTCTCTTTCTCCACTCTCTCTTCCTTGATCTCTCTCTCTTTCTCTCTCTTTCTCTCTCCTTCTGATCTTTCTTTCTCTCTTCCTTGATCTCTCTCTTCCTTGATCTCCCTTTCTCTCTCCTTCTTGATCGCCCTTTCTCTCTCTCTCTCTATCTCCCCCTCTCTCTCTTCCTTGATCAGTCTCTCTTTCTTTCTCTCACTTTCTCTCTCTGTCTCTCTTTCTTGATCCTCTCTCTAGCTCTCTCTTTCTTTTGCTCTTTTGCTTTTGATCTCTCTTTCTCTCTCACTTTCTTAATCTCTCTTTCTCTCTGTCTCTCTTCCTATTGCTCTCTCACTCGCTTTTTCTTGCTCTTTCTCTCTTGATCTCTTTCTCTTTCTTGATCTCTCTTTCTCTCTTTCTTGATCTCTCTTTCTATTGCTCTCTCTCGCTCGATCCATCTTTCTCGCTATCTCTCTCTCTCTCCGTGTTCCTCAATCTCTCTCTCTCTCTGTTTCCCTCTCACACTCTACTTCTCACTGTGTCTCTCTCTCTCTCTCTCTCTCAATCTCTCTCTGTGTGTAACCGTCTCTGCCTCTCCAAACAGCACCTTTGAAGATGAATGCCGCTCTCATTCTGCTCAAGTTTATATTGCCTGATGTTGTAAACGTTCAACCATCCATTTTCTATACCGCTTATCCTTGATAAGATTGTGGGGAGCTGGCGCTTGCACTTAAATGT
Organism: Hippocampus bargibanti; assembly: GCF_051943395.1. Lineage (NCBI taxonomy): Eukaryota > Metazoa > Chordata > Actinopteri > Syngnathiformes > Syngnathidae > Hippocampus > Hippocampus bargibanti. Next base: position 1,422,628 of record NC_142735.1, read on the forward strand.
CAGTGCTATTGATGACACTCTGGTCTCTCGCAACTTTGGGGACGGACGGACTGCCTACGTGAGTCAAAGTCCAACACAATGTAATCTTCTTTTCAAATAGCATGGATCCATCGCTTGACAGTCTTTTACGTTTGTTGTGCACGCTCGAGCCATCTCATTTATCAAAACAGTTCAGACCGTAGGACTAGTGTTTGACACATAGCATTTCTCATGCACATATAAACACACTTGAAACTACAAGCTCATCTGTATTCGCCTTCCAAATAGCAATTACTGCTAGCATGCTGATTAAAACTCCTTAAAGCCCACAATGTCCAAGATGGCGCCCAAGTAGGTAGCCGTCAACAAGTGCTCTTACGACATCTTTTTGTTGTCGTTTTCGTTTGTCACTTTGTGTTGTTGTGCGTCATGTGGAACGGATACAGATTTTTTTTTTTTTTTTTTTTTAGCATTTTTCGTCATGACATTCATCAAGCTGGAGACTGTGCAGAGCGATTTTTGATTGGGAGGAATGTCCGTTCCATTTTACTGTCATTGCTGAACAACTATGGGGCGATTGTGGCATTTTGAGCCTGAAATGGGCAGCATTTTCACAGCCCCGCTTTGTTCGGCAGAAAGGTCGGTGCTGTTGGACAGTCTGTCGCAGCGGATTTATGGGGGACAGAAGATGTGAGACAGTCTGTTTTCGTCAATGGATGCTACAGCTTCGTGTTTGCTTTTGATATTTAGCTTGTAGACGTGTATATTTCACTATGATGTGAGGATGGCGGAAAAAAATCATTGGCACCGTCCTACCCACTCTCGAGGAATTGAACACTGCAACAATCGAAACAAGGGCGCGGAAAATCCTACTGGACCCGCCGCACCCTGCCCACCACCTTCTCCAGCTGCTCCGCCTAGGCAGGCGCTACTGATTCATGCGCACCAAATCCAGCAGACATTTAAACAGCTTCTTCCCCAAGCCAGAAATTAAACTCTTTGAACAGTAGCCCAAATGGAAATTAGCAATTTCTGATGATGATACTAGTGCAGCGTGTTCTACATACTTGGCAATAAAGATGATTCTGATTCTGACGTCCCTGATCCATTGGTGAAAGGGACGCTTTGATACTCTCCTCTTTTATGTAGAGCTGCTTCATCGAACAAAGAGGGTACAGCAAGTGCTTAAGAATGAGTGAGTGTCTGTGTCCTTTGTATTGTGTCACATTATTTGTTTTTGACTTCAAGATGGCGCTCCGCATGAGTGGCTGCCTTAACAGCAGCTCTTGTTTTTATTATTTTTTTTTGCTGCTGTGAAATGTAAATTTCTCCTTTGTAAGACAAATAATAATAATCATACATTTCATTTCTAAGCGCCTTTCAAAACTCTGACTCTAAGGCTCATCTAATCAAATCTAATAAAAAAATAATGATTTGGTCCATCACTGTGTGACATGTTTCTAAAAAGCAAGTCCAGCTAGCACATATTATGAGTAAATCTGGATCTAAATAACTTTTCTATCATGCTTTTGTATTAGAATAGAGCATTCAACAAAATAAGGGAACACATATACAGTCTATCGATGAAAAGGTTTCTTCAGCCATCATCTTTACTTCTTTGAAGGTGTCGGACATTTCGCTCCTTATCCGAGAAGCTTCATCAGCTAACTAAAATTGTGCTGGTAGCTCTAGCCATATATATATATATATATATATATATATATATATATATATATATATATATGGCTAGAGCTACCAGCACAACTTTAATTCACTGACGAAGCTTTTCGGATGAGGAGCGAAACGTCCGACACTTTCAAAGAAGTACAGATGACGGCAGAAGAAACGTTTTCATCGATGAACCACTCCTGTACGACTGAGAGTTTACACAGACACATATACCGTCTATGAAAAAACAAATCCTAATAGCCGATTAAAATGACATTTCCCAAATTGCAGCCTTTCCCATTTCAAAATTTTATATAAAAACAATAAGAGATCGATTTGTATTTTCTCAATTGTTCAGCTCTCATTTGAATCAGAAGATCAGAATCAGAATCAGAATCAGAATCATCTTTATTGCCAAGTATGTAGAACACACAAGGAATTTGTTTCCGGTCGAACACGCTGCACTAGTATCGTCGTCAAAAAAACTGCTAAGTGGCACTATACAGTTCCAAGATCACCGCAAAGTGAATGTTGATAAGGGGGACATGACAGAGTGGCATTGCCAACAGTGTTAAGCATGTAAATGTCCCAGTGGGGTTAACTAAACTAAAAATACCCTCAGAAAACGTGCTCAGAGAAGAGCAGAGCGAACAGATGGTGGAAAAAATGACTTGTGTTTGAACTCCCATTTCAGACCATGTCCTTCATGTAAATTTGGGAAGGTACTTTGAATGCAGCTCGTGCTGCTGTCATGAGCAAAAACTTAAAACTGGGGGTGTCACTGAGGGTTTGTGGAGTTGGCGGAGTCTACGGTGGTCGTGGCGGGGGGTTTGGGGGGTTAAATCGAGTCATTGGACTGACTGAGCCAAACCAGGCCAGATATTTTAAATTGACAAATTGGCTTTTGGGGTGTAAGATGTCACTTAAAGGACAACCGACGCCTCCGGACAAGTTGTGTCCATAATTTGTAAAATCACTTCAAATGACTTCTACTGAGCGTATTTTACAAAGATTCCGCGGCATGTAGCTAGATTTTACGTTTTAAGACTCGCGCTGAATATTCAGTTGTTTTTGAGTTGGTGACGATGCCTGACGTGACGTCACTGAAGGAACGCCCCTGACCGAGAAAGCGACACACAATGCATTTTGGGTACTTTGTTTGGTTTGAAAACTACGCGTTGATAACGAAATTAGAAGGAAAACACATAAATAACGCCATGGTGAATCGCTGTGTGTTGCACCAAGACTACTATTTGATTCTAGTTGACACAAATTCCCTGCAGAAAAATCAGCCCATTTCCAACGGAGCTTGGGCGCCATCTTGTGCATTTTCTGGGACGCTACATTGGAGTCCTGAATTTATACGCAAGTACTTCTTTCATCGATTGCAAACATTTATGCTTTCCTCTTCAGAACTATTTGAATCATATTCATAACTGGATGAGTAACAAGAAAGCATCTTCTGCGAATCTGAAGCCATTGTTTTGATTCTAGAGCAAGGCGAAGACGTCCTGGTGTGACGTCACGAACAAGGGGGCGGGACCTTCTGAAACTTGCAATTTCCGGGGTCATTTTGAAGTAGTTTTGGGACACTTTAACTCATTTTTATTGGTGTTTTGCATTTGACTAAAAATATGGGTATTTTAAATGCTATAAAACGTGTTTCTGATGTCAGTTAGGAAACGAAAAAATGGTGTCAGTTGTCTTTTAAGAAGCCACATTACGTGTTATAATTTCCACTGCAGCTAAAATAAAAGATGACATTTTATTTATTTGTAATATGATAAGCATGGAGGAAGTTAGAAAATGAAATCATACCGCAAAACATCGCAACAATCACACAATGTTGCTTTATGTTTCACTCCACATAATATGGTAGAGTGGCTAACATTTACTGTGCATGAACCGAGTTAATGCACTACTGTAATAACGTACTCATTGCAGTATGAGTTGGAACCATGCCTACATTCCGTCACTCCGATACATTTTCTGCAAAACGGAATGTCTCATGTGGAGCTACAGTAGATTGGATTTTTTTTAAAAACTCATTCAATGCCATTCCCGAATTTATTCGGGCGTTGAAAATATGACATAGAGCGCCATTCCCAAATTTGTTTGGGTTTTCATGTTTGGGTGCCGATAAAGCGCTGGCCGGACCTCCGACAATTTTCTTTTCCACAATGGGGTTAGCATTGACCTTTTTCTCCATGTTCGCGCTTTGTTCCAGCTTCAGCTGTTGTTAAAGTGCTATATAAACCATGTATGTATTGCGTTGTATTTTGGGCAGCCACCCTCATTTCAAGTTCATACAACTCCAGACCCATATAATTTAGGAAATAACTCTAAAATGTGTTTGGGTTTTGTTTTTTTTTTCTTGCGGGGGGTGTCGATAAAGCGCTGGTCAGACTTCAGGCAATGTTTTTCCCTCCCATGAGGTGGCAGCATTCGCCTTTTGGACAGCCGGCCTCATTTCAAGCTCATTTAACTCCATACCAATATAATTTAGGAATTAACTCTTTTTTTCTGATGAAAGAAGAGAGTGTACTGTTTCTTACGCTGCATTAAATGTTTTAACGAAGTCCTAAAACTCAATATTCTATGGGTCCTGGAATTCAAGGAACAAAAGGATAAAAAAGCAGTTTATGGGCACCCAAAAAAGAAAAAAAAAAACAAAACCCGAACAAATTCGGGAATGGCGCTCTACATCATATTTAGAATTCCTGAATAAATTTGTGAATGGCAGGGAAAGAGTTAAAATAGGAAAAAATAAGACTAACGATCCAAATTTCACTTTATGTTCCATACGTTTTCTTAAAATGCTGCACTAACTGGATCATGAACATTTATGTCAAGACTTTAAAACTGAAGCATGGCCTGCCTCAGGAGGTGCTACGACGCTTCTACACAGCTGTCATCGAATCAATGCTGTCTTCTTACATCACGGTTTGGTTCGGGGCCGCCACAAAGATGGACAAAGTCTGACTTCAACGGACAGTTAGGAAGGCGGAAAACAATCATTGGCACTGCCCTACCCACTCCCGAGGAATTGCACACTGCAACAAGCGAAACAAGGGCGTGGAAAATCCTACTGGACCCTCTGCACCCTGCTCACCACCTTTTCCAGTGACTCCCCTCAAGCAGGCGCTACAGATCCATGCGCACCAAATCCAGCAGACATTTAAACAGCTTCTTCCCCCGTCGCCATTAACTCTCTAAACAATAACCCAAATCTAACTGTGTAGTGCCTCTTTGCAATTTTTTCATGATGATACTAGTGCAGCGTGTTTTACCGGAGACAAATTCCTTCTGTGTTCTACATAATTGGCAATAAAGATGATTCTGATTCTGAGCAAGACTGACATTCAACCTGTTCATTTGAATCAGGTGTGTTTCAACATGGCGACATGGAAAACAAGGACAGTAGCTGTTTTGATCAAACACCCAATGATTACATCAGGGGTGTTCAACCTCGGTCCACAAGGGCTCGTGTCCTGTCTGTTTTCCAGCACACCAGATTCAAATATTCAGAATGGTTCCAATGCTGCTTCAGAGCTGGTTGATGAGCTCATCACCTGAATCGGGAGGGCTGGAAAAAAAAACAAGCAGGACAATAGCCCTACAGGCTTGGGGTTGGCCATGCCTGCATTATATGGATTAAAAAGGTCATTGACAGTACGTGGTCTGGATGGAGACAATCGTCAAGCGTTGTTGTCATTCAGTCATTTAACGGACAACCGACGCCTCCGGACAAGTCGTGTCCATAATTTGTAAAATCACTTCAAATGACTTCTGAGCGTTTTTATACAACGATTCCACCACAAATAGCTATATTTTACATTTTGAGACTCGCGCTGAGTATTCAGGAAGTCTTGTTTTCGAGTTGATGACGATCCCCACGTGATGTCACCTTTAGAACGCCCCTGACCTAGATAGCCACACACAATGCATTTTGCCTTACTTTGTTTGGTCTGAAAAATTCGTGTTGATCTGTGTTGATGGCAAAATTAGAAGAAAAACACATCGATGGTGAATCGTTGTGTGTTGCACCAAGACAACTATTTGATATTGGCTGACACAAATTCCCAGCAGACAAATCAGCCCATTTCCAACAGAGCTTGGGCGCCATCTTCTGCAATTTCTGGGTGCTAAATTGCTGTCATTGACGGCTCGAATTGATATGGTAGGACTCCTTTAATCGATTGCAAACATTTATGCTTTCCTCTTCAGAACTATTTGAATCATATTCATAACTGGATGAGTAACAAGAAAGCATCTTCTCCGAATCTGAAGCCATTGTTTTGATTCTCGAGAAAGGCAAGACATCTTGGTGTGACATCACGAACTGGGGGCGGGACTTTCTGAAAAGCCACCATTCGCAGCTCAATTTGTTGTAGTTTTAGCACACTTTAAGTCATTTTTAATGGTATTTTGCATTTGACTAAAAATATCAGCCTGCGTGCTTTGGGTATTTTAGATGCTATAAAACATTTTTCTGATGTCAGTTAGGAAACAAAAGAATGGTGTCGGTTGTCCTTTAAAAGCACACTTTAATGCTCTTAGTTGTGAGGTGAGACTGAGGGATAAATATAAAACCGGAGAAATTGGAGAATCATGTGCGACCATGGAATGGCAAAAAAATGGCATTGTATTAAGCTGATCTTTCACACTTTGTTTTTGTTGTGTATGCCTTTCAGCAAGATTTTAGGTGTCATAAACATGGCAACATATAGAATCTATTTTTATGCTGGCATGCAAGCTTGTTGGCTGGGAGAGAATGAGTCACATTACATTTGTGAAAGTGTTGCAAATACAGCAAAATGCAGCATGCAGACACATGGAAAACTGTTGTGTGTGTGTGTGTGAAGGCCTACAAGCCTTCACTGCTGGCAATAAAACTATCTGAATCACAGACTGATGTTAATGATATTTTGTCCATGAATTCCAAATTGTCTTTCAGCCTCCTTTCATTACTTTCCCCCTGTTGCGCTGCTTCTAGGTGTGTGTTTTCATATTTAAGTATTTAAACCAATCACATTTCAGCCATCATTTGTTACCAGGGTCAGAAATCTACCTGGACGCCTTCACAATCAGTTCTGCGGGTCCTGTTGCATCAAATCTCCGTTCACTCTCGGTCCCTCAGATCCACATCCTCACTTCACCTCTATGTGCCTTCTGCCCGTCTCACCACAATGGGATGCAGAGCTTTCAGCCGCTCTGCTCCCAAATTCACTTCCACCCAACATCTGTAATAGTAACACTTTCAAATCCCACCTCAAAACCCATCTGTTTAAAATTGCATTCATGGTCTAGTTCAATCAGCTATTTTATTATTTATCATTTTATTTATTATTGTGCTTTGTTTTTTATTGTAAAGTATCCTTCAGTGTTCTGAAAGGCGCTTGAAATTAAATTTATTATTATTATTATTAAATATGTCGATCAAACTGTTGCTCTAACCGATCAGTGTTGGCAATGTAAAAGTGGTACCAACGCGTTCTTGAAGGCGTGGTCAACTGTGATTGGCAATAGTTACTAGCCAATCATAGTTTGCAAAAACTGCTCTGATCACAAGCCGCATAGTGGCCAGAGCTAGCATACTGTATGGGTAGCAAGCTGCCTAAACAAATATATATTGTGTTGATATTCTCACAGTTTTTGTCAACCTACAATGGCTGAATGTAGCTGTTTAAGCTACATTCAAGACGGACTTCTCAAGAAAAATGGACATAATGAAGAAAGGTTGGTCAGTTATTTCCTGGCTAATGGTACCCTTGAGGGGACTTGAAGTAAACACCACACCATACCTTTTTGAGTCTAGATTTATTCAGACGTAGCACTACTGAAGGCCTAGCAATGAAATCTAAGGCCCGTATATATCATGTTTTAATTAACACCGTTATATTGTACATTAGCACGAGCACAAATAACGAGATGTACAGTCTTCGGACAATGACACTATTTCTTATAGTCCTTGTCCAAATGATGATGATAATGAAACTGGTATATGCAAGATGAATTACAAGATAGACAGTCCTTTCAAGAAAAGTGATGGAAATCATGTCGAAATAAATTGCTGGTCTCATCCCAGCTATGTTTTATTAATTACACCATCCTCTTGACAATAAGAAGGAGAGATACTTGAGCTCTGTCATAGTTCAGGCGGACACCCTGTCATCCAGAATTTAAACATGTGCAAAATGACAAACGCACACAACAAGTTGAGTGTCACAAACACAAACTGACAGGTTTGCCTTATGAGCTGACTCAAGAAGGAAGAAAAATATCCATTTATTTTTATTTTGACAAGGCTGTTTTTACTGATGCTATCTTAAAAAGGCACACCAGTGTGAAAATAGCAACGGTAAAGCAACCGTATCAAAAGAGGTAAATGTTTTCATTATATTTTTTTATGAGGGACAAATGAGGACGGGCATTATCAGATCCAGGTCCAGAAATGAGCCAACGAACATTGCTGCTATGATAGGTCCAGACGTGGCGGTGCCAGACTCTGCTATGATAGGTCCCTGCTCACAGGTTGGGGGGAGCAGAGGACTATTCCCTGAGGCTACACACTTTATCAGTGGTCTACACTGTATCAGTGTAGCCTCAGGCACCACCACGTCTGTACAGTAGGGATATATATATATATATATATATAGGGCCAAAACTACCAGCAAATTTTAGTTCGCTGACGAAGCCTCTTGGATAAGAAGCGAAACGCTGACACCTTCAAATAAGTACAGATGACGGCGAAGGAAACCTTTTTATCGAATCAGAATCAGAATCATAATCAGAATCAGAATCATCTTTATTGCCAAGTATGTAGAACACACAAGGAATTTGTTTCCGGTAGAACACGCTGCACTAGTATCGTTGTCAAAAAAAAAAACTGCTAAGTGGCACTATACAGTTCCATTTTGGCTACTGTTGAAAGAGTTCAAAGAGTTAATGGCTTGGGGGAAGAAGCTGTTTAAATGTCTGCTGGATTTGGTGCGCATGGATCGGTAGCGCCTGCCTGAGGGGAGTAGCTGGAAAAGGTGGTGGGCAGGGTGCGGAGGGTCCAGTAGGATTTTCCGCGCCCTAGTTTGGATTTTTGCAGTGTGCAAGTCCTCGAGAGTGGGTAGGGCGGTGCCAATGATTTTTTCCGCCGTCCTAACTGTCCGTTGAAGTCGGATTTTGTCCATTTTTGTGGCGGCCCCGAACCAAACGGTGATGGAAGAACACAGGATGGATTCGATGACAGCGTACTTATTAGTATATTGCAAGTATATTAGAAGTATACCCAATCATCCCAATTATATTTGTCTGATTTAATAAAGTTTTGTTAATCTTTAAAATTAGGACCATTTAATTTGTCCCCAAAAAAATGTGATTATTTGCAGGTGTTCATCAAATACATTGACCAAAACAAACACCGGCAGATTATTCTATGGGGGAAAGGACTCCTTATGCTTTTTTTTTAAAGTACTACAGATTGAATTGTGAGTCCAGTGGATGAACTCTATTATCTGACATGTAATCTGACATAACATAATAGATTGATTTATATTTTATCTTCCTGGCCCAGTAACAGCTGCACTATAACAACATTGAACGTCATTTTCTATGACTCATGCCCTCTGAGATGATCCAGTGTCACTCACAGGATAGAAACACTAAAATCACAATTCTGTGCCGTGAATAAAGCTTGCTGCACATGGCAGCTGACCCAAAAAGAATACATATACTCCACACAGGAAGCTAAAAGTCGAGATTCGAACCCGAACTGAAGCACTGTGAGGCAGAAGTGCAAACCAGACGTTGCTGCATACAGGCAATTTGCGTTATGTTATGGATGGATGAATGGATGGTTAGGGTTATTTTTGTGGAAATGTTTTGAAGGACGAGAAATCCAAATGTTAAGACAATGTTTTATGAAAATAGGTTGATGGATGGATGGATGAATGAATGGATAGAGTTGGTTCTATGGATGGATGGATAGGATAGATGGATGGTTGGATAGGGTGGGTGGATGGATGGATCAATGGATGGATGGGTGGTTGAATGGATGGATAGGGTTGGGTTGGTGGATGGGTAGATGGATGGGGTTCGGGTGGGTGGGTGGATGGGTGGATGGATGGATAGATGGAAGGATTTAAGGATGGATGGGTCAGTGGGTGGTATCAGTCCAGGCTACAATCATTTTGACCCAATGATGCAAAGTCACAGTTGGGCTTCCAGACTCACAGTTGAGACGGAATCGATGGCTCTCTGCTGTGGGCTATTGATTTTCTGTTGTTTTTTCAGGCAACGTCTTTGTGGTGAGTCTGTCTGTTGCGGACCTGGTGGTGGCACTGTACCCTTATCCTCTAGTCCTGACAGCCATCTTCCATGATGACTGGACCATGGGGGACCTGCACTGTCAGGCAAGTGGCTTCATCATGGGCATCAGCGTCATCGGCTCCATCTTCAACATCATGGCTATTGCCATCAACCGCTACTGCTACATCTGCCACAGTCTACAATACGATCGCGTGTTCAGCCTGAGGAACACCTGCTGCTATTTGGGGCTGACCTGGGCTTTCACCGCCATCGCCACGGTGCCCAATTTCTTTGTGGGCTCGCTTCAGTACGATCCTCGCATCTACTCCTGCACTTTTGCTCAGACTGTCAGCTCATACTACACCATCTCAGTGGTGGTCATCCACTTCCTGATCCCGCTACTGGTGGTGTCCTACTGCTATTTGAGGATATGGGTCAGAGTCATCCAAGTGAAGCACCGGGTGAAACCAGAGCAAAGGGCCAAACTAAAACCAAGCGACGTGAGGAACTTTCTGACTATGTTTATGGTGTTTGTACTCTTTGCAGTTTGCTGGGCGCCGTTGAACTTCATAGGCCTGGCGGTGGCGATAAACCCTGCAAAAGTCGCACCCAGCATACCCCAGTGGCTTTTTGTCACCAGTTACTTCATGGCGTACTTCAACAGCTGCCTCAACGCCATCATATATGGACTACTCAACCAAAACTTTCGCAAAGAATACAAGACAATTCTCCTTGCAGTGTGTCTCCCACGTTTGCTTCTAGTGGAAACCTCCCGATGTGCCACAGAGGGCCTAAAGAGCAAACCCTCTGCTGCTGCAACAAACAATAATGTAGCGGAGATAAATGTATAGCTGAAATATCGTCCTGAGGAAAGTCAAGAATCTTGTGTTCCACCAGTGCCTTTTGATATAGTCACAGTCACAACAAACGAACCAAAGACAGACTCATCCCTGGACTGTTGGTCAGTTACGAACATGATATTTGTCGGAATGAATCCATAACTCCAAAGCATATCCACAATTATATAAGCCGTGGTGCATACATATCACAATTTGCAAAGCCCAACTCCTGTGATAAGCAGTGCCGACAGATTGTCCAAAGTTTAGAAAACAATGTCAGGTTTTTGTCTGTGTAGGCTCTCAGTCATACAGGAGTGTTCCATTGAGGAAAAGGTTTCTTCAGCCACTCGAGGGACTCAATCTGCACTTAAAAGCAACCAACCACTCATTTGGCAACAGTGAGGTTAAAATCTTAGCTAAAGAAAATAGATGGTTTGAAAGAGGACTAAAAGAGGCTATTTTTGTAAAACAGTAAAAACCTTCACTAAATCGCCATGGTGGTTTAAAGGGTTTAATTTAGACCATGCACATAGGCTTTGTCATGCTAATGAGGCCAACCAGTGCCAGGGATAGAACAATAGAAATAATCAAATTGGCATCAGGGAGGAGTCCACTGCTCCCTCAACCTTAGAGCAAGGACCTATCAGAGCAGAGGTCTGGCACCGCCACCTCTGTCCATTAGGGATATACCAGCAACATTTTAGTTCGCTGACAAAGCTTCTCGGATGAGGAGCGAACCATCCGACGCCTTCAAAGAAGTACAGATGACAGCTGAAGAAAACTTTTTCCTCAATGCCAGGTTTTGTTTTTTGTATTTTTAAGCCTATTGCCGCATTGCCATGTCACGTGTGCGACTGACTCATTGCATCTCTTGGTCAGATTCATTATGAACACGTCAGCAAATAAAAAAAAAAGAAAATATGAGTGCGTGTTTTGGTCTTGAGATGCAACATTAGTGATAATTAAGAGATGTTTCTCTTAAGTGCAATCACTTAGTTCAAATTCCAAGGATTACACACACTTACTTGGAATGTAATGGCCTCGAATATTGAAAGTGTGATGACTGAATGTAATACTGCTGTAGAATTTCATCATCTAAGCATACACTGCAGTTGTTCAAAACATTGTTTTCTCACAAAGAATGTGTACTTAAAGGACAACCGACGTCTCGGGACCAGTTGTGTCCATAATTTGTAAAATGGCTTCAAATGACTTCTACTGAACGTATTTTACAAAGATTTCACCGCATATAGCTATATTTTACGTTTTAAGACTCGCCCTGAATATTCAGGAAGTCTTGTTTTTGAGTTGGTGACGAGTCTGTACGTGACATCACTGAAGGAATGCCCCTGACCGGAAAAAAAAACCCCATTGTAGCAGCCCTTCCATCACGTCAATGTATTTTGCTGTACTTGTTTGGTCTGAAAACCTTGTGTTGCACCAAAAAGCCGCCGGAAGAGGACGACCAAGCTCCATGGAAGGAATTTATCAGCCTGTGGAAACGGGCTGATTAATTCCTCACAGGAGCTCGGACGCCATTTTGTGCCTCTTTTTTGATGATCCATTTCCCCCCAATGTTGCCTCAAAATGGCATGGAATAAATTCTTTAATCGATTGCAAACATGTATGCTTTCCTCTTCAGAACTATTTGAATCATATTCATAACTGGATGTGTAACAAGAAAGCATATTCTCCGATTCTGAAGCCATTGTTTTGATTCTCCAGCAATGCAAGACGTCTTGGCGTGACGTCACGAACTGGGGGCGGGACTTTCTGAAAATGCTCAATTCGCAGCTCAATTTTTTGCAGATTTTGGACACTTTAAGTCATTTTTATTGGTGTTTTGCATTTGAATAAAAATATCACACTGCGTGTTTTGGGTATTTTAGATGCTATAAAACGTTTTTCTGATGTCAGGAAACCAAAAAGTGATGTCGGTTGTCCTTTAATTAACAATAATAATAATAATAATAATAATAATAATAATAATAATAATAATGTTTTTGCGGTGGGTCCGATCCACAAAAAAGTGTCATTATATGTCATAATTCAATTGTTGTATGGCATTTATGTGATCGTTGAAAATGAAATTCCTCAGGGTTTTTACTGCAGGCTCACCAAAAGAACGAGCAAATGCTAGACAAAGAATATGTACAAATTAATACAAATGTAATAAATATAATTATTAACAACCCAAGACAGAACATAAGGTGTCATTTCTCATGTACACGCGAGCCCACTTTGAGTAGGTAAAAGTCCATGAATTTGTGCTGACCTTTTACCTTAGACTTCAGGAGTTTTGCTTGATGTATGAAGGAATGTCTCTATTGTTAATAAGAAGGAATATGCGAGCACTATTTTAGTAGGGTTGAGACTTCAGGCAGCTAACGGCGACACAAAATTAGCAACATTTGCTTCTAGCAGTGGTGGACCGTCAAGGCCTAAAAATATCTGAATCATGAACTGATGTTAATGTTGACCATGAAATCTTATTAAATAATTCCAAATTGTCTTTCAGCTTCCTTTCATTGCTTTTCCACTGTTGCACTGCTTCCAGACTTGTGTTTTCATATTTAACCATTTAACAATCACATTTCAGCAATCATTTGCTTCCAGGGTCAGAAATCTACCTGGACGCCTTCACAATCAGTCCTATGGGCCCTGTCGCATCAAATGTGTCAATCAAACTGTTGCTTTAACCAATCAGATTTCAAGTTGGCAACCCAAAAAAAATGTAAATTTCTCCACTGTGAGACTAATAAAGGCAAATCCAATCCAATCCAATCCCTTGCATTGCCTTCTTGCAGGTGTAGGTATGTGTCAGAGTTTTCGCAAACTATGATTGGCTAGTCACATGATTGGCTAGTCACTAGCCAATCATAGTATCGCTAGCCAGTAGTGATAAGAGCATACTGGCCAGAGCTAGCACACCGTATCGGTAGCAAGCTGCATTAGCGAATATATTGTGTTGATTAAATAGCAGTTTTGTCAACCCACAATGACTGAAAGGGGAGACTAAATGGATTTTGTTGCAGATGTACTGTTAACGCCATTTTCAAGAAACATTTTTCAAGAGAAAAAAATTACATATTTAAGAAAGGTCGGTCAGTTATTTCCTGACTAATTATACCCTCTAGTGGACTTGTAGTAAAACACACCAAAATTTTTCCAGTATGGATTGATTCAGATGTAGTACTACTGAAGGCCTAGCAATGAAATCCATGCCTTGCCAATGGCTTCTTGGCAGGTATATTTATCACTGCTATGATTTTTAATTCTGTGCATTCCAAAAAAAGAAATTGGCAAAACCCAAGAATTCTCTAGCTACTTTCTGGTGGTGGCTCTCGGCCACTCCGCTGCCGCCTGAACCTTGGATGGGTTGGCTTTCAGCTGCCCATTTTCTATGATGAATCTAAGAAATTACTGTAAATAGAATGCCCTGACAAATAACTTGAAGCAGATGTGACATGTTGCTAATGTCCCTCTAAAGAACGTGAAAATATTAGTGTTAGGGTCCTTTATGAATGAAGCAGGAATCAAAAGGCCAATTTCCCCATTGTGGGACGATTAAATGTTTTAAGAACAAAAAGATACTTTATTCTTTGGGAGAGCTTTTGTAAAGACCGGCAGGATGTGACGTCATTGACCGAATGTATAACAAAAATGGAAGTCTGAGAAAATAAAACAATGTTAAGAAAATAAAACAATGTTTAAAATGTGTTCGTATAGTGAAATGCCTTCACAATAAGAATGTCGTAAAGATTAGCAAAACAAAAATCGGTCATTAAATCCCTCAATAGATTGTTTATCGGGCTTTGTTATACGGTGGGTGTATTTAGGAGACCAAAGAGCGTTTACCAGATATTCAAACTAGCTCAGTGGTAGCTTGAAAGCAGTTTTCCACTTATCCCCCTCTCTGAGCCTACGGATTTATAAGCGCTGCGTCAATCGAGTTTCAAAAACCTGGTCGCGTACTGTAGCAAAAAATGGACTCGAGTAGCAGAAGAGGATACTTATTGTTGATTGTTTTGTCATTTGGACTTGGATAATCGACTCAAGGTCGGGTTCAAAGATTTGGCCTTCTCCAACGATAAAGAAGAAGCAGCTCCTAATGAAGACTTGGAGGGCTTGTCCAGTCTGGACGCGAGGGACCATGAGATATAATCTGGAAACATATTGCAGAGGTTCAAATTTATAAGGGTCTGCCTGTGTGGAGCTTACATGTTCTCCCCAGGGGTGTGTGAATTATCTCAGAGTACTTCAGTTCCCGCCCACATTCAAAAAACATCCATGGCAGGTTCATGGAACACTGTAAATTGTCCCGATGTGTGAACACAGATGGTTATTCGTCAATGTGTGCCATGTGATTGGTTGGCAGCCAGTTCAGGGTGTTGCCCGTCGATTGCCTGAAGCTTGGATGACCTCCAAGCACACCCATGACCGCTTTTGAAGATAAAGTGGATTAGAAAATGGATGGAAATTTGGCTGCTGCATTTGCCGTTTCTGGCTACAAAAATTCATTCTGTAGATGCTCTTAGTTGCGCACTTCCATTCATCATTGAACATTTATCACAAAGCCAGTCATGTAAAAAAATGTCGGCAAAAATGATGGCAAGTGAGAACATTGGCGCTGCAAATTAAATTATCGTAAATTCCGGACTACAGTGCGAACCTAATTATTAGCCTCACCCAGTACATTTTTAAAGGAAAAACCACTTTGTACATTCATAAACTGCACTTCTTTATAAACCACATGTACCCAAATTGAAACATGAGATGTTTATAAAGAAAGACAGTACAAAAAAAAAGTTTTAATAGTATACCTTAACAAAACAGTGCCTGTTACGCGGCAGCAACACAACCCAAACAGGGCTAATTAAAAACACACGCTGGTAAAGTCACTGAGACACACGGCAGTAACATCAGCAACACGTTAGCACTTGCTAAAAGGTCTGGGTACAAAAACATACCAAGTCACTGAGAAACGGAAAAAATACGTTAGCACTCATTAACAGGGCTGGTTTCAAAAACATAGCAATTCGCTGAGAGCCGTCCTCATGTTCTTCGGATTGGAATAGCGTCACATTAAGTGTCACTTTCATCCTGAGGTAAAGTTACTCCCGAGCTTGTGCTTTCCTCTCCGTCATGCAGCCAGCTTAACAGAACACAATTGATGAGGAACTAGGTAAAATGATCGCAGAGAAAGCACCTACAAGGGATCATTAAGATGGTAAAAAAGAAGGCTACGTTCCTCATCAAGTGTTTAATGCTGATAAAACCGGCCACTCCATTCCAAGCATCAACGACCATCACAAAGGTAAATACAATGACTTTATTATACAGTACAGTTTATTTCTTTCATCATAATACCATAGCACATTTATTATACATAAAAAAAGTTCTATTTTGTGTAGTTTTAAGGCTTAGAAAATTAGAAAGGAAAAAAATGTTTAATGGGGATCTGGTAATGGATTATTCCCATGTTAATGGTTTCCTTTTGTAAATTCATTTTTGGGATAGAGACTTCGCCTTACAAACTCTGTCTGGGAACCAATGAAGTTCATAAACCAAGGTTTCACTGTATTCGCCCTGTCTCATTCTTACCTTTAGTGCTCGAGCGACCTATGGCGGCTGTTAGAAAAAAATGCATCAATTGTTACATAATAAACATAAACATCATTCCATAAACCGCAGGGTTGAAATTACGGTAAATGAATAGGGTAATTACTGCGAGATATAAAGAAGTTCTACCACGTGCGAAAACTGTCGCCTCCAACACAATTGCTGCAAAATAAAGGAGTAATGAAGCATTCCATGATCTCCATGGCCTTACAATAATGCAGTTCGTCTTAGCACGCCATCATTTCGACAGCTCTCCCCACATCATGGCATTTTACAGCAGCGCAAGTCTGTGCAAGTGCAGGTCTCCTAATGGATTTGTGCATTGGAGTTAGTGTTCCATGTGTTCTCATGCATATAATGCCTTCCTTCATGTCTCTGTGGGCTTTGGCTTGCAATCGTAACGGGAGGTTGTAGATGTCATTGGTTCAAGCAGATGAATCAAAAGCAGGAAATATGGCGGATGAACAGCATTTTATTATTTGTTTTGACTCATTTTGAGATGAGTTCATATAGAGTTATGGGGATTTTTGGTGGTTGTGGTTAAAATAACTTTATGAAGTCTTTCCATGGTTTGTGATTCTCGTAAACAGCAAACAGATGCTGCATTTGTTTTTTTTTAATAAAGCTAAACAAAAATGATGTGATCTCAGCTACTGCAAAGATGTGATCTCAGCTACTTCAACTACAGTATTTGACAAATATCAGAAAATAATATTTGCTCGCATTAAAATGAAGGAAAAAAGGGTATCAGAAAAACTTTTTATAGCATCTAAAACACCCAAAACACGCAAGCTGATATGTTTAGTCAAATGCAAAACACCAATAAAAATGACTTAAAGTGACCAAAAACTACAAATCAAATTGAACCTGGAAGTTGCTAATTTCATAAGGTCCCGCCCCCTTGTTCGTGACGTCACACCAAGACGTCTTGCCTTCCTCGAGAATCAAAACAATGGCTTCAGATGCTTTCTTGTTACTCATCCAGTTATGAATATGATTCAAATAGTTCTGGAGGAAAGCATAAATGTTTGCAATTGATTAAAGGAGTCCTCCCATGTCAATTTGAGCCGTCAAGACAGCAATGTAGCACCCAGAAAATGCAGAAGATGGCGCCCAAGCTCCGTTGGGAATGGGCTGATTTGTCTTCTGGGAATTTGTGTCAGCGAATATCAAATAGTTGTCTTGGTGCAACACACAACGATTCACCATCGCGTTATTGATGTGTTTTTCCTTCTAATTTCGCCATCAACACGGATCAACACGAAGTTTTCTGACCAAACAAAGTACCGCAAAATGCATTGTGTGTCGCTTTCTCAGTCAGGGGCGTTCCAAATGTGACGTCACGTGAGGATCGTCATCAATTCGAAAACAAGACTTCCTGAATATTCAGCGCGAGTCTTAAAACGTAAAATATAGCTTTATGCAGTGGACTCTTTGTAAAATACGCTCAGTAGAAGTCATTTGAAGTGATTTTACAAATTATGGACACAACTTGTCGGCAGGCGTATTTGGCAATAAGCTTTGAAAGTTACGAGGAAGTCATCTAGGAACCATTTTCAAAAGCACTTGTCCTCATGACAGTTGCAACAACATACCTGATTTATTAAAAGATCCGCTCATCAGCAATCTCTGAGAAGCCAGATACCAATCCGATCTTTTGAATTGGACGTATTGAAGAAGAGAAACATCTTAAACAAGTACTTAAAAAACCCTGGGCAAAGTACATCCAGGCTTGATCGCTGGTCAAATGCAGCCTACATACTCAGACAGACAATCATTTGCAATTGTGAACATTTTGTTCTCCTCAGTCGGCAGGAGACGAAGCACCTATGTCAAAGCGTGTTTCTGGCTAGTTTCTGATCCTCCGCACCCTGCCCACCGCCTTTTCAAGCTAATCCCCTCAGGCAGGAGTAGAAGCACCTGTGCCAAACCGTGACATGTTTTTTACCTTCTGGACCTAGATTTTCTACCTTTGCTAGTTTATGGACCCTCCATACCCTGCCCACCACTTTTTCCAGCTAATCCCCTCAGGCAGGAGTAGAAGCACCTGTACCAAACCGTAACGGGGTTTTTACCTTCTGGACCTGGAATTAGTATCTTTGCAAGTTTCTGGACCCTCCGCACCCTGCCCACCACCTTTTCTAGCTAATCCCCTCAGGCAGGAGGAGAAACATCTGTGCCAACCCGTGACAGGGTTTTTACCTTCTGGACCTGGATGTTCTACATATGCTAGTTTTTGTACCCTCTGCACCCTGCCCATCACTTTTTCCAGGTAATCCCCTCAGGTGGGAATACAAGTACCTGTGCCAAATCGTGACAAGGTTTTTACCTTCTGTATCTGGATTTTCTACATACAGTATGCTAGTTTCTGGACCCTCCGCACCCTGCCCACCACCTTTTCAAGCTAATCCCCTGAGGCGGGAGTAGAAGCACCTGTGCCAAAACATGATGGGGTTTTTACCTTCTGGACCTGGATTTTTTTTATCTTTGCTAGTTTTTGGACGCTCCGCACCCTGCCCACTACCTTCTCCAGCTACTCCCATTCCACATTGTCTCACAGTTGTTCCTGAGAGGTACCACTTACATGAAGGAATTAGATTAGATTAGCCTTTTTATTTGTCACGTCTTTTTTAGGATGATACTAGTGCAGCGTTTTCTACTGGAGACAAATTCCTTGTGTGTACCACATACTTGGCCAATGAAGATGACTTTGCTTCTGATTCTGCATTGATTGATATCGACAAGCCTGTTGTTTCTGATTGACATCCTAATCAGATGCTAAACGTCATAGTGGTACAGTGATACCTCGGTTTACGAACCCCTTCTCTTACGAACTTTACAGTTTACGAACGTTAAATTTATGAAAATGTTACCTTTGCATACGAACTATTTTTTGGGATACACACGGAGCTGCCACAATGAGTGATGTGTCGTTTGTGAACAAGCCCGTTCTCCTAAAAGACAATGGTAGCCGGGTTGTTTTGGTCCTCTATTTCCCGCCCCCAGTCGTCGGTTAAAGTGATTGGTCAAGAATGCAGCAGTGAAGGGGGGTTTACAGACAGAGAGAGAGTGAAACCATTCTGCCAAAAAAAATGGCTTCCAACATTTTTTTCTTCTATTCCCTGCCCCCAGTCTTCGGTTAAAGCCAGGTGATTGGTCAAAAACGCAACAGTGAGGGGTGGTGGTTTAAACATTAAAGAGACAGGCAGAGGACAGAGAGAGAGTGACAAAATGGATAGAAAACAGTGAAATTTGGACTTGTTTCAACTTTGATAGTTTAAAGGCAGAGTGTAGACTGCAAGGTTAAAATTCCCATCAATCAGGCTCCACAAATAACCCGCACTGGCCATAAGTTCAATTTGAAATGAAAAGACAAGCAAGAGAACAAGCTATGAATGATGTTTCTAGTGTGTCTGCTGGCATCTCTTGCTGTTGCAATATCACAACTTCCAAGATGTACAACCCAGAGAACCTTCAGACACTTTATACAAAAAGCTATGCATTCCATCAAGCCATCAACGACCATCACAAAGGTAAATAAAATGACTATATTTTCCAGTACAGTTTATTTCTTTAATTATAATACCATCGCACATTTATTATACATAAAATAAGGTAGATTTTGTGTAGTTTTAAGGGATAGAAAATTAGAAAGTAGAAAATTATGTTTTATGGGGACCTGGGAACGGATTATTCTAATTTTAATGGTTTCCTATGGGAAATAAAATTTTGGGATACACACTTTTCACCTTCCACACTCTGTCTGGGAACCAATTAAATTCGTAAACCAAGGTATCACTGTACAACTTTCCATCTCAAAGTCCTTCACAAATAAAGCTTAAAGTAGTATGCGCAGCTGCCTTTCTATTTATATTATTATTTAATCCCGAATCGCTCAGGACTTGTATGAGCCAAACAACAGGTGTGGCGTGCATAACCTCACTTGATTGCAAACACGGAAGAAATGAAGAATTCAAAAAGGGCATAGCTGACAAGGAACCATGGGAAATCCTACTCTCAAGGTCAAAGATGCCAAGCCAAGAGGGAAGCCGAGCCATTATTGCATTTCCAAGTCTATACACTCTAATTCCGTATGAGAATGTGCCCTTTTATTAAGCTCCTATTTTTGACGTGGTTGTTTTATTAAAATTCCTAACCCCCCCACCCTCATAAAGGGGGGTGATCATCCGGCCGGAGACAGCTGCAGCTGTTTTTCTCAAAATTCAACGCATCAAACTATCGTGTGCAAGTGCATTTCACTTTTTCAAGTGTTTACAAAGAAAATACAAGGACGGCCATTTTGGGTGATGTTATTTTCCTTTGCGGTGACATGTTTCTGAAAATATGTTTTCATAGATGTCAGTCGGAAAAGTTTGTCGTTAGATGAGAGGATTTGATAAGTCCACATTACTGTTTATCCCAAAACGACTCTCTGATAACGCTTGTACAGTGAAATTTCCAGATTCAGATGTCCCAAAAGTGGTACAATTCAGAGAGTTGGTTTGGTAATGTCACCACAAAAGGCTTACTAAAGATGCTCAGGCGCCGCAATGTGATGATTTCTGGACAATACAATATATTGGGCAATCAGAGCCAGTCATAGAACATAATCAGACAGAACAAAAGAAGTACAGGGATACCTTGGCTTACGAACTTAATTGGTTCCCAGACAGAGTGTGTAAAGTGAAAAGTGTGTTTCCCAAAAATTAATTTCCCATAGGAAACCATTAAAATGAGAATAATCCCTTCCCAGGTCCCCATAAAACACAATTTTCTACTTTCTAATTTTCTAAGCCTTAAAACTCATTGTGGCAGCTCCGTGTGTATCCCGAAAAATAGTTTGTATGCCAAGGTAAAATGTTCATAAATTTAACATTCATAAACCGAAAAGTTCGTAAAACAAGGGGTTCGTAAAACCGAGGTATCACTGTATTCTGTGAGTCCTGCAATTCGAATGACAATGACAAAAACCCTGGCAAAATCCATCCAGCTTCTTACTGCACATATTTAAAGGACAACCGACGTCACTTTTTTGTTTTTAACTGACATCAAAAAAACGTTTTATAGCATCTAAAATACCCAAAACACGCAGTATGATATTTTTCGTTAAATGCAAAACACCAATAAAAAAATGACTTAAAGTATCCAAAATCTGCAAAAAATTGAGCTCGCGAGTTCGTGACGTTCGTGGAAACTGAGGTATCACTGTAATCAGATTAGCTTCAGGGACTTATCAAAGCATAGGTCTGGCACTGCCACATCTCTCCATTAGGAATACATATACAGTAAAGTCTCGTTATATCGATATTCTCGGGAGTCCGAAAAAATATCGATATAACCGGGACTATCGATATATCCGACCCTGCGTGAATGTAATTTTCTCCTTGCGTTCATAGAAATAGTATTGTAATAAGCGGTGCTATCGATATAACCGATATCGATATAACGACACTTTACAGTATATAAAGCCAGAGCTACCAGCACAACTTTAGGTCGCTGACGAAGCTTTTTGGATGAGGAGCGACACCTTCAAAGAAGTACAGATGACAGCTGAAGAAACCTTTTCATCGATCGACAATACAAGGTTGTTATACAGTGCTTAATGGAATAATGACAACTGAAATAGTAAAAAAACTGACAATGTTGGGAGGAAAAGTTTTTAAAAAATTGCAAATGAGGCAAGGATAGATGTGTTTTTCCATCCAATCCTTTAATCATCCCTAACCGGGTAAAGTATGTTGTGTCCGGAGGCATAATAATAACAAGGCCGGAGCGTATCCAATCACTGTTATTTTCTTAAAAGTCCTGTTAAACAACACAACCTATTTTATCTCGACAGTATTTTAATAGAAACACTGCTACCTAGTGTACAATCAGAGAAAAGACAATACCTCGACAGTGAGTAACCCTGACTGCCTTGTAAAATGGCTTCAAATAAAACGCATTATTCTTCATATTACTATTTTATTGTTGTTCCTGCGTGGAAAAAAAACGTATTATTATGTTTCTTCTGGCGCAATCTTGTGACATTTATTCTTTAAAAAAATCGGTCAAACGAGTCCCGATGAACGCCGCCTCCCATTTCTCGCGAGACTACCTGAGATCTCAAGTGGTCATATGACAGTCCCGTGACTTAATGCGGAAGTATCACAAAATAAGGAACAGTCTGGCGTCAGTCATCCACGCAACAATGGACGGATCCACCACCACGTTATTGGACAACACGAATGGACCCCCGGCAACCGACCCCCGGTGTGTTCATTCTGTAGTTTGATGCAGTCTGTTATAGTGTGATAAAAATGTTGTTTCAACGCACAGGATGCCTCCCGCCCCAAAGAAGGGACTAAAGCGAACCGGTGTGCATGCGTATTTGTGTGGCTTCCTTACAGGAATGAAAGCTCCTTGGTGTCAGCCCTCAAAACATTGCTGTTCTTCACGATCCTGATGGTCACGCTACCGATTGGTTTATACTTCGCTTCAAAGGCGTACATCTTCGAAGGTGGAATTCCCTTCATTTCTTTGCTGTGTTGATATCTGGGGGTTTGTTTTGCCACTATTCAAAACAAAATACTGTGCTAAAAGCCAGACTAAGTTTCCTTAGTTTCCAAGTGGAAACATTACAAACCATTTAATTGCACAGTATAACCAATTAAGGAATGACTCAATAGTACTATTATTAGACTGTTGAACACTATGCACACTTTGCACATTGAAACTGTGCGTCAGTATGGCAAAACAAACTACACTTAATGCCATAACTAAAAGCTACATCCCACCCGAGTCCGTCTCTTTAGTTTAAGTCAAACTTTGGTCTTAAACTGGTCAGTAATTTTAAATTTGAATTTAGGAATTAACTCTTTCATTCTGATGAAAGAAGACAGTTCAAACGCTGTATTGAATGTTTATGTAGTCCTAAAACTCAATATTCTGAGGGTATCGCAATTTGAGTGACAATGACAAAAAACCCTGGCACTAGAGTGGACATATTCTTATATTTTTGCACATTGTTTGGCAGTGAATGAGTTTATTTTTATTTATTGTATTTTTATTTTACTATGCTTATATACAATATCTTGTTTTTATATCCTTTCACCCCATCCACTTTTCAATTGCTGCGAACGTTTGTTTGGCAATTTGCATACTCAGCACGGCAGCCAATCAGAAGCCTATATCGTGCCATTATACCGTGACTCTAAAGTGTACTTGAGAGTTTTGAAAGGCGCTTAGAAAGAGGAGACCATGTGGCTTTTAGCAGACAACGCAACACAAACATTGCATTGTGCACCATGACGACAAATGACAACTGGAGCAAAATCTTCAGGAAGGGATATTTACCATAAATTAAGCAAGGGAGCATTTGTGGTAGGTACATACTTCCTTAATTAAAAAAAAACATTTAGAGACAATGTTTATTTTTTTTGCGTTTAGTCGTCTTATTGTGTTTCAAGTTGTGAAAAATGGGCCACACAACTTTATGGATGGGCAGGCAACTTTTCAGAGTATAATATAATAATATACATATACATATATAATAATACATTATATTTCAAGCACCTTTCAAAGCTCTCAAGGACACTTTACAGTCACAGACAAGCATAGGTACTGTAATAAATAAAATACAATCACAAATAGAATACAATACATAAAATACAATTATAAATAGAAACAAGAGAAAGAGCTACACAGAAAATGCAGTTTTAAATAGGTGGGTTTTCAAATGGGATTTAAACGTGGGAAGAGAATAATAATAAAACCGATTTGGTTGAGAACAGAAACGTTCGAAAACCATGGTTTGAATGTATTATTATTACTATATTTTCCAGTGTATAAGGCACGCCCCCAATCCAATCGGAGAAAATCTTTCTCAATCTTTACAGAATTCTTGCAAGCATCAGATCTGTCATAATTGTCTTCCATATTCCACATGCATCAATCTCACCTGTGTTTTTTCCCCTTAGGCTCAATGAAGATGTCAAGCTCAGACAGCTACTTCTACGCCGCCATCGTCGCCGTGCTGGCCGTGCACGTGGTCCTGGCCTTGTTTGTTTACGTGGCCTGGAACGAAGGCACGCCCAGAGTCAAGGGCAAATATGATTAACTACCGTCTAAGAAGATGCACAAACCTTTTGAAGGGATCTTCAGAATGCCCCTCCCCCGCCCCAGAACACTAAACTGTGCATTGACCTTGAACTTACTAAATGGACGCCGTTGAATTTACTGTTCTTTTGAAGACCCATTTTGACTTCGTCTGTTAAGAGAAGGCAGCTTTTAAACTGTTTTTTTTTAAAGTTATCATAACAGATGTAAGTCTGACGTGGTAAAATATCTTCCGTTTTGCTTTACTTTGTACATCACTCAGTCGTTTGAATCCCAAATCACAAATAATTTAAATCCCGGGTTCGTGACGCATACTCAGGGATGCATCTGGGCCGCACCATTTTGACAGCCACTGGCGCAACTTTGTAACTTGACTGCGCCAGCACCGGAGCAAATCTATTACGATGAGCGCATATTGCTACATAATCCGCGCCACACTGTGAAAATAGCTTAAGAAGCTAATTTAGTTAAACAGCAATTGAAAACTGTTCGTTTTCCTTAAAGGACAACCGACACCATTTTTTTGTTTCCTAACTGACACCAGAAAAATGTTTTATAGCATCTAAAATATCCAAAACATGCAGGCTGATATTTTTAGTCAAATGCAAAACACCAATAAAAATGAGTTAAAGTTTCCCAAAACTACTTAAAAATGTCCTCGGAGATGGTGAGTTTCAGGAGGTCCCACCCCCTTGTTCCTGACGTCACGCCAGGAAGTCTTGCCTTGCTCTAGAATCAAAACATTGGCTTCAGAGTCGGAGAAGATGCTTTCTTGTTACTCATCCAGTTATGACTATGATTCAGTTCTGAAGAGGAAAGCATAAATGTTTGCAATCGATTAAAAAAGTCCTTCTGGATCATTTTGAGGCATCTGGACTCCAATGTAGCTCCCAGAAAATGCACAAGATGGCGCCCAAGCTCCGTTGGAAAAAGGGCTGATTTGTCTACTGGGAATTTGTGTCAACTAGTATCAAGTAGTAGTCTTTGTGCAACACACAACGATTCACCACTGCGTTATTTATGTGTTTTCCTTCTAATTTCACCATCAACACGAAGTTTTCAGACCAAACAAAGTACCCAAAATGCATTGTGTGTCGCTTTCTCGTTCCAGACGGGACGTCACGTCAGGCATCGTCATCAACTCGAAAACAAGACTTCCTAAATATTCAGTGTGAGTCTTAAAACGTAAAATATAGCTATATCCCTTGAAATCTTTGTAAAATACGCTTAGTAGAAGTCATTTGAAGTGATTTTACAAATTATGGACGCAACTTGTCCAGTGGCGTCGGTTGTCCTTTAATTAGACATTAGTATGAAATATTGTGGTAGGTCTGTTTTCTGTCTTTTCTGTAATACCATTAAATAGTAAAATAGCACAGGATTGATCGTTAAAACAAAGAAAATTAAAAAAAAAATGTTTACATAAATAATTTTAATTTAATTAAAATTGTTTATTGATGTATTAGAAACATAGATTTACTCAATGTTTTTTTTATTTGCAATTTAGAAATATCATGCTCCAATCATCTAATGTATTTTGGTTTATTTCAATCCGTTTTGTAAACTTCAGCAGTCTAGTTACATCAGGCCCCATCTATTTTAGAATTTGGCCGACTTTTCAGACACAAGGGGACCAACCAGCCCCCTTTTTTAATTTCCCAGATGCATCCCTGCATACTCAGTACTTTGTTGTGTTCAAATAAGTAATTCAGTACACAAGTAAAAAGTTGTCTTATTTTGTCAACAATGTTTTACCTTTGTGATTTTGTTCCTTTTCAGAGAAGTGTTGTAATGTAAATACAGGACTATTTTATGGCTGTTATTTTGTGATGTCAGTGTGAAATAGATCGACGATCTCATTCAATAAATTTGTGAAGTCGAACGTAGTCCTCTAGGTTTGATCATTTTTCACTAGCTTTTATTACTTTATTGTTGATTACATGCATAAAGGACAACCGACACCATTTTTTTGTTTCAAAACTAACATCAGAAAAACATTTTATAGCATCTAAAACACCCAAAACACGCAGGCTGATAGTTTTAGTCAAATACAAAACACCAATAAAAATACGTTAAAATGTCCCAAAACTACTTCAAAATGACCTCGGAGATGGCGACTTTCAGAAGGTCCCGTCCCCTTGTTCGTGACGTCACGACTTTCAGAAGGTCCCGTCCCCTTGTTCGTGACGTCACGCCAGGACATCTTGCCTTGCTCTAGAATCAAAACAATGGCTTCAGATTCGGAGAAGATGCTTTCTTGTTACGCATTCAGTTATGAATATGATTCAAATAGTTCTGAAGAGGAAAGTATAAATGTTTGCAATCGATTAAAGAAGTCCTCCCGTATCAATTCGAGCTCCAATGGAGCGTCCCAGAAAATATACTAGATGGCGCCCAAGCTCCGCTGGAAATGCGCTGATTTGTCTGCTGGGAATTTGTGTCATTAGTATCAAATAGTAGTTTTGGTGCAACACACAATGATTCACCATCGCGTTATGTTTTTTTCTTCTAATTTCACCATCAACACGATGTTTTCAGACCAAACAAAGTACCCAAAATGCATTGTGTGTCGCTTTCTCGGTCAGGGGCGTTCCTGACGTGACGTCACATCAGGCATCGTCATCGTGACGACTCCGTACGTGACGTCACTGAAAAAGGACACATTGTAGCAGTCCTTCCATCACGTCAATGCTTATTTGGTCTGAAAACCTCATGTTGCACCAGAAAGAGCCAGAAGAGGGTGTCCAAACTCCATGGAAGGAATTTATCAGCCTGTGCAAACGGGCTCATTAATTCCTCACAGGAGCTCGGTGGCCATTTTCTGCCTCTTTTTGGGTGAGACATTTCCCCCCCAATGTTGCCTCAAAATGGCACAGAATAAATTCTTTAATCGATTGCAAACATGTATGCTTTCCTCTTCAGAACTATTTGAATCATATTCATAACTGGATGTGTAACAAGAAAGCATATTCTCCGAATCTGAAGTCATTGTTTTGATTCTCCAGCAATGCAAGATGTCTTGGCGTGACGTCACGAACTGGGGGCGGGACTTAATGAAAATGCCCAATTAGCAGCTCAATTTTTTGCAGATTTTGGACACCTTAAGTCATTTTTATTGGTGTTTTACATTTGAATAAAAATATCATACTGCGTGTTTTGGGTATTTTAGATGCTATAAAATGTTTTTCTGAGTTAGGAAACAAAAAAGTGATGTCGGTTCTCCTTTAAGTTTCTTCAAGTTACAAGTTATTTCCCGGCCAAACGCCACCCTCTAGTGGACGTGTCGTAATATCACACCACAATCGCAGCTGGTTGACTCAGATGTAGGACTACTGAAAGCCGAAGAGTAACCTTGCCTGTCACAAGAGCTGAAGGATTAAAAAATAAATCATAGCATCTCATTCCAACATTGCAACTGCAATATTTCATTGTCCACTTCCACGTGTAATTTTTTAAAATATAAACAAGCCATACATTAATCTATTTTGCGACAAAAGAAAAAATCTGATTTATGGTATATACATGTTTTGGTCTGGTCTTATGCAAATGAACGGTGAATTCCCATGAAACAACAGACTTTCGTTAAATTTGCCAATTTATGCTTCATTTTCTCACCCGTTTATCCTCAGAGTGATCGTAGCCAGTGCTGGAGCCTGTTCTTGCTGTCTCTGCGCAGTATGCGGGGGACACCCTGAACTGGTTGCTGGGCACACAGAAATGAACAACCATTTTTTTTCAGGTTCTAAATGAAATAAACCGAGAAGCAATAGCAGAAAAACCCTTATGATCCAAAAACATTGGATTGTCTTGATTTTTTTTTTAACCGTGACTAATTGAAGGTTATTCTTTACTGATTAAATTACTCCAGTTATTTTAGGATCCCGCTAGAAAATGTGGTACACAAAATCAATTCGACAGCCCCACGCTGAAGTGCTTTAAAGTGTGTTCCAGTTTGAAATGGCCGATTGATTTTTGCAAGGGAGTTCTGGCTTTCACACGGTGGCAGCTAACAATTTCCCAGCCATGCAAACAAGTGAAAGCAACTTGGACGAAAAAAGAACTAAAACACGCCGTAATGACCATTTTCTGCTTGTTAAAGCATGTCTGCAGCTGCTTCTTCTTTTCTGCAAATTTAGTTTTTGTGTCGCAGTGTTGTGAAGTTACGAAAGGCGCACGACATCGAAATTGCTGATGAGGCGACAGGGCCTGCAGACAATCACAACTAATTTACTCAGCGCACATCATGAAGGCCATTTGTCGTTTTTGGCTCGCTCCTTCAAAAGGATCGAGGAAACCTACTGCCATGGTAAGATACGCTTCTGGCTGTTTAGCATTTATTTTAGCAGGTTGGATGTGTCATGTGTGTAATGAAACACAGACCCAAAATTGCAACAATACAACACGCTTTCTCAAGACAGCGATGAAAAGAAAGAAAAAAAAGAACAGTAACACTTCAGTGGTTCTTAATGGGTTTAAAACTGTGTTTTGTATGTCTGTGTAAGCTCTCAGTCGTACAGGAATGGTCCATCGATGAAAAGGTTTCTTCAACCGTCATCTGTACTTCTTTGAAGGTGTCGGACGTTTCACTTCTTAACCCCAACCTGAGAGCAGGGACCAATCATAGCAGAGTCCGACACCGCCACGTCTGGACAGTAGGGATAAATATAGGGCCGAAACTACCAGTAAGACTTTAGCTTGCTGACGAAGCTTCTTGGATAAGAAGTGAAACGTCCGACACCTTCAAAGAAGTACAGATGACGGCTGAGGAATCCTTTTCATCGTTGCGTTTTGTATGCATTTATTGTACCTGATGAACAAACTAAATACATTATGAATACAAGAATAAAAAATAAATGAGTACAAGAATAAAAGCATAAAAAACAAAGAATGAATAAATGAATACATAGATAAATAAATACACATATATAAATAAATGCACAAAAAGTTTCCATATTCTACCCGGGCTCGTGTGGGTTTTCTCCGGGTACTACGGTTTCCTCCCGCATTCCAAAAACAGGCATGGCAGGCTGATCTGAACACTCTAAATTGTCCCAATGTGGGAGTCATAATAAATATAATAATACATTTCATTTATGAACACCTTTCAAAACTCTCAAGGTCACTTTACAGTCACAGGATAAGTTTTTCTGTGGGTGAGCAGCGGCAGCCAGACGCGCCAGCGTTCACTCAACCCGGAATACCTCAAATAGATAGAGAGCTTGCTAGATAGCAAGCTAGCTAGATAGCTAATGTTTCCTGACTCAAATAGCTAGCTAGTGAGCTAATAGAGGGCGAGCATTGAGAGTGACTGGTTGTTTGTCTCTGTGTGCCCTGCAATTGGCTGGCAACCAGTTCAGGTTGTCCTCCGCCTAGTGCCCGAAGACAGCTCAGATAGGCTCCAGCACCCCCCGCGACCCTAATGAGGATTATGCAGTCTGGAAAATGGATGAATGGATGAATAATAATCTGGGATGCCAAACCTGAGAAATTGAAGTT
Organism: Hippocampus bargibanti; assembly: GCF_051943395.1. NCBI lineage: Eukaryota > Metazoa > Chordata > Actinopteri > Syngnathiformes > Syngnathidae > Hippocampus > Hippocampus bargibanti. Next base: position 1,452,630 of record NC_142735.1, read on the forward strand.
CCTTTGGTGGCCACAAGATGGGAGAGCAGCAGCATCTCAGATGTCGAAGGCCAAAGCAACTGGCAAAATCCTCACACTGCAGATAATTTTGTAAAAAAAAAGTGTGTAAAAAAGCTAAATCGAGTATTTTAATTTACCAAAAGTGAAATAAATACATATTCTGAATAAAACCAAGTACTAAAGGACACAATTGTGATTGTTACTGTCAGAAATAACCTGCTATGATTATATATATATTTTTTTAATTTGCAAGGTGGTGGTGGACACCAAAAAAGGCAGGCAGGAGTGAGAAGCTGGGCGTATTTGACAAATTGTATTAAATAAAGTCAGCAGGAACAAAATCTCAAACAACAAAGTCATTAGAACAGAAAGGTCCAAAGTAGCAAACAAAACCATGAGTAAAACATGACAAGACGAAACAAATCTGACAATGACCCGACACTGAATGGTCATGCCGGGAGTCTTTTTAACTGGCACTGATTAAAACGACCAACATCCGTGCAGCTTCAAGCCGGACCCTACAGTGCCACCTGTTGGTCGCAAACTGAAACGTGACACTTGCCTGCACTGTACGCATTTACTGTATTACACCTAACACATTCTGAAAATAACACAAAAAAAATGATTGGGAATGCCTGTCAGAATCAATTTAAGTCACATTTCTGTGTCGCTACTGTATCAATTTTTTTGTGTCTTTGAAATCCTTAATTGACTTTTATAGAATGTTCCGAACCCCACCCCCCTTTCTTTACATTTATACAATTATAATGACACGGTTTGTTGATATTAAATGAAAATATTGGCACAAATATTGGCTTAGAAATACACTTACATTCCCCCCAAAAAATCAAACAGGCAGCAAAATTATTAATATTGAATTGAATTTCTATGTATTTTTTTTTATTGTTGCATTCATTAAATAGAATTTCTGTTCGTTGCGATCATTAGCTAGCTATCTCACTGGCTATCTATTGTCTAGCTATTAGCTGGCTTTCTGACTATCTAGCTGGCTATCTAGCTAGCTATCTATTGGATAGCTATTAGCTAGATAGCTAGCTATCTGGCTAGCTGGCTATCTATTAGCTCACTATTAGCTAGCTCACTAGCTTTCTATCTATTTGAGTTACTTCCGGGTTGAGTGAAGGCTGGCGCGTGTGGCTGCCGCTGCTCACCTTCTCATCTTGTGACTGTAAAGTGACCTTGAGAGTTTTGAAAGGCGCTTGTAAATGAAATGTATTGTTATTATTATTATTATCCATCCATTTGTGTGTGGAAGGTGCTGGAGCCTATCCCAGCCGTCTTCAGGCACTAAGCAGGGGACACCCTGAACTGGATGCCAGCTAATCGCAGGGCAAAAAGAGACACACAGAACATTAAAATTAAAACACTAATATACAATAAATTACTAATTGTCAGGATTATCATATGACTTCACTTGCCTTTACTTTTCTGTATTTTATGTCTCGTTTACATTGTGTTGTCATCTTCTGAGGTTGCAAAAGAAATGGTGAATAGAAAGTACGGACATACAAAGTAAAAACTTTTAAAATGTGCAAATGCTCAAGTAATGTACAGTGAGACCTCAACTTACGAACTTAATTGGTTCCCAGACAGAGTGTGTAAGGCGAAAAGTGTGTATCTCAAAAACAAATTTACCATAGGAAACCATTAAAATGAGAATAATCCGTTCCCGGGTTCCCATAAAATATACTTTTCAACTAAATAAGCCTTAAAACTACACACAACATACCTTATTCTATGTATAATAAATGTGATATTGTATTGTAATGAAAGAAATACATATCATAAAGTCACTTTATTTACATTTGTGATGGTTATTTATGGCTTGATGGAAAGGCGTTGGAGGTTGAAGGTCAAAGGGAATTGCTGTTTGGAAAGAGAGCCGCATTACATGACGACTGTAATTAAATAAATAAACTGCTGTAAAATAAAGTTTTATTTACCTTTTTGATGGTCGTTGATGGCTCAACGGTAGCCAAAATGGAACTGTATAGTGCCACTTAGCAGTTTTTTTTGACGACGATACTAGTGCAGCGTGTTCTACCAGAAACAAATTCCTTGTGTGTTCTACATACTTGGCAATAAAGATGATTCTGATTCTGATTCTTATGGAAGGAGAGTCACCTTCCATAAGGACTGTTGGTAACTTAACCTCTGGTGCTGTTCGGTCGTGTGATTCCGCCGAAGATCACTCCGCCAGCCGTGGTGGGTGTGTATTATGAAAATAGTGCTTATTATAAGGTTTAATTTTCAGAAATTTGACGTTGTAAGACAAAAAGTTTGTAAGTTGAGGTCTCACTGTATTTGTACTTCATTAGCTCACTTCCCACCATTGCAGTAAAGTGATTCATGTGGATACCTGATTTTATGTCCTCAATTAAATACCAAAAAATTAACGTTATTTTCCATGAAATCCTCTCCAGGTGTTAGCTCAAGAGCTGGTGTTAAGAACATAATCGACGGGGGGTTAAATACCAACAATATGTGTTATTTCCCATGAAATTCTCTCCAGGTGTTAACAAAAGGTCTGGCATACAATCAATGGGGTTTACCCTTTGGGGCGCAGTTTCATAACCGCTACACGAATGATTAATAGAAGTAAATAAATAAATAGAAATCTCACTTTGGGTTGAGGCCATCATAAGCACAGTGCTGTAAAATAAAAGGTTTTTATTTTGGGGAGAGGAGGAACAAAAGTCAGGAGAAAGAGAGAGAGACACAGAGAGAGAGAGAGAGAGAGAGAGAGAGAGAGAGAGAGAGAGAGAGAGAGAGAGAGAGAGAGAGAGAGAGAGAGAGAGAGAGAGAGAAATAGAGAGAGAAATAGAGAGAGAGAGACAGAAGGAGAAAGACAGCCTGAGAGAGAGAGAGAGAGAGAGAGAGAGAGAGAGAGAGAGAGAGAGAGCAGAGACAGAGAGAGAGAGAGACAGAGAGACAGAGAGGGAGAGAGAGAGAGACCGTGAGAGAGGGAGAGAGAGCAAGAGAGAGAGAGAGAGATAGAGAGAGGCAGAGACAGAGATACAGAGAGAGACAGAGAGGGAGAGAGAGAGAGAGAGACCGTGAGAGAGGGAGAGAGAGAGCAAGAGAGAGAGAGGGAGAGAGAAAGCAAGAAAGAGAGAGATAGAGAGAGAAAAACAGAGAGAGAGAAAGAGAAAGACAGACAGAGAGACAGCCTGAGACACAGCCTGAGAGAGAGAGAGAGAGAGAGAGAGAGAGAAATAGAGAAAGACACAGAGAGAGAGAGAGAGAGAGAGAGAGAGAGAGAGAGAGAGACTGAGAGAGACAGAGACAATGAGAGAGAGAGAGAGAGAGAGAGAGAGAGAGAGAGAGAGAGAGAGAGAGAGACAGAGACAATGAGAGACAGAGAGAGAGAGAGAGAGAGAGAGAGAGAGAGAGAGAGAGAGAGAGAGAGAGAGAGAGAGAGAGAGAGAGAGAGAGAGAGAGAGAGAGAGGAGGGGAGAACGAGAAAGAGAGACATCAAGACAGAGAAGAGAGTGAGGGATGGGGTAGAGAGAGGAGAGAATGAGAGAAAGAGACAGAGTGAGGGAGAGACAGACTAAATTTGTAATTAAAAACAAACCAGTTATCAAATTACTGTCCACATTAATTAGTATGACATAATTTCAAACCACAATATTCAATACACGAGTTGTATCATATAATAATAATAATAATAATCCATTTCATTTATAAGCACCTTTCAAAACTCTCAATGTCACTTTACAGTCACAGGATAAATATTATGCCTCAAATAGTACTTTACACAACAGCAATAATGTAGTTAGTAGACCATACGAGGAAATGTTTCAAATACTTGTACGACATTTTGTTGGGGTGTGCCTGATGTTAAGGCTAATGGGTTAAGGAGGTTCACCTGATCGAATTTTCAGAGTCCCTATGTCGCCCACTTATTCTGCCGTCTAATTTCCCAAAGCTGTTTCCATTTACAAAGTGATATGACGAAAGTTAACAATTAACCCCTTCACGTTTTCACAAAATATTCTTTTTTTAGTCGTCAACTATACTTGGCTAAACTTTACCTTCAAAAATCAGCTACATTCGTCTACACGTCGATTTTCAACTTTCTGAGCCACGAAACGTGTATTCTCGCGATAGTCCCAATTTCAAGGACATTTTAACGAGACTTTTACCGCCAGCCGTTTTCATTGTAACGGTGTTGTGAGCATCGACATTAGCATTCTTTTTTAAGTGGTATTTTCAAGTGTTTCACCCCAAATTTCTAGTTCAACTGATGATAGTGAATATGAACCTTCTCTCAGAAGCTTGAATACTTCTGATGAGTTTGCCAGTTTAGCAGACAATCACTACGACAAGTGGCGAGGAGGAGCAGTGCTGAGAGAAACCTCGAGTTGTCAGAAGAGCGTATCCTTTCACATGAAATCATGGGATAACGATTGATGAAAACCCAGCAGAACTGAGTCCATTTGAATTATGAGGTTTTTTCTTACTGATAAAAGGATTATTGACTCTGTACTGGTGTAGAATTATTGTTTTACTGAACAAATCGGGCAGGATTTACAAACGATTTTCATAACCAGCATCAATGATACTGTATCTCCCCCGGTCAAAGATGACGGCTCGTATTGATGTCCAAAAACGGTTAATATGGAACACCGTGAAAACTAAAAGACATTCAAAACAACGACCCATATGATTACAATATATTCAACAAGACATACAATAAATAAGCAAATTAATAACGTACCGTGTAAACCGCAAGTCGACAAACTTTAATGACGTCATTAAAGTAGACTTTATCGTTCCCTTTCTCTGGCGATTTCACTCACGTGACACGGAACCGGAAGTGATCATGACAAAATATTATAAATGAAGTATTGAAGACGATTTTAAGAAAAACAAACATACGAATGTTTACATAGAAACATTAAACACTTTTACAAAACAACATGACCAAATAAATTATATTTTTTCATGGCAACCAATGACAATATTGGCGCCAGTAACAGATACCATATAGAACATAAAACATAGTCGGAAAAATGAAGTTTTTTCACAAAAATGTTGGGGAAGGGCTAATATACTTTCCTAGTTCTAACAGCAACTGTATGTCACTATTAGTCACATTAGTGTCTTTGTGTTGTGATATTTGTTATTTCTTTTTTTTTGTTCTTTTGACTTCAAGATGGAGCCGTGAGAGTGGCTGCCTTTCCAGTAGGTCCTGTTATTTGTTTTTCTACTTTTTTTCTTTCCTTTCTTCTTCCTTTCATAACTTTGCTGCTGTGAAATGTAAATTTCTCCACTGTGACACGAATAAAGGTACTTTACATCCAATCCAATCCAAACAATTCCACATCATGTTTTTCCTCCTGGTTTGACTTTCCATGCCATATGAGCCCAAAATATGTTTCTTGTTGAACAAGCACTTTGTGGAACAAGGAAAAGAAACATGCATTTATTAAGACATTTGAAATCAAATGATATGTGGTCTATTTGCACTTGTAGTACCACCATTAATAACCCATATGGGGAGGCTGCTTGAAGTAATAGATCTATTGAATCCAATGACACAAAATGTGAAGTGGCAAGTTTAAGACAACTTTATTTACATCATCTTTTTTTTACAGTGTCACCAAATACAGTAAAGTCTCGTTATATCGATATTCAAGGGAGTCCGAAAAAATATCGATATAACCGGGACTATCGATATATCCGACCCTGTTTGCATGTAATTTTCTCCGTGCGTGCATAGAAATAGTATCGATATAACCGAGACTATCGATATATCCGATATCGATATAACGAGACTTTACTGTATTTTAAAACAAGGGTGTCAATGTCATTTTATGTTTTGCCGCGGGCCACATTGTAGTGATAGTTTCCTCTGCGGGGGTGTTAAGAATTTGTAAGCCATTAGAATGTTTCCTCACCTCCACATATTACATATAGAGGGCACAACAAAATAATGAATAACTAGTTTTCAAATTTGAAGTAAAAAATAATGACTGTTATTGTGGTTTACGTATGACAATTTGAAATTTTGGTTCGGACTTTAGCAAGCATCATGCCACTTGACATGCTTGATTTGCTTTCACAGGCCGAATAAAATAATGTGTTGGGCCAGATTTGGCCCCTGGGCCTTGATTTTGACACCTATGCTTTAAAGCATTCATATTACAAACAAAGATACAAACAATTCTGCTTTAAATTCTGTTTTTTTTCTGGGTGATCAAATAATGACACATGACAAATTTTGAAACTGAGACGAACGCAATCTCTACTGAGGCACGCCCTGGAATTGGATACAGTGTTTCACCAGTGCCAGTTATTTTCCAACCTTTCACTTAACAACTATGGCCAACACTGTCTTATATCATGAAATGTTTTTACGTCACAAATAAACATTTACTGATGGGAAATGTTCACATAAAGTTTATTTAAAGGACAACCGACACCGTCACTTTTTTGTTTCTTAACTGACATCAGAAAAACGTTTTATAGCATCTAAAATACCCAAAACACACAGTATGATATTTTTATTCAAATGCAAAACATCAATAAAAATGACTTAAAGTGTCCAAAATCTGCAAAAATTGAGCTGCTAATTGGGCATTTTCAGAAAGTCCCGCCCCCAGTTCGTGACGTCACGGCAAGAAGTCTTGCATTGCTGGAGAATCAAAACAATGGCTTCAGATTCGGAGAATATGCTTTCTTGTTACACATCCAGTTATGAATATGATTCAAATAGTTCTTAAGAGGAAAGCATACATGGTTGCAATCGATTAAAGAATTTATTCCGTGCCATTATGAGGCAACATTGAGGGGAAATTTCTCACTGAAAAAGAGGCACAAAATGGCGACCTCCTTTGGCCACCTCCATTTCCACAGGCTGATAAATTCCTTATATGGAGCTTGGACGCCCTCTTCTGGCGGCTTTTGGGTGCAACACGAGGTCCCCAGACCAAACAAGTACAGCAAAATACATTGACGTGATGGAAGGACCGCTACAATGCATCTTTTTTTTTTTCGGTCAGGGGTGTTCCTTTCGTGACGTCACATACGGACACGTCACCAACTCAAAAACAAGACTTCCTGAATATTCAGCGCGAGTCTTAAAACTTAAAATATAGCTATATGTGGTGGAATCTTATTAAATACGCTCGGTAGAAGTCATTTGAAGCCATTTTACAAATTATGGACACAACTTGTCCGGAGACGTCGGTTGTCCTTTAAGAATCAATTCTATTTAAAAACATGAATGGACCTCTACTTTGCTATATTTTTGTGTAGTCAAAGTGATCACAATCAATTCAAGACCCTGTCAAGCGATTTCAGCTGTAGCTGACGATCAAGGCCTGCAAAGCCTTCTCTGCTGGCCTAAAAATATCAGAATCACGGACTAATGTTAATTATATTTTGTCCGTGAATTATTATTAAATAATTCCAAATTGTCTTTCAGCGTCCTTTCATTACTTTTCCCCTGTTGTGCTGCTTCCAGGTGTGTTTTCACATTTAAATATTTAACCCATCACATTTCAGCCATCATTTGTTAGCAGGGTCATCAATATACCGGGATGCCTTCACAATCAGTTCTGCAGGCCCTGTCGCATCAAATGTGTCAATCAAACTGTTGGTCAAACCAATCAGATTTTGAATTGGCAACCCAAACGGGGTACCAACGCCTTCTTGAAGGTGCTGGTCAACGCCAGAGTTTTAACTAACTATCATTGGCTCGTCACTAGCCGATCATAGTTTGTTTACAAATATTCCACGGCACATAGCTATATTTTATGTTTTAAGACTCACGCTGAATATTCATGAAGTCTTGTTTTCGAGTTGATGGCGATTCCTGACGTGACATCACGTCCTGAACGCCCCTGACCGAGAAAGTGACACACAATGCATTTTGGGTACTTTGTTTGGTCTGAAAACTTCGCGTTGATGGCAAATTAGATGGAAAACACATATATAACGCAATGGCGAATAGTTGTGTGTTGCACCAAGACTACTATTTGATACTAGTTGAAACAAATTCCCAGCAGACAAATCAGCCCATTTCCAACGGAGCTTGGGCGCCGTCTTGTGCATTTTCTGGGACGCTACATTGGAGTCCTGACGGCTCGAATTGGTCCGGAAGGACTTCTTTAATCGATTGCAAACATGTATGCTTTCCTCTTCAGAACTATTTATAACTGGATGAGTAACAAGAAAGCATCTTCTCCGAATCTGAACTCTCTGAAGCCATTGTTTTGATTCTGGAGCAAGGCCCATTGTGACATCATGAACAAGGGGGCGCAACTTTCCGAATCTCCCCAGTTTCGAGCTAATTTGTGGCAGTTTTGTGACACTTGAAGTCATTTTATTGGTGTTTTGCATTTGACTAAAAATATCAGCCTGCGTGTTTTGGGTATTTTAGATGCTATAAAACGTTTTTCTGATGTCAGTTAGGAAACAAAAAAATGCTGTTGATTGTCCTTTAAAGGTCAAATGGTATAGTGTTGCTCCAAAACGTGGACCATTGGCCATTTTCTGCATCCTCAGTGTAACACGGTAAATGTTTCACAAAATCAACCTTGTGGACCATGAAAGTCTTATTTGGAATGAGTCAAACCCGCACCATGAATACATTTTTCTTCAATCCGCGATCCGCCGCCCTGAAAGATTCGTCTCATATCTTGAGATCATCTATTCGAGTCTTGCTGTTGCCGTACTTGCCACCGCGGCCTTGCCTGCTCTGCGCGGGTGAACCGGGGGCAGATCCTCGCTTCTTTCCTTTCAGGTCACATTCCTCCAGCTTGCTACCGCTCCTTTCCACCGCCAGGTTGTCCTTATTCTGTTTGTAGGCCGCTTTGCTATTACAAGGCTGAAAGGACGATTCGGCTGTCTCGGACAGAGGGGAGAGGTTATAGCTGGGAGGGCGATGCTCGTGGAAATAGTCGTCATACGTCGGGCCAAAGGGCGCTTCGGTGTCGCTGTGCCCCTTGGACATGGTCTCAGGTGACTGGTTGCTTCTTCTAAATGTGATGCCCTGGCGACATTTGGTAAAACCCAGGTGGTAGATCTCAATTAGGTTGAGGAAGAGGGAAACGCTGGCCACGCCAAGCATGAAGATGATGAAGATGGTTTTCTCGGTGGGTCGGGAGATGTAGCAGTTGACCGCGTTGGGACACGGTGGTCTGTCGCAGGTGTACATGGGCTTCAGCTCAAAACCGTATAAAAGGTATTGGGCTACGATGAAACCCACCTCAAAAAGAGTCTTGAAAATGACATTGAAAACATATGTACGTAAGAGTTCCCCCTGCAGGCGAACGTGTCCTTTTTCATCTCTCATCAAGGCCTTTTTGTGCTTATGGGCGGCGTCCACGACCAGCGCCGGCTTGTTCGCCGATTGAGATTTCTCTTTCTCCTGTTGCTTCTCCTCCATGCGAACCAGATGCAGGATGTGGCCCAGGTAGATTAGCGTCGGCGTGGATACAAAAATGATCTGCAGCACCCAAAAGCGAACGTGGGAGATGGGGAAAGTGATGTCGTAGCATACGTTCTCGCAACCGGGCTGCTTGGTGTCACAGGTGAAGCCCGACTGCTCGTCGCCCCACACCTTCTCCGTGGCGGCGCTGAGGATCAGGATGCGGAAGATGAACAGGACCGTGAGCCATACCTTGCCCACCACCGTGGAGTGCTCCTGGGCGTTTTCTAAGAGCTTTCCCAGCAGGTTCCAGTCCCCCATCGTCTAAGTCAGCTCACAGCTGCGAATGGAGGGATTGGGGAAAAGGAAAAACACATTTCGACTTGGGATGTCAGTAATGTTTTTCCATTAACACTTCAGCTACAAAATTGAATACAATGTTTCTGTTGAATTTCTCTATCTATCTATCTATCTATCTATCTATCTATCTATCTATCTATCTATCTATCTATCTATCTATCTATCTATCTATCTATCTATCTATCTATCTATCTGTCCGTCCGTCCGTCTGTCTGTCTGTCTGTCTGTCTCCATCCGCCCGCCCGCCCGTTCATTTATTCTTTTACTCATTTATTTGTTTTTTATTGTTTTATTCATATGTTAATTTATGTATTTATTAATCTATTAATGTAATAATATATTTTTTATATATTATATATATATATATTTGGAAAACGTTTTTTCATTCGTGAAATGTTCGCCTTATAGTCCAGTGCGCCCTTATACATGAAAAAAAAGTTTGAGAACACACTATTCATTGGGGGTGCGCCTTAAACTCCTGTGCGCCTTATACACTGGAAAATATGGTAATTGAAGCAGTACTGAAAGGCATAGCGGTATGAATGAATGTGGTCTGTAATCACTTGCACAAAGCCCTGACCTCAACCCTGTTCTTCTGGATGACATAAAAAGAGAAAAGAAAATCCCACTGAGACTGTCCAACATTTTGTAGAAATTGTGCTCTGAAGACTAGAAACTGTTTGCCCTGATTTTCAAGGTCCTGTTGTTTTTAGTGGCAATGTCTCCAAATGCTTCTGTCCACGTCGTGTATATTGCATGACTAAAATAACACAAGCAAACCGCAAGTATCCACCCCCCTCCTTTAAAATGCCTTCCCAAGTTCAGCAGCGCGAACAGCCAATGGGTCTCAAGAGTCCGACTGTTCAAACAAGTGGACAAGTTCGCAACTCCCGATTTATTTCATGTCGACCACCAACAGGATTATATTTACTTTTAAAGGACAACCAACACATTTTTTTTGTTTCCTAACTGACATCAGAAAAACGTTTTATAGCATCTAAAATACCCAAAACACGCAGGCTGATGTTTTTAGTCAAATGAAAAACTACTCCCAAAACTACTTTAAAATGACCTTGGAGATGCCGAGTTTCAGAAGGTTCTGCCTCCTTGTTCGTGACGTCATGCCGGGACGTCTTGCCTTGCTCTAGAATTAAAACAATGGCTTCAGATTCGGAGAAGATGCTTTCTTGTTACTCAACCAGTTATGAATATGATTCAAATAGTTCTGAAGAGGAAAGCATAAATGTTTGCAATCGATTAAAAAAGTCCTTCCAGATCAATTCGAGCCGTCAGGACTTCAATGTAGCGTCCCAGATAATGCACAAGATGCCGCCCAAGCTCTGTTGGAAATTGGCTTATTTGTCTGCTGGGAATTTGTTTCAACTAGTATCAAATAGTAGTCTTGGTGCAACACACAACGATTCACCATTGCGTTGTGTGTTTTCCTTCTAATTTCGCCATCAACACAAAGTTTTCAGACCAAACAAAGTACCCAAAATGCATTGTGTGTCGCTTTCTCAGGTCAGGGGCGTTCCAGACGTGACGTCACATCAGGCATCGTCATCAACTCGAAAACAAGACTTCCTGAATATTCCGCGCGAGTCTTAAAACGTAAAATATAGCTATATTCCCGTGGAATCTTTGTAAAATACGCTCAGTAGAAGTCATTTGGAGTGATTTTACAAATTATGGACACAACTTGTCCGGAGGCATCGGTTGTCCTTTAAGAGGGTATATATTTAGCATGTGTGGACAGGGACAGGCAGTTTCCAGGCACGATCATGCAAGTCGTCGCCCTCGTGGCAACGTGATCGCTTTTCTGAGTCAAAGGGTACACCAACGAGACGAGGGTGAAGTTCATATCACTGAAATAACGTCAGTAAGGTATCAGGGTAAGAATAGGTGCTTCATTTTAGTGTTTTTGTCGAAAATCCTTTCAAATCAAGACATTCAGGTCCTATTTAGCAATTCACCCACCTTGTCACCTTGTACATCCATTGTATAGAACTCCTGTGTGTCTTTCAGGATCCATGAGGGCGGCCGGTCCTAGAACAAGTGTCTTAAGGGGGGGCAGTGCCTTTGAATGAGTATGAAAAGTGAACTGCGACCAAGCCACAGCGTCAATTCCACACCGACCGGCTCAGGCGGACAGGTTCCAGGACGCCCCCCCAACCGAGGTTCTTCCACTGACCACAACACACTAATGGACAAACTCTCAGACCCCTCCCCCCTCCGTGGTTAAATTTGGCCCAGTGTACTCGAATGTAAACTATTACAGCCTTACCACTTGGTTATTTGCGTGACTGACAGGGCAGCTGGCCAATGGTTGACTTGACTGTGTTTTGTTCCGGCCACAAGTGGTCCTGGTGGCTAAATATAGTGCAAGGGGTCTCTCCTATCATGTTGGGGCATGATTTGGAGATGAGTCGGCCTTTGCATCCTCACAGTGGAATGAAAGGTACAAGACCTAAAACCAACAGAGTACAGTTATTTGAAATTGGCGTTTTCGTGTTTATTATGTTTGTTAAAGGACAACCGACGCCCCCGGACAAGTTGTGTCCATAATTTGTAAAATCACTTCAAATGACTTCTACTGAGCATATTTTACAAAGATTCCACGGCATATAGCTATAGTTTTAGAGAGTTTTGAAAGGCGCTTATAAATGGTATTATTATTATTATTATTATTATTATTATGCGTCGGTTGTCCTTAAACCCCTTAATCCCCTAACATCAAAATATAGTAGCATTGTAGGCCCAAATTTTTTTTTTGTATAATTTTCCTTTATACACCATTTGAACATTAACTCTGTGCTTAAATATTGTGGTGGACCCCAGAAAATGCAGGAGAGAGGTGCAGGGTGTATTTGACAAATTGTATTAAATAAAGTCAACACGAACAAAATCTCAAACAACAAAGTCATCAGAACAAAAATGTCCAAAGTAGCAAACAAAACCATGAATAAAACATGACAAGACGAAACAAACCTGACAGGGTGAAACAAACAATTACCCGACACTGAATGGTTGTGCCGGAAGTCCTTCTAACTGTCACTGATTAAAATGACCCACACCTGTACAGCTGTAGGCGGGGCCCTACGGTGCCGCCCGTTGGTCGCAAACCGAAACGTGACAAATATAAGAACATTAAAAGTGTACTTATGTGATTCAACTACAATATATTTTACATGAAGGTTCATTGAAAAAAAACACCCTAAATAAACAATTGAAAATAAATAGTTTTAAAAAAAGAATAAATACAACGAAACTCCCAACTGAAAACCCACACGGGGCCAGGGAGAACATGCAAAGTCCATACAGGGAGACCGGACCAGGTCTTGAACTCACGACCTCTGCCCTGTGAAGCTGGCGTGCTAACCACTCGATTACCAATTCGCCCCGTGTTCAGTATTTTAGTCTGCCAATAAATAATACTATCAAATGATTATTAGCAACATGCTACATAGTTATTTAGTAGTTTAAAAGGAGAATCAAGGGCTTTGTTTATTATTTCTGGGGGGAAAAAAATGATCAGCTGTCAACTGATTGTCCTCAATTTGTAAGAAGACAATTTTTGAGTCATCCAGTCCATTTTGGACTCTTCCTCAGAGCGTCGGAAGAATCGTTTGCACGCCCTACCTGTGAGGTAAACCACCTCGGCCAGGTTGAGCAATACACACACTCCAGACGCGATCAGCATGAAGACAGTAAAGATGGTCTTCTCTGTAGGCCTGGAAACAAAACAGTCCACTGTGTTGGGGCACGGGTACGAATCGCACTTCACCAAGCGCACCATCCTGAAACCGGGGTAGATCATGTAGAAAATGTAGAGAAAAGCAACCTCAAAGAGGATTCGGAAGACAATGCTGATCATGTAGGTCCACCAAAGAGCTCCAGTGATCAGAAACTTCTGGGTCTTGATATGCTCCAGGTCTTTGGGACTGTTACGACCCGCCCGTTTGAGGATCTTCTTTTCAATGTGGCGGCGATGGGCCACATGCATGGCCACAAGGAGTGCCGGAGTGGAAACTAAGATAATCTGGAGCGCCCAAAGACGGATGTGCGATATGGGAAAGAACTGATCGTAGCAGACGCTATTGCATCCGGGCTGTTGGGTGTTACAGATGAAGCCGGATTTCTCATCTCCCCAGACGGTCTCAGCCGCAACCACAAGGACCAGGATTCGGAAGATGAAGATGACGGAGAGCCAAATGCGACCGATGCCTGTGGAGTGCCTGTTTACGCCGCTGATCACGGCGTAAAAGGAACCCCAGTTCATTTTCGACTCCAGAGCTGTAAACCAAAAACAACAGTCAGTATGAACTTTTAGGAGTGAAGTCATATTTTGTGAAAAATCATCAATCTAGTATGACTGGCTTCAAAACGTATAGCGTTAGATCTTTACCAGGGTTAGCCGGCTGTATACGTGGCGTAAGGTGACCATCCTAACCGTTTGCTCTGTGTGAGGTGCCAGGAAAACATCGGCAAATGCAAAGTTCTTGAGTTGGTCTATAAAAGCAGGGGCGATGCCAGAGTATCGTCACGAAACACAAAATGTCTCAACCAATTGTGAAACATCCGCGAAGCCACGTGATGCGCTCACCCAGTATTAATACCGAACTCCCAAACAGAGCGACAACCCAGTTCTCAATGGACAGTCAACAAATTCCGAGGAACTGATCAGTGAACAAGTACTATTGATTTTACGAAAGGCTTTAAAACAGTGGTTCTTAACATGGGTTCGATCGAACCCTCGGGGTTCGGTGAGTCGGTCTCAGGGGTTCGGTGGATCCCCCGCCACAGAGATCCACCCCTCGGTCTAGTCTGCAGTTAGTAGGCACAGTCATTGGAAGAAGGGTTCGTTGAATGATCATATGAAACTGATGGGGTTCGGTGCCTCCGACAAGATTAAGAACCACAGCTTTAAATCATTGACTTTGATTTGGATAGATGACCTCTATTCCGATGAAGTTACAATGGAGCTCAAGTTAGGTGGTCACCTCTGGGATTTAGGTTATTAGCCACACTAGTTCTGACCTCTCTGAGGAACACGATTAAACAATCAAAGTATGGATTTTACCTTTGGCTGTGATGGTACACACAAAGTGTACAAATCTGGAACAAGTGAATTCAAATGTTATTTCTTTTGAAGTAAAACGAAATGCTGTGTCGGGAGCACTGTGCGTTGAGACAAAAAAATGCTAAGCGTCCCTCCAACACAAGCCAGTGCCCTGCACCGTCGTGGTCATATGGTCTTGTCCAAAGCATTAGCATACAATGGCGTTCTTTATTGTGCTGCAACAAGACTCTTTCACATCAAACGCCTCGATTTCCGCCTACCCCCATGGGATCAAGAAGGAATCTGTGTGGATACAACCATGCCTCATTATTTATTGTGCTGGGGAGGGCAGAAAGCTAAAGGCCGGCCGGTCTTTGACCTGAGCTGCTGTCATTGACAAGTTGCACGTGTCGATGATGCATGGCCTCTTTAACTCTGGATGACACTTTATGGAAATCGTCACGAGAGTGTCAAAAACTTTTAAAGTAGTCAGTAGCCATTATAAAATCAAATCTCATTATATAACATTTGTTATGTACTTAAAGGACAACCGACACCATTTTGTTGTTTCCTAACTGACATCAGAACAACGTTTCATAGCATCTAAAATACCCAAAACATGCAGGCTGATTACAGTGATACCTTTGGCTTACGAACTTAATTGGTTCCCAGACAGAGTGTATAAGGCGAAAAGTGTGTGTGATAAGTCCTCTACTCCCCCCCCAACCTTAGAGGACGGACCTATCAAAGCAGAGGTCTTGCACTGCCACCTTTTAGATTGCTGACGAAGCTTCTTGGATGAGAAGCAAAACATCCGACACTTTCAAAGAAGTACACATGACAGCTGAAGAAACCTTTTCATCCATAAAAAAATTGTTTTTTTAGAGTGCGGTCGACAGACAAATGGAGATCTCTTCCAAAACCCCAGGTGGTCTGTTCCTAACTTATTGACCATTTTTTCTTCTGCCAAAAATGATGACTCTCGCACGTAAATACAACTGACGCTGCCTCCTCAGAAGTTTCATGGATAAGGCGCCGACTCCTGTTTTTCTTGGCCTCGTACAAGTTAAAAAAGGCACAGGCCCAACAATCTGGCGGCCCATGCAGAAGACTCGGTCGTAATCACTAGATGATGTTCAAGCTGTCATTTTGTGAGCTGTTCTGCCTGCTGGACGTCCCCCCCCCCCTCCTCCAGCATGTGGGACAGAGAGCAGAGCAGATTGTGCATCAGCGAATTGACTTTCATCTGAAATGCTGTACGTCGCAAAAAAAGTGATTGCAGCCTTATTTTAATCCTCAACGCTGCTGATAGGACCACATGTAGAAATAAAGTTGATCGTATCAGCTCACACATGTGGCCTCAAAAACAGTCTCGGCTCTTTTGATGATCTTCCATGCATGTGGAACATCACGAAGGCAAAACTGCTGTTGAAATCATTAAAAAGGGAGCTGCAGTGATACCTTGGCTTACGAACTTAATTGGTTCCCAGAAGGAGTGAGGAAGGCGAAAATTGTGTATCTCAAAAATTAATTTCCCATAGGAAACCATTAAAATGAGAATAATCCATTCCTAGATCCCCATAAAACATAATTTTCTACTTTTTTTCTACTAGTTTTTAAGCCTTAAAACTACACAAAATATACCTTATTTTATGTATAATAAATGTGCTATGGTATTATAAATAAAGAAATAAACTGTACCTTATAATAAAGTAATTTTATTTACCTTTGTGATGGTCGTTGATGGCTTGATGGAATGGATAGCTTTATGCATAAAGTGTCTCAAGGAGCTCTGGGTTATACATCTTGGAAGTTGTGATATTGCAACAGATGCCAATAGACACACTAGAAACTTGTTCCCTTGCTTGTCTTTTCATTTCAAATTGAACTGATGGTTTGTGCGGGTTATTTGTGGAGCCTGATTGATGGGAATTTTAACCTTGCAGTCTACACTCTGCCTTTGAACTATCAAAGTTGAAACAAGTCCAAATTTCAATGTTTTCTATCCATTTTGTCACTCTCTCTCTGTCGTCTGGCTGTCTCTTTCATGTTTAAACCACCTCCCCTCACTGCTGCGTTCTTGACCAATCACGTGGCTTTAACCGACGACTGAAGGCGGGGAATAGAGGACCAAAACATGTCATTTTCTTGTGAGGAGAACACACTCGTTCGCGAAAGACACATCACTCATTGTGGCAGCTCCGTGTGTATCCCGAAAAATAGTTCGTATGCCAAGGTAAAATTTTCATAAATTTAACGTTCGTAAAGCGGAAAGTTCGTCAGCCAAGTGGTTCGTAAACCAAGGTATCAGTGTCATTTTTAAAATATTGCTCTTTCACTTCATGATTTCATTAGATTAATGTTTTCTTTCCGTTGCATTTCAGGGTAAATGTCTCAAATACTTTAGTTTGTCACTGGTTTTAATGTTATACTGTTGATGATGTGAAGCACATCGAGGAAATAGACTAGATCAGAGGTCCCCAACCCCCGGGCCGCGGACCGGTACCGGTCCGTGGGTCATTTGGTACCGGGCCGCGTAGACAGAATAAATAATTTGCATAAAATGAAAAATTACCAGATTACATCCGTCTATGATTTACTCTTGACGCATGTCAAAACGCTTGTCTAGGCCACGTGATACATACCGCCAAAATTAGCCCCCCGTAAGCTAGCAAAATGAGTTAAAAAAAAACGTATTTGGTAAGTTTCTTCATCCGCCGGTCCGTGAAAATATTGTCTGACATTAAACCGGTCCGTGGCGCAAAAAAAGGTTGGGGACCACTGGACTAGATCACTCAAGCTGCCTGCTTCCTTGAACGATGGTTGACCTTTCCTGACCTAGTAGCGACTTCTACAAACCTTCAAAACAAATACACACCCACCTTTGCTTGTACCACATATCTTTTGTCACCTGAGCCCTGCACCATTGTTCTCTCTTGGAGAACCGGGCGATTACATAGGCTCCGATATCGGGAATGCACTTCTGCTCAACATATGAACTACTGGATTCCCAGCTGCTTCAACATGAGGACCGAAAAAAACATAATTGTAACCAGAAACACGTGGAATATTAAACAAAACAAAACCCCCCCCCCAAAAAAAAAAAAAAAAAGTGGTGGATGGGGGGTTCTCCAAAGAACAGAAATGAACAATAAGGATAAGTGCCCTGTTAAGTTTTGAAAATGTGATCACAGAATCTGCGAGGGTTGTAAAAAAGCTGAGAAAAAGCAGATGGGAGATGAAATAACGTAGCCATTAAAAAAAGCGCCTGCAGCTTGAATGGAGAAGTTGCTCCGGGCTTACAACGTGAGACACGACAACTTCAGGTTCTTCGAACTTTCGCACTTGGAACTCTGGGATGTTTGCCGACTGAGATTGTTTTTTTTTTTTTTTTGGGGGGGGGGTTGGGATCATTTTCAGAATTTTCATATGGTCATGTTAGGTTTTTAACTCATTCATTGCCATTCATATCCCATATAAATAACTTAACCCGGTCTGCGTACTTCCACCTACGCAACATCAATCGTCTCCGCCCGTCTCTCACTCCTCACACCACTGATTTCCTCATTCATAGTCTTGTCACCTCCCAGATTGACTATTGCAATTCACTTCTCTTTAGTGTCCCTCAGAAACTTCTCCACAAACTTCAACTCGTCCAGAATTATTCAGCCCGGATCATCACCAGAACCTCATCCTTTCACCACACCGCCCCCGTCCTCCAAGAGCTCCACTGGCTCCCGGTAAAATATAGAACTAACGTTAAAATTCTTCTTTGCATTTAAAGTTATACCTTTCTGACCTTCTTCAAATTTCTATTCTGGTCATGGCCTCTGTCAATGTTTTCACTTCCACAAATGGGCATCATTTCCCTTTTTTCCATGTTAGTGCTTTATTCTAGCTTCAGAAACAGTGGAAGATTTAGAACAAAAGTGAAAAAAAGACGATTGTGTTGTTTTTTATGAAATGTTAGGTATGTTGTCTTGAGTCTATAATATATATTAAAGTATCCATATATGCCTATACATATATACCTATATACCTATATGTGCCTATGCTTGTCTGTGACTGTATAGTGTCTTTGAGAGCATTGAAAGGCGCTTAAAATGTAATGTAATGTTATTATTATTATTATTATTATTATTATTATTATTATTATTATTATTATTATTATTATATTTGAATATAATTAAATTGTAACCAGGACACAATATTATCTATTTGCTAGGTCTATTAGCTGTCTGGCTGGCTATCAGCTGTCTATTAGCTATCTATTTAGCTAGATATCTATTGGATAGCTGTTAGCTAGCTAGCCAGCTTTCTATCTATTTGAGTTATTTTGGGTTGAGTGAACGCTGGCGCATGTGGCTGCCGCTGCTCATCCACAGAAAAATATCCTGTGACTTTAAAGTGACCTTGAGAGTTTTGAAAGGCGCTAAGAAATGAGATGTATTATTATAAAGCGCGATACAGATGCTTCCCTACTTACAAACTTTTGAGTTACAAACAACGGTACATACGAGCATTTTTGTCGTAACATGTAGTATTCTCTCCAGTTGTACATGTACATGTCTTTATAAGGCAAATATTTTAATATATGTTTATTTTTCAGTACAACCCAATACAGGTTACTGATACAATCCTTAAAAATACTTATATAAGCTGTGCTTCCATTCGAAACAGACGACTCTGGTTCTCTGTACTGACGGTTAATTCTTTAATGTGATTTCACACCACCAACACCACAGTAGCACTACAACCAAGTATAAAAATATAGCTATTATTTACACATTAACATTTGGACTTTACATCAATGAAATAAAATGTATGCAATAAATCGTACAAACCACTATGCACGCTTTCCGTCCGAAATGGAAGTTTTGATCTTCATCCTTTTTATATTTTCCTTGCTAAACAGTACCGCGATAAAGCACGTCCATTCTCGCCGTCTTCTCAGTGAAAATGAAAGTAGCGCGGAAAGTAAAACCTGTACCCGAAGTGACAACAACCCAACGTAATGTCAAGAAAAATAAAGCACAGCCATCTGCTGGTCAACTATGAGATAGTAGTCATAAACAAATGTATCAGCAGCATTTACATAAGCCTGAAACATACATTTCACACAAAATATAGCATTGAAGCAATTTACAAACAAATTCACCTTACGACCGACCGTTCAGAACGTATCTCGTTTGTAAGTTGGGGAGCGAACAGGTGATTACATGTGGATTCCAGATTCCTATTAATGATAACCACAAAATAATGAAAACAATGTGATCCTTCCATTCTCATTCTTCTACAGTGTAGACGTAGCAAGCCATATATGGCTCTTTTGATGATTGCATATGGCTCGCCGATAAAACTAAATACATATTCTCGCTGTTTTGCTTTTCATTTCCTTTTGGGGCTGCAATTGGCGGAAAGCGCAATTTTGATTGGATGACACTGACCTAGGTTGGCGGAAAGCGCAATTTTGATTGGATGATACTGGCCGGCATATTGAAACAGGTAAACGCCCATTTTAATTAAACCTGACGAGTAAAACAAATGACGAGTACACTTCAGCTTGAATGCACAGCAGGATTCGCCTTTGTGGAGAGAAAAGGTTCTGGTTCTAATTTGCAATGAAACAATACGATCGATGAAACAGTCGAATGTCAGTGGCATTTTATCAAGCCCCATGCTAACGTTAGCATCAATATACTTCTGCGAGTGAAAGCAAGTGTGGAAGCTAATGTGAGCAGTGTGCAGGCTCGCTAGCAGTAACTTCGCCCGGCTTTTATTCCGATCGTTTGGCTGGATTTTTACCAATCACGAGGAACGGAAAAACATTCATGTTAACGGTGAGTACTATCATAAAGTTATGTCTTTGCGTGCGCGCGCGCGCGCGCTCGCGTGTGTGCGACTCTCACTGAAAAATACACATTTTACATTTATGGCTCTCTTAGTCAAAAAGGTTCCCGACCCCTGTGATCTACACCAACATTCAATGCAATCTCTTTCCTCCTTTCTTTGCTCGGGCCTGTCACGCAGCTAAAAATGTGATTAAGTACCCAAAATATTGAACGGGGGCCATTATATTAAAGATGTATGCACGTTTTGGTCATTAATACCGGAATTGATATCAATGAACAGGAGACGTATGCGTCTGCAAGTACAAGAGCATTATTGCTCACCACTGTTGTCATGTGTTTTCTGATTGAGAGGGCAAGCCAATCTTAAATCATCTTAAAATTGTTTGCTTTTGTTTTGCACCATATCCTTCCATCACTGAATTGATCATGCATGCATTTGCGGTTTGATTGGGACACAATTCCTTGTATTTATCGTTTTAACATTATTCGATGCTATTTTTTTCCCCAATGGCCTCAATGTGCTCTGGGACAAACGTTATTCTAGTCATTTGCAAGGCATTTAAGGTCGCAAAGGACCATTGCACATCTATTTGAGACTAAAGGAACAATGCTAATTTGGTCTATGTTAATTTTGTCCTTAAAGTACAACCGATTTTTTGTTTCCTAACTGACATCAGAAAAACGTTTTATAGCATCTAAAATACCCAAAACACGCAGTATGATATTTTTATTCAAATGCAAAACACAAATAAAAATGACTTAGAAAGTGTCCAAAATCTGCAAAAAAGTTCATGACTTCGCGCCAAGACGTCTTGCATTGCTGGAGAATCAAAACAATGGCTTCAGATTCAGAGAGTATGCTTTCTTGTTACACATCCAGTTATGAATATGATTCAAATAGTTCTGAAGAGGAAAGCATACATGTTTGCAATCGATTAAATAATTTATTCCGTGTCATTTTGAGGCAACATTGGAGGGAAATGTATCACCCAAAAAGAGGCAAAAAATGGCGTCCAAGCTCCTGTGAGGAATTAATCAGCCTGTTTCCACAGGCTGATAAATTCCTTTCATGGAGCTTGGTCTCCCACTTCTGGTGGCTTTTTGGTGCAACACAAGGTTTTCAGACCAAACAACTACAGCAAAATACATTGACTTGATGGAAGGACTACTACAATGTGTCTTTTGTTCGGTCAGGGGCGTTCCTTTAGTGACGTCACGTACGGACTCGTCACCAACTCAAAAACAAGACTTCCTGAATATTCAGCACGAGTCTTAAAAGGTAGAATCTAGCTATATGCGGTGGAATCTTTGTAAAATACGCCCAGTAGAAGTCATTTGAAGCCATTTTATAAATTATGGACACAACTTGTCCGGAGACGTCGGTTGTCCTTTAAGACTGGCACTGAATATTCAGGAAGTCTTGTTTTCGAGTTGATGACGATCCTCACGTTACATCATGTTTGGAACGCCCCTGACCGAGAAAGCGACAAACAATGCATTTTGTGGTACTTTGCGGTGGAATCTTTGTCAGTAGAAGTCATTTGAAGCCATTTTACAAATTATGGACATAACTTGTTGTCCTTTAAAACTACACAAAATATACCTTATTTTATGTACAATAAATGAGGTCTCACTGTATTTAGGAATTGTGTATATGGGGAGGCATGGCTTTGTGACCAAGTGTGGTTTTATTACACGACAAATGATTTTGTTAGGGAACATATTTTGCGAGCAAACATCATGAAAATTGTTAGGAAGACAGTTACAAACAGAATAACGATAAAGATTTGTCCCAAGTGATTCTCTTTTACGCCTTGCGAACAATACATTGAGGAACTTTTCAAATACTCTTCGATAAGGACACTGCTGTCCTCGGTAACACATTCGGTGTGAGTGATATCCGGCATTTTAATCATGGAATTATTCAGGGCGCTCAGCCAATTACTGTCACAACAGGAGAAGTCATTTCCACTGAAATACAGAACCTGGAGGTGTGCTGATAACGTAACAATCAATGAATCGTTTAAAGACACAAAGGCATTATTTCTTATGCTGAGTTCTTTCAGAGGAGAGCAATTTAAATTGTGCGGTAAAGCGTTTAGACGGTTGTTGGATATGTTGAGATGCATTAGTAGTGGCATGCAAGGCAAAAACAGTTCGGAATTAGTCACGTTCAATTCACTGATCGTCAACGACTGAAGACTTTCTTTTATGTCTTCCAGCGAGTCAACTCGCATGGTCATGTGAGAATTTCCAGCTAAGTTAAGAGACACTAAAGAACTTTCCCGGAATGCATTTTCCGGAAGAATTTTAATGTCGTTGTCTTCAAGGCTCAGATGTTTGAGAGTTTTTAATTTACCAAAGGCTACACAGAATGAGTTCAAGTTGCGTGGCTGTGATGATAAGGAGCTGGGCATTTGGCCCACGGGAGCGCAAGGCTGAATCGCGTTGTCCCGGAGATTTATTGTCTCAACTTGTGGGAGCGCTTTGAGAAAGAGTGGTGAAATAGATACCAGTCCATTGCTTTGCATGTTTAGATACCTTAAAGAAGGAAAGTAAAGCTGCCTGGCGTATTTAGAGGCACTCTCCTGTCGGACGTTCCATGTGAGATTTTGCACGCAATTAAAAGCGAAATCGAGAGTTTCCAAAGTTGATAGAAGGCTCAATGTTTCCAGTGGAAAAGATGTAAAGTGGTTATAGCTCAGGTCAATATGGAGCAGTGGCATCAGTCTCCAGGTTGAGTGGAGATGATTTTTTCCGATTCTTACATCCTTCTTTCTGGCCACTTCGTTATAAAGGGCGTTAGCCTCTGATACCATTAATACCTCTGAAGTTAACGTCCCTACAAGATTATGTTGCAAGTAAAGAAATTTCAATTGGTTACGCTTTGGCAGAATGGGGAAATAAAGCAGTTTGTTATGACTAAGGTCAAGAATTTCAAGGGAGTACATGTGGTTATCTTCAGCGGTAACAAAGAACTCAATGGAATTCCTACTTAGATTTAAATATTGAACTCGTTGTAATTTAAAATCACATATGTGAGCCAGGTTATTTCTAGCTAGGTTTAGCTTTTCGAGATTTCCGAGCGCTTCAAATGTTCCTTCGTCAATTGCTGATATCAGATTGTTATCCATAGTAATGCTCCTGATGTTTTCACTTTCTTGGAACAAGCGGCGTGTAAGCCATGTTAAGGAATTGCCACTCATCTTCAGTTGCTCAAGAGAGGATTTGTTTCGGAGATACAGTTTAACCGCTTCGTTCCCCAAGTTATTCCAAGATATGTCCAAAAACTTCAGTCCGCCGATGGATTGTACGCCTTTGCTGTTTCTGTCAAGGTTGGTGTTCAGCGTATTTACGGACAGATTCATCTTCTCAAGCACAACCAGGTCTCTTAGAGCTCCCTCAGAGATGAGCTCCAGCTGGTTGTTGCTCAAGTCCAGCTGCTTCAAGTACGGCAAATCAACTTTGTGCAGCCGTCTGATGAAGTTATTGGATAGGTCAAGGCTTCTTAATCGCACATCCAAATCCGGAGGGATGGAATCAAGGTTCTGGTTTCTCCAGGATTGCTCCTTGAAACCAAAGATTAATTATCACCAGTGCGTACTTTTAAGATACAGTAAAGTCTCGTTATATCGATATTCAAGGGAGTCCGAAAAAATATCGATATAACCGGGACTATCGATATATCCGACCCTGTTTGCATGCAATTTTCTCCGTGCGTGCATAGAAATACTATCGATATAACCGGGACTATCGATATATCCGATATCGATATAACGAGACTTTACTGTAATAGAAAAAAGTATATACATACTGTACATGAATAGATATATCGTGGAAGTTGATAATTTCCTCTTCTTGAGCCTACCTTTGTACCGTTATCCATTTTCCCGTTCGTGTAAAGCCAGAGTGACCATAGAAGTAGAAGATTAGCAAACATGTGTTTGACCATATTTCCTCGCGACATCCAATGCTGGTGTCATCCTCTTGCGCACCCTTTTTTGACTGTCATTTAAAAAAAAAATGGTGATAGGAAGAATAAACAGCTGTGGAGAGCAGATAGGCTTTGCGATGCTATTTTTAGAAATCATATACGTACATGGAGAGTAGATAGTGGCCTTTTACACAAAGAATATGATCATGTTTTATGGTGGACCCACACAAAAGCTATATTTGAACCTTAGTGAAGCAATGTATAACTGGTACAATATTTTGTATTGGCTTACTTAAAGTGTGAATTAGCTTGCTATGGAAAGAACTCTGCTTCTTTATTGTTGAACTGGAAAAACTGAAAATGATGCTAGAATAAGCTAGCAAAAGACAAACTATCACAGTGTAGAGGGGGATAAAAGCTACTGACACGGTACAAAGAGGTTGAGGTATATACAATTATGATAATGACAATAATAATAAAACATTTTATTTATAAGCGCCTTTCAAAAATCTCAAGGGCACTTTTCAGTCGAAGGATAAGTTTTTCTGTGGGTGAGCAGCGGCAGCCACATGTGCCAGCATTCACTCAACCCAGAAGTAACTCAGAAAGCTAGCCAGCTAGCTAATAGATAGTTCGATAGCCAGCTAGACAGCTAGCTAGCCAGCCAGTAGATAGCCAGCTAGGTAGCAGCTAGATAGCCAGTTTATGTGCCAAGGGAGCTAGAACCCAAAATTTCAAACTCAAGTACCGTATTTTCCGGTGTATAAGGTGCCCCCAAAAGCCTTCATTTCCCTCAAAAGACGACCCTGTGCCTTATACACACTTGTGCCTTATATATGAAATAATATTGAGCCACAGTATTGGAAAACCTTGATATATATTTATATACAGTAAAGTCTCGTTATATCGATATCGGTTATTTCGATACTATTTCTATGAACTCAAGGAGAAAATTTACATGCCTCAGGATCGGATATATCGATAGTCTGGTTATATCGATATTTTTTCCGACTCCCGAGAATATCGATATAACGAGACTTTACTGTATTTGGAAAACTGTTTTCATTCGTTGAAAGTGAGCCTTATAACCCGGTGGCCTTATATATGGAAAAAGTTTGAAATGGACCATTCATTGGAGGTGCGCCTTATACTCCGGCGCATCTTAACACTGGAGATTACGGTATTTTTTTGGAATTGGTCTGATTCATATAACTACAGTAAAGTCTCGTTATATCGATATCGGATATATCGATAGTCCCGGTTATATCGATAGTATTTCTATGCACGCACGGAGAAAATTACATGCAAACAGGGTCGGATATATCGATAGTCCCGGTTATATCAATATTTTTTCGGACTCCCTTGAATATCGATATAACGAGACTTTACTGTACTTCTTCTTCTTTTCCTTTCGGCCTTTCCCTTCAAGGGGTCGCCACAGCAACTTTCGGCTTTTCCCTTCAGTGTCCTCCATGTTTAGAGGTATGATCCGCATGTTTGTTTTGGCCAAGCTTTTACGTCGGTGCCCTTCCTGACACAACTCTCTGTATTTATCCGGGCTTGGTACCGGCACAAGAAGACTTATGTCCCTTTGTGGCTACAGAACAAGCAATTCGCTCAGTAAAAGGCTCCAAAACACAAAATGTTCATTGGCACAGCAACATTCAAAAAAGTAAAAACTATACTCACCATTTGATGACATATAACTACTACACCTCATTTATTTACATTTGGATCTTAGAGGCAACAGTCTCGCTACTTCCATGTGTTCTTGTAGTCTTGGTTCTAAGTATTGCTTCCAGGTATCCAAATAGAAATGAGCCACCACTGACTTTTCTGTTGGGTTCTCTTGTCACCATGACATGTATTCTTAATTGTGGCAAAATAGCCCGGGTGAAAACCGCCAATTTATATTTGGACAATGACAGTTGTTGGTTATTTTTTTCCCCATTAGCAAAAAATGATGCATAAAAGGTCAGTAACGGAAGACAACCACCACTACAAATGAAATGATTATTTTTATTCTCGCAAATAAAAGATAATTCTTACAGATGTGATGTTTTCTCCCTCACTAAGTCACTTGCAGCTGCTTGCCTGAAATAAAAATTCCCTCTCTTGGCCTCAAAAGGGTTGTTATCTGCATCATGCTCAATTAAAATTGGATCTATTTTATTTTAACACATTCACCCCACGGATCTTTTTTCTTTTCTTCCAAATGAATGCATCTTTGCTCAAATGAAGACTCGAAAGAGCCCTGTGTGAGTGTGAGAGATTGTTTTTCTATATGCGCCCTATGATTTGGGTATACCGTTACCTCTCGTTCCAAGTCAGTTGGGATGAGCTGACAATTATGTGTCAAAGCTTGTAACATTTCTTGTATTTTTTTGGATACTGTGAACTATTTCCCTCGTAGTAAAGAGAGTAATGTGTTGTCATCAGTGATTTCCCAGATCCTTGCCTATTATTGAGTCTGTCTTCTGAGATTTATGCTTATTTTGGGTCTGTTTCACAGCTAAAAGAGATTTTTCATTTGTGGATTACGCACTGTGCGTTCTCAGGAACAGCTATCCAATGCAAATTCTTCATTTTGATTAGGATTGGGTCTTGAAGCTCGTGCAAAGGTATAGGATCAGTGGTTCTTAGCAGTGTCTGAAACTCATGACAAAAAGTTAGTGAACATTCGGGCAGACAACTCTAAAAAGTTGCCTGCCCGGCCATAAAGTTGCCTGCCTGATTTTTCACAATTTGAAATACAATAAGACGACTAATAGCAAAAAACAAAAAAACACATAGTTCGAATTATAAAGAATTTTTTTAAATTAAGGAAGTACCTACCACAAATGCTCCCTTGCTGAATTTATGGTAAATAACCGCTGCTGAAGATTTCGCTCCAGTTGTCGTTTATCGTCACGGTGCACAATGTAACGTTTGCGTTGCGTTGTCTGCTCAACGGTAGGAAACAAAAAAAGTGATGTCGGTTGTCCTTTAAAGGACAACCGACGTCACTTTTTTGTTTTTTAACTGACACCAGAAAAACGTTTTATAGCATCTAAAATACCCAAAACGCAGTATGATATTTTTAGTCAAATGCAAAACACCAATAAAAATAATAAAAATAATAAAAAAATAAAAAAATAAAATAAAAAGTGTCCAAAATCTGCAAAAAAAAAAGGACCCGGAAGTGGCCAATTTCAGAAGGTCCCGCCCCCTTGTTCGTGATGTCACCCCAAGACGTCTTGCCTTGCTGGAGAATCAAAACAATGGCTTCAGATTCGGAGAATATGCTTTCTTGTTGCACGTCCAGTTATGAATATGATTCAAATAGTTCTAAAGAGGAAAGCATACATGTTTGCAATCGATTAAAGAATTTATTGGTGCCATTTTGAGGCAACACTGGGGGAAAATCTCTCACACAAAATGGCGACCTCCTGTGGCCACCTCCATTTCCACAGGCTGATAAATTCCTTATATGGCGCTTGGACGCCCTCTTCTGGCCTTCTGGCGGCTTTTGGGTGCAACACGAGGTGCCCAGAACAAACAAGTCCAGCAAAATACATTGACATGATGGAAGGACCGTGTTGGGTAAAATTCTAAGCACTCTATCAGACCGCTACATTGCGTCTTTTTTTACGGTCAAGGGCGGTCCTTTAGTGACGTCACATACGGACTCGTCACTAACTCAAAAACAAGACTTCCTGAATATTCAGCACGAGTCTTAAAACGTAAAATATAGCTATATGCGGTGGAATCTTATTAAAATACGCTCAGTAGAAATCATTTGAAGCCATTTAACAAATTATGGACACAACTTGTCCGTAGACGTCGGTTATCCTTTAAGGTTCTTTTTTAAATGGTGCTATTTTATTATGTACCTATGGAGTTTACAATGAATGATTTTTTAAATGCTAAATAACGAAAATGTGTCTTGATAGCACATCACTTTGGTGCCCATGCCAAATGAG
The DNA here is from genome assembly GCF_051943395.1 of Hippocampus bargibanti. Classification (NCBI taxonomy): domain Eukaryota; kingdom Metazoa; phylum Chordata; class Actinopteri; order Syngnathiformes; family Syngnathidae; genus Hippocampus; species Hippocampus bargibanti. Next base: position 1,481,200 of record NC_142735.1, read on the forward strand.
TTCCATATGAAAGAAAAGTCGTGAAATTGCTAAATCATTAACCACAGGCTACTTGATCATAAATGACACAAATGACTTTAAACAGAACAAATCATTTTAATCAATCAATCAATCAACTCAATGTACAAAAGTATATCCCATTTTTATATACAATATGTACACAGAAGTATTAAAAACAAAGAAAAGAAAAAACAATTTCCCACATATATGCATTCATACGGTAAGTCAACAATAATAGCACTGTAACAAAACATATCACTGACATTTTGCTGGGATATTGTTGTGCAAAACGTGCGCAAAATATATAGTGCTGTTATTAAGGAAATATCTTTTGAGTCCAGTTGCATGGATCTTCTCATCTTTTTTTAATTGTTAAATTTTGCAATTGAATGTGTTGCTCTTTATGGCAAATCACGTCTGGGTATGGATATCGTAAAATGAAGTAGTGGAAAAAAATAAATCAACATATGACCACGTGCATTTTGGAGATACAAAATTACAATTCAACACGATTCTTCATTGTGAATCTAAAATACAGTGATACCTTGGCTTACGAACTTAATTGGTTCCCCGACAGATTGTGTAAGGCAAAGTGTGTATCCCAAAAATTAATTTCCCATAGGAAACCATTAAAATGAGAATAATCCATTCCCACGTGCCCATAAAACATAATTTTCTACTTTCTAATTTTCTAAGCCTTAAAACTAGACGAAATATACCTTATTTTATGTATAATAAATGTGCTATGTCGATTTATTCACCTTTGTGATGGTCGTTGATGGCTTGATAGAATGGATAGCTTTTTGCATAGTGTCTGAAGGAGGTCTGGGTTGTACATCTTGGAAGTTGTGATATTACAACAGCAAAAGATGCAAGCAGACACACTAGAAACATCATTAATAGCTGGTTACCTTGCTTGTCTTTTCATTTCAAATTGAACTGATCGCTAGCGTGGGTTATTTGTGGAGCCTGATTGATGGGAATTTTAACCTTGCAGTCTACACTCTGCCTTTGAAACTATCAAAGTTGAAACGAGTCCAAATTTCACTGTCTTCTATCCATTCCGTCACTCTCTTGCTGTCGTCTGCCTGTCTCTTTAATGTTTACACCACCTCCCCTCACTGATGCGTTCTTGACCAATGACGTGGCTTCTTTAACTGAAAACTGGGGGCGGGGAATAGAGGGCAAAAACAGTCGGCTGCCATTTTCTTGTGAGGAGAACGGGCTCGTTCGCGAACGACACATCACTCATTGAGGCAGCTCCGTGTATGAAAAAAGTTCGTATGCCAAGGTAAAATTTTCATATATTTAACGTTCGTAAAGTTCGTAAACCAAGGGGTTCGTAAAACGAGGAATCACTGTACCTGTTTGAGCAGTATCCTTTGTAGTTATCAAGAGAGAGAGAAAGAGAACAAAGAGAGGCTGGGTCGCTATAAATAGTGACATTTTGTTTGATGAGCAAACAGACATTCATCTCATCAAGACCAATAGCACGGAATCAATGGAAAGCACAAGTACAACGGTCACATCGCGTCATTCTTTTCAACTGGGCTGTGACTGTGAGCTCGAACGATCCTCAATTTTAATCACCCCGTTAGGCAGGGGTATCAAAGTCATTTTTTGCCGCGGGCCACATTGTAGTTATGGTTTCCTCTCGAGGGCCGTTATGAATTTGGGGAACCCATTAGAATGTTTAAATCCCTTCAAATATTACATATAGAGCACACAGCAAATTAATGAATAACTCGTTTTCAAATCTGAAGTCAAGAATAATGACTTTTATTGTGGTTGACATCCAAAAATATGAAATTTTGGCTCAGATTTTAGCAATAATCATGGAATTTAACAAGTTTGATTTGCTTTCGCGGGCCGAAAAAAACGATGTGGCGGGCCGGATTTGGCCCGCGGGCCTTGACTTTGACACCTGTGCCATAAAGGTTTCAGTGTCCTCCGAGCAGACTCTCGCTGGAGCAAGACGTGAAGCTTCCACACAAAGGTCAAACTAACCACGTCTTGACATACACACACATACAAACACACATTTTCATGTTTTCTGGGGACCACTTACTACACACACACACAAATATGCAGACGTTTGCAGTTATCAGTTCTGTCCAGCAGATGGCGCCGCTCCAAGTCTTACACTCCCCAAGAAAGTGGTGTGGTTGGTCATGCTGATGAGCGTGTCCTCATATACAATGCGAATAGATATTCTCTGGCCAGCACGAAGCAGGCTTACCCCAGCTGTGTAGCAGGTGTTGAACTTGCGCTGACCTGTCTCAATGCTGCAAGTGCAGCGGAGAAACGGGTTGGAGTCTACCATCACCTCATAGCTGGCGATGTCTGTGAAGTTGAGGTAGTACACCTGGGTGGAAAGGTAACATTTATGAAAAATAGCCCAAACAAAATCTTTTCTGTCTAGTTGAAACAGTTAGGTTGTTGAGGAGCTAACATAAGTATTTTCCGGTGTATAAGGGGCATCGTAGCATAAGGCGTACCCACAATGAATGGTGTATTTTTAAGGCGCACTGGACTATAAGGCACACCTGCAATGAATGAAAAAGGTTTTCCAAATATAATATTTAAAGGACAACCGACACCTCCGGACAAGTTGTGTCCATAATTTGTAAAATCACTTCAAATGGCTTCTACTGAGTGTATTTTACAAAGATTCCACCGAATATAGCTATATTTTACGTTTTAAGACACGAGCTGAATATTCAGGAATTCTTGTTTTCGAGTTGATGACGATGCCTGACGTGACATCACGTCTGGAACGCCCCTGAACGAGAAAGCGACACACAATGCATTTTGCGTACTTTGTTCGGTCTGACAAATTCGTGTTGAGCCGTGTTGATGGCGAAATTAGAAGGAAAAACACATGAATAACGCAATGGTGAATCATTGTGTGTTGCACCAAGACTACTATTTGATACTAGTTGACACAAATTCCCAGCAGACAAATCAGCCCATTTCCAACGGAGCTTGGGCGCCATTTTGTGCATTTTCTGGGACGCTACATTGGAGTCTAGACGCCTGAGCGTATTTTACAAAGATTCTACCGCATACAGCTATATTTTACGTTTTAAGACTCGCACTGAATATTCAGGAAGTCTTGTTTTCGAGTTGATGACGATTCCCTAAGTGACGTCACGGAGGGAACGCCTATGACCGAGAAAGCGACACACAATGCATTTTGGTCTGAAAACGCCGTGTTGATTGCGAAATTAGAAGGAAAACTACATAAATAACACGATAGTGAATCGCTGTGTGTCACAGCCAATTGCGGTAAAACGCATAAAGAAAGTGTAAGTTTACACAAATTCCCAGCATACAAATCAGCCCATTTCCAATGGAGGTTGTGCGCCATCTTGTGCATTTTCTGGGCGCTACATTGGAGTCCAGACGGCTCAAATTTATACTAAAGGACTTCTTTAATCGATTGCAAACATTTGTGCTTTCTTCTTCAGAACTATTTGTATCATATTCATAACTGGATGAGTAACAAGAAAGCATCTTCTCCGAATCTCAACTCTCTGAAGCCATTGTTTTGATTCTGGAGCAAGGCAGTGTGTGTGACCAATAGTGACATCACGAACAAGGGGGCGGGACTTTCTGAATCTCCTCAGTTTTCAACCTCATTTTGTGGCAGTAACACTTTAAGTCATTATTGGTGTTTTGCATTTGACTAAAAATATCAGCCTGCATGTTTTTGGTATTTTAGATGTTATAAAACGTTTTTCTGATGTCAGTTCGGAAACAAAAAAAATGGTGTTGGTTGTCCTTCAAATATATAAGTTTATAATTTAAATATATAAGTTTTCCAGATATAAGTTACACCACATTATAATGCACTATGGTAGAGACTCGGGTTACGCACCACTTCTTCTACAGGGGGAAATGGAGTCGGTGCCTGATTGAAGATATTGGAAGATATATGAAGTAATATATTTCTATATATGGGATTTTGTATTTAGATTTTCCAATACATTTCAATATGCATAGCCAATATATGTGTATATATCGCTAACTGTATTTTAAATAGAGTTGCAATTAAGACCATTAGTAATTCTGATGAGGTGATACCGGTGGAAGTGGGGCAATCAGGCCAGTCGTTAGTCAGGACAATATGAACAATCATTGGAGCTGCAGGGAGTAGTCCTCTTCTCCCCGCAACCTGAGAGCAGGGACTTATCATTGCAGAGTCCGGCACCGCCATGTCTGGACAGTAGTGATATATATATAGGGCCTAAACTACCAGTAAGACTTTAGTTTGCTGACGAAGTTTCTTGGATAAGAAGCGAAAACGTCTGACACCTTCAAAGAAGTACAGATGAAGAAACATTTTCATCGATGGATAACTCCTGTATAACTGAGAGCTTACACAAACATATATAAAGTATTGTATAATATATATCTTGACAATGTATAATACGTGAATTTAAAATACAGTATTCAGTATACTGGGAAATGACATTGATGACACTATATAAAATATGCAAATATGCAATATATTATGGTTAATATATTGAAAAATATATTTTTGTTTCATAAGGGCTTATACACCGGAAAATACAGTATTTGGATATTGAAATGACCACTGAATTTTAAGAGTTACGTCAAGGACCGTACTCACTTCTACCTGACTATATATGAAGTAGACACCATCCAATAGCACTTCTAGCTCTCCAGAGCGAGAGTGCATTTTAAACACACGGTGATGGATGGACACCATTTTCCAGTTTCTGAGGATGCCTTCCGAAAGATCTAAACATGTTAAACAAGACAAAAAACAACAACACCCAAAGGTTAAGAATCAGAATCAGAATCATCTTTATTGTCTAAGTGTGTAGAACACACAAGGAATTTGTTTTCGGTAGACAACGCTGTACTAGTATCACCATGAAAAAGTAAGTAAAAAAAAAAAAAAAATCCAGCAGCAGGAACTTCCATTTTAGGTAATTGCGCTTGTTAGCAAAACTGTTTTATTAGCTATCTAGCTGGCTGGCTGGCTATCTAGCTGGCTATCTATTAGCTATATGGCTATCTAGCTGGCTGGCTTTTTAGCTAGCTGTCTGTTAGCTAACTGTTAGCTATCTGGCTGGCTAGTTATCGAGCTGGCTATCTATTGGCAATCTAGCTGGCTGGTTATCTAGCTATCTATCTATTAGCTAGCTAGCTCGCTTTTTATCTTTTTGGGTTACTTCTGGGTTGAGTGAACGCTGGCGCGTGTGGCTGCCGCTGCTCACCCACAGAAAAACCTATCCTGTGACTGTAAAGTGACCTTGAGAGTTTTCAAAGGCGCACTTATAAATGAAATGTATTGTTGATATTATTACAAATAAATAAATAAAGTATGGAGGACACAAAGGCGAATCCAATCTATCTAATCGAACTCCTTAGTGGTACCTCTCAGGAACAACTGAAACAATGCATATCTAGCAAAACTAAAATGATCAGTGAATAAAATAGAATAAAATCCGATAACAGTTGGTGCAGAAAATCAGTGAACCATTTTATAGTGATCAGTCCCCGTATTTGTAGTAAAACACCGTTTCCGTTGTACTAAATTCATCCTGTCTACTTGATAACAAATGTTAAGCAGATTCCTTACTTACAGACAGTGTATTGTCGGTGTTCAAATACCTGACATGTTTCGGCGACTACTTCCGCCTTCGTCAGAGTGTCACGGATGTTGCTGTGACGCGCCATTTTCAGCTGGTGTTGCTATGAGGGCGTGACCTACCTGTCAGAACTGACAGGCAAGCCACGCCCCCCGCTGTCCGCTCGTCCCTCCAGGATGCTGCTCCAGGTAGTAGAGAGCATGTAAGCACATCATGGACTGGGAGAAGGCCAGAGTCATCCGCACCGAAGACAACAAACATCAGCGCTGGATCAGGGAGGCCATTGAAATCCGAAAGCGAGGACCAAGGACCATCAACAGGGATGAGGGAGCTTACATGCTCTCTACTACCTGGAGCAGCATCCTGGAGGGACGAGCGGACAGCGGGGGGCGTGGCTTGCCTGTCAGTTCTGACAGGTAGGTCACGCCCTCATAGCAACACCAGCTGAAAATGGCGCGTCACAGCAACATCCGTGACACTCTGACGAAGGCGGAAGTAGTCGCCGAAACATGTCAGGTATTTGAACACCGACAATACACTGTCTGTAAGTAAGGAATCTGCTTAACATTTGTAGTAAAACAAGTGTGCAATAATGCAGATGTCCTTGAGTGCATCAAAGTGTTTGGTGTTGGAGATTATGTCAGTCAGTAACAGTGGTTCAAGTGAGTACATAGTTCGAGCTACAATGATTATAACGGCCTTCTGTTCCACGGGGTTGTGCAAAATTGCTAAGAGGCACGAAACAGTTCGATTTGGGTTACTGTTTAGAGAGTAAATGGCTAGGGGGAAGAAGCTATTAAAATGTCTGCTAGATTTGGTGCGCATGGATTGGTAGCGCCTGCCTGAGGGGAGTACAGTGATACATCAGTTTACGCTTTACCTTCTGAACTTTTCGTTTTACGAACATTAAATTCTCGAGAATATAATCTTGGCAAACGAACCAAACCACACGGAGTGTCACGGTGGCTGGCGGACTAGTTTTCGGCGGAAGAACACCAAACTACATGGTTGAAGAGCGCCACGGTGGCTGGCGGACTACTTTTCATCAACCCTTGAGTGCATACGTGGTTTGTTATCAAGGACACTTTTGCTATTATGGGACCGAAAAAGACCCCACCACAGGCTCGTGTTCAGCCGAAGAGGACACAAAACAAAATTACGGTCGAGCAGAAGAAGGAGATCATCGAAAAACACAAACGAGGTGTGCGTTTGTGTGACTTATCATCCCACTACCAGTATACTAAGTCAGCCATCGCTATGTGTGGCTAAGGGTGTTTCTGTGTTGTCTAAGCAACGGATTCAGGCAATAGAAGTGGTTGAAAAACATCTGTTGATTTGAATTAACGAAAAGCAGCTAGCAGGAAACATTGTGAGTGAAGGTATTATCGCCAAGAAAACACAGCAACTTCACTCGGATATCATCAAGAGGCAACCTGGAAGTTCATCATTCATTGACAACTACCATCACAAAGGTAAATAAAACAACTTTATTATACCGTATAGTTTATTTCCTAAATTACAACACAATAACACATTTATTATACATAAACTAAGATATATTTTGTGTAGTTTTAAGTCGATGAGAAGGTTTCTTCAGCCGTCATCTGTACAAAAGTGAAGGTTTCGGACGTTTCGCCTCCTATCCAAGAGGCTTCGTCAGCGAATTAAAGTCTGACTGGTCGTATGTAGTTTTAAGTGTTATTTAGTAGAAAATTATGCTTTACGGGGACCTGGGAACGGATCATTCTCATTTTTAATGGTTTCTTATGGGAAATAAATGTTTGGCAGACAAACATTTCGCCTTACGCTTTCTGGGTACCAATTAAGTTTATAAACTGAGGTATCACTGTGTCTGGAAAAGGTAGTGGGCAGGGTGCGAAGAGTCCAGTCGGATTTTCTGTACCCTTGTCTTGGGTCTTAACAGTGTGCATGTCCCTTGAGAGTCTCGTAATGAGTGGAGTTCACAGCTGTTTGCAGTAGTATAGAACACATAAAATTACGGGACGACGTGAACGTTTTTCCACTGTTGGTTGTTCTCCACGATAGCCCAAATAATCTTGATTTTCTACAACAACCTACCTTCTCTCACTTGGATGGTTGTTTCCTGTCCTTGCAAATGGACCACTGCGGCCTGGAAAGTAAATTCATTGACATCAGTGTTGTTGTGTGAGACATGGGTCTTTTTGGAGGTAACACACTCTACCTGGAATTCTTTTATTCTGGTCTGATCAGGAACTCCTACGAGCAGAAAGAAGACAAGATGAGATTCTGGCCTAAAGTTGACACCATTGTGACTGAATCAAAATAAGCATTGCCACAGACTGGGGAGTGAACCCCGCAATCCTGTTTGACATTTCACATGAGAAAATCTCACTGTTCAGGCATTTATCCATTTTGACAACCTGAGCCTCCTCAAAGCGTGGGAACATGGCGACACGCAGGCTCATGCCGTGTAATCCAAGAACAGGCCGCAAGATTCGGGTTTGGGGCTATTGTACTCTCGTAACCGCTCATTTTCTCGCTTTTTTGAACTTGGTACCTGCTGGGCCTTGAGCGCCTGGAGGCCCCTGTGGCCCAGAGGGCCCGGGAGGTCCTGCGGGACCCACGGCATTGCTTCCTGGGATCCCTGGGATTCCGGGGATCCCCGGTGGGCCCTGGGGGCCCGGAGGGCCAGGAGGACCAGGGGGGCCCGGTATGGCTCTTTTCTTGCCTAAGAAGATAGAATGCAAAGTTGTTGTCAAATGGTCCAAGACGGTTATTTGACAGTGATGATCGTAAAGGCTTTTGTACATCATACATTCATAAACGGCGTGTGGACGCTGGAGAGTTTTAGAAACATGGCTGGTATCGGAAAATAATGGTCATTGGAGTTCAGTGACAGGCCGTGCATGTCACTCCTATGCTTTCACTAGTGCAGGCCTAGTTAAAGTCTAGTGCTAGCACGTTGCGGTGCCAGGCGTAGAATTACAATTTTAAAAAATAGGGTCTGGAGGTCGTGGTCGTAAGTACGGGTGGTCGTAAGTCGAGCTGGTCATAAGTCGGATGTTACCTGTATTTAATAAGAATTCATGGTCAAAATATAATTCACATTAGTTTGTGATTTGAGATATTTTTAGGCCAACAGAGAAGGCCTTGCAGGCCCTGACGGCCCACCATTGCTGGAGTTGCAGCCACAACATTTGAGTCAAAAGCAAATGAAGTAGACTTCTCGGTGATGCTAATGCTTTTTACCTTTGAAGTTTTGCTGGTGACTTTGATGACTAAAATTTGACAAAAACAAGATCTGTACTTTAGCTTCCGCTTAGCGCAACCCTCTTAGATCACTCAGAAGACTCTGAATGTCTACAGTGAGACCTCAACTTACAAACACCTTATCTTACAAACTTTTCGTCTTACAAACGTCAAATTTCTGAAAATTAAACCTTATAATAAGCACTATTTTCATAATACACACCCACCTCGGCTAGCGGAGTGATCTTCGGCGGAAGCACACGACCGAACAGCACCAGAGGTTAAGTTACCAACATTTCTTATGGAAGGTGACTCTCCTTTCATAAGCCATCAACGACCATCAAAAAGGTAAATAAAACTCTATTTTACAGCACAGTTTATTTCTTTAATTACAGTCCTCGTGTAATGTGCCTCTCTTTCCAAACAGCAACTCCCTTTGACCTTCGACCTCCAACGCCATTCTATAAAGGCCATCAACGACCATCACAAATGTAAATAAAGTGACTTTATAATACAATGCAGTGTATTTCTTTCATTGCAATACAATAGCACATTTATTATACATAGAATAATGTATGTTGTGTGTAGTTTTAAGGCTTATTTAGTTGAAAAGTCTATTTTATGGAAACCCGAGAACGGATTATTCCCATTTTAATGGTTTCCTATGGGATTTTTTTTTTTTTAGATACACACTTTTCGCCTTACACACTCTGTCTGGGAACCAATTAAGTTCGTAAGTTGAGGTCTCACTGTATTTGATTACCTTTTTTCTTCTCTTTCCTTTTCTCTTTTCCTGTTGATTCTGGAAGACAAGTAAAAAAAAAACAACAAAATGATTGACCTTGACGTTCTCTTGAGACCAATCATCATCTTACATTTCATCTGGAGAGTCCGTCAAGCTACGATGACACATTGGGCAATGAGCACTCAAGTTAATCCTGTGGGTTTGTCGAGTGTAGCAATTTGTAAGTGTGGTTTCACCTCATCTGTATGAACAAGTGCCTTAAGCATTCGCAGGAAAATGGAACTGGAGAAGATCATTAGAGAAGATACTTCATCCCTGCCAAAATCCTTTTCCCTTGAATTAAGCCCAGATGGAGAATGCAGATGAAAGTGTGCGAATGTGCATGTGCGTTTATGTGTCTTTATTTTACAGGCCATGTGCATATGTGTGCCTGTAAGACGGTGGTGTGGCATCTATGTCAGTGCGTGAAAATACCCTTAGCCAGTGTCTGAAATAACGTCCGCCCGGACGCCCGGGGCGTGCAACTTTTACATCGGGCGTACAATTCACAAAACGTCTCAGCCCGAGTGGACGGCAACTTCTTCAAGAAATAAAAATTACAATAAAAAAAAAAAAAAAATGTTTTTTTTTTCAAATCAAACATTTGCTTTATTCAATAAAGATTTATTCAATAAAACAAACATTTAGTTTTACTAAAAAGTGCGAGTATAAAAGCGCGGCGTAGCAATGGCAAAAGCATATGACACGTCAACCAAAACAAACTAAAAAAAAAGGAACCAAATCTGCTGCAAACTAGATCATATCGGTGAAATCGACGCTGCTCGTTTGCTTCTTATGGAGGAAAAGATTGATGCGGTTGATGAATCAAATGTTTGCTTTATTCAATAAAGCAAACATTTGAACAAAGATTTTGAAATCTGAATAAATTATTCCAATTTCGAAATTCGGTTTGGGAATTTTGGAATTTCCGTTCGTTTGTCAATTTGCATACTCTGCACGGCAGCCAATCAGAAGCCTGCTACGTACTTCCGGACTCTCCCGAGCGTTATAAGGTCGTGCATTTGCATATAATAATAATACATTTAATTTCAAGCGCCTTTCAGAACACCCAAGGACACTTAACAACAAAAACAAAGCACAAAACAATAAAAAGTAAGTAAAATGATGAATAATAAAATAGCTGATTGAACTAGACCATGACTGCAAATGAATGAATGAATGAATGCATGAATATCATTTTCCAAAGTAGATGCACAGACCCTCAGCCCCAGAAGAAAGATTCAAAAGAAGCCAACATCATTTATGACGCTACAAAACATAAACGTACATTATTCCGTGACTGTAAAGTGTCCTTGAGAGTTTTGAAAGACACTTAGAAATTAATGTATCATTATTAAAAGCATCGTGGAAAGAGATGTTCATGTGGCTTGTAGAAGACGACGCAACGCAAGCATTGCATTGTGCAACATGACAAACAGTGTATGGACAAACGACAATTGGAGCAAAATCATCAGCAAATGGATATTTATGATAAATTAATCAAGGGAGCATTTGTGGTAGGTACATCCTTAAAGGACAACCGACGCCTCCGGACAAGTTGTATCCATAATTTGTAAAATCACTTCAAATGACTTCTACTGAGCGTATTTTACAAAGATTCCACGGCACATAGCTATATTTTGCGTTTTAAGACTCGCGCTAAATATTCAAGAAGTCTTGTTCAAGAAGTCTTGTTTTCAAGTTGATGACGATACCTGACGTGACGTCACGAAGGGAACGCCCCTGACCGATAAAGCGACACACAATGCATTTTGGGTACTTTGTTTGGTTTGAAAACTTCGTGTTGATGGCGAAACTAGAAGGAAAACACATAAATAACGCAATGGTGAATCGTTGTGTGTTGCACCAAGACTACTATTTGATACTAGTTGACACAAATTCCCAGCAGACAAATCAGACCATTTCCAATGGAGCTTGGGCGCCATCTTGTTCATTTTCGGGGACGTCACATTGCAGTCCAGATGCCTCAAAAGGACACGGAAAGACTTCTTTAATCGATTGCAAACATTTATGCTTTCCTCTTCAGAACTACAGTAAAGTCTCGTTATATCGATATAGGATATATCGATAGTCCCGGTTATATCGATACTATTTCTATGCACGCACGGAGAAAATTACATGCAAACAGGGTCGGATATATCGATAGTCCCGGTTATATCGATATTTTTTCGGACTCCCTTGAATATCGATATAACGAGACTTTACTGTATTTGAATCATATTCATAACTGCATGAGTAACAAGAAAGCATCTTCTCCGAATCTGAAGCCATTGTTTTGATTCTAGAGCAAGGCAAGACGTCCTTGTGTGACGTCACGGACAACTCGCCATTTCCGGGGTCATTTTGAAGTAGTTTTGGGACACCAAGTCATTTTTTTTAGTGTTTTGCATTTGACTAAAAATATCAGCCTGCGTGTTTTGGGTATTTTAGATGCTATAAAACGTTTTTTCTGATGTCATTTAGGAACCAAAAAAATGATGTCGGTTGTCCTTTAATATTTTGCAACAATGGTTTGTTTTGTGATTAGTCGTTCTATTGTGTTTCAAGTTGTGAAAAAATGCGGCAGGCAACTTTATGGCCGGGCAGGCAACTTTTGTCTGCCCTGGTGTCCGCTAACTTTTTGTCATGAGTTTCAGGCACTGCCTTAGCCTACTTTTGTTTTTTTTTTTTGTGCCCAGATTAAGAATTCTTTTTCAAAAGGCCGTCTCGCTGCTCTTGTGTTTACCATGTCATTACGACTACAAAGGACATTTAACCTTAAAAACCTCACAGTTTGAGTCCCCCCTGTGAACATATGGCTAGATTTTCTCCTCTGGCTATATGACTGGATGCATCCGCGTAGATTTTTTCTTAACGAGCAGCCCTATCTGAAATCTGGTGCCCGTTAAGGAGGGCAGAGAACACACATTGCTACATACACACACACACACACACACAAAAACACACATCTAAAGCTGGGATTAGAAATGCCTTTGTCTGTATAGTACGAGCAGCGTAGAGAACTGGGAATGATTAGAGTTTCGAGGCACGGGACTTTTACTGATTTATGTACAAAGTCTCAAAGGTGAGTTTTTTTTTTCCTTCTAAATTAAACTCAATCACCACCCCCCTCACCCAAGTATTTAATGTCCCGCCGCAGACATCGGAATGCCTTGTGATCATGTAGCACTTGTTGCTTTCTCTCTCATGAAACTTCAAAGCATCCGCCAGATCTATTTTTATTTATTGTATTTTTTTTGCATAGCTAACATTCTAAACCCCCCCCCCAAAAAAAAAGATACTAACGGTAAATCAAACGTAGTGGTTTTCCGTCGAGCCATCGATGATCATGATTGTAAATGCTGCTGAGACATTTGTTTGTAACTGGTATCCCATAGTTCATCAGCAGATGGCTGTGCTTTATTTTTCTTGACATTATGTTGGGTTGTTGTCTCTTCACGTACAGCACAGGTGTCAAAGTCAAGGCCCGCGGGCCAAATTCGGCCCGCCACATCATTTTTTCCGGCCCGCGAAAGCAGATCAAACTTGTTAAATTCCATGATGATTGCTAAAATCTGAGCCAAAATTTCATATTTTTGGATGTCAACCACAATAAAAGTCATTATTCTTGACTTCAGATTTGAAAACGAGTTATTCATTAATTTGCTGTGTGCTCTATATGTAATATTTGAAGGGATTTAAACATTCTAATGGGTTCCCCAAATTCATAACGGCCCTCGAGAGGAAACCATAACTACAATGTGGCCCGCGGCAAAAAATGACTTTGACACCCCTGCCGTACAGGTTTTACTTTCCGCGTTTAGTTATTTAAAGGACAACCAACACCATTTTTTGTTTTGTAACTGACATCAAAATAACGTTTTAGAGCATCTAAAATACCCAAAATACGCATACAGATATTGTTAGTCGAATGCAAAACACCAATAAAAATGACTTAAAGTGTCCCAAAACTACATCAAAATGTCCCCGGAAATTTCAAGTTTCAGAAGGTCCCGCCCCCTTGTTCGTGACGTCCCGCCAGGATGTCTTGCCTTGCTCTAGAATCAAAACAATGGCTTCAGATTCGCAGAAGATGCTTTCTTGTTACTCATCCAGTTATGAATATGATTCAAATAGTTCTGAAGAGGAAAGCATAAATGTTTGACATCGATTAAAGAAGTCCTTCCGTATCAATTCGAGCCATCTGGACTCCAATGTAGCGTCCCAGAAAATGCACAAGATGGCGCCCAAGCTCCGTTGGAAATGGGCTGATTTGTCTGCTGGGAATTTGTGTCAACTAGTATCAAATAGTAGTCTTGGCAACACACACAATTCAACATTGCGTTATTTATGTGTTTTCCTTCTAATTTCGCTATCAACACGAAGTTTTCAGACCAAATAAAGTACCCAAAATGCATTGTTTGTCGCTTTCTCGGTCAGGGGCGTTCCTGATGTGACGTCACGTCAGGAATCGTCATCAACTCGAAAACAAGACTTCCTGAATATTCAGCGCGAGTCTTAAAACGTAAAATAAAGCTATATGACATGGAATCTATGTAAAATACACTCCATAGAAGTCATTTGTAGTGATTTTACAAATTATGGACACAACCTATCCGGAGGCGTTGGTTGTCCTTTAAGTTTCATTTTACTGAGAAGACACCAAGAATGGACATGCTTTATCGCTGTACTGTTTAGCAAGGAAAATATAAAAAGCACAAAGACCAAAACTTCCATTTCGGACGGGCAAAGTGCTTTGTATGATTTTATTGCATATGTTTTATTTTATTGACGTGAAGTCCAAAGTCCGAAGTTTGTGTATATAATAGCTATATTTTTATACTTGTTTGTAGTTCTACGCTGGTGGTGTCGTTGGTGATTCATCATGCAAGTGAAATCACATTAGAGAATTAGCCATCAGTACAAAGAGTCCTCTGTTTCGAATGGAATCACGATGATGATGATGATGATGATGATGATGATGATGAATCAGTTCCACCGGATTTATGAAAGCCACTCTCGTATCAGATGACTGTTTTTTTTAAATGATTCCACAGTTGACTGAAAACGAGGCATATTCTTTGAAATTGTGATTTTTAGATGATCCTAGTTACTGAAAGTGGATATTGATCCATAACATGAAACCGATCTGTGGAATGGATCTCAAGGATGTCATATTTTAAAAAAAGGGTGAAAAAAAAATCAACACCGCTGAAATATTTTTAGAAAGGGGAAATCAATACTGTTTTTTTCTGTCTTCCAAGTAATAATCAGTCCCATTCTGTTTGCCTGCATGCTGCACAATTCCAGTAACAAACATAGTACAACAGCTTGTGACGGTAATCGTTGAAAAGGTTTCTTCAGCCGTCATCTACTTCATCGGACGTTTCGCTCCTCATCCGAAAAGCTTCGTCAGCGAACTAAAATTTTGCTGGTAGCTTTGGCACTCTATTTCTGTTTCCCCCTTCATTTCTTCAGGCAGACTTTATTTTATTTTTGCTGACGAAAATATGATGTCGAACGCCATTTCAAAATGATTTTCAAAGTGTGCTTGGGTGCGATAAAGTTTTGGCAATGGCCTCTGGCTATGTTTTTCCCTTCCACAAGGGGGAAGCATTTCCTCTTTTTCCATGTTAGCGCTTTGTTCCAGCTTCAGCTGTTGTTAAAGCGCTATATCAACCAATATGTATGTCTTGCATTGTATTTTGGACAACCACACTCATTTCAAGCTCATATAACTCCAGACCCATACAATTTAGGAATTAACTCATTTTTCTTGATGAAAGAAGAGGGTCTAAGGTTTCTTACGCTACATTGAATGTTTATCTGACATTCAAATTTCGATTCCCTCTTGTTCCCTCAGATGCTCTTCCTCCCTCCACCTCTGTGTGCCCCCTCCTGCCTGTCTCAGCATGATGGGGGACAGGGCTTTCAGCTGCTCTGCCCCCAAACTCTGGAACTCACTTCCTCCCAACATTCGTAACATCGATTCTCTTCCCACCTAATAATAATAATTATTATAATAATAATAATTCCCACCTAATAATAATAATAATAATAATAATAATTATTATTATTATTATTATTATTATTATTATTATTATTATTATTATTATTATTATTATTATCTAACTAGCTAGCTTTTCTCTCTATTTGAGTTATTCCGGGTTGTTGGCTATCTATTAGCTATCTACTAGCTGGCTAGCTAGCTTTCTGTCTATTGACTTCCGGGTTGAGTGAAGGTTGGCGCGTGTGGCTGCCGCTGCTCACCCACAGAAAAGTTTCATCCTGTGACTGTAAAGTGACGCCCTCTATCATAAAAGGAAAAGTTTTGGAAACTATCACTAAAGTACAATAATGCTAACTATGGAATAACAAATACCTGCATCTGACTGCTTTCCAGGACTTCTTTTCTCCCTTTGAGTTATGCCTCTATTGTCTTCAGTGGCAAGGATGTCTCTATTTCTGTGCGGTAATTGCCCCTAGGAAAGGAAAAAAAAAAACAGATATCAATTATTTCCTGTTCTTTCATTCATACAATCGACAATTAAAGGACAACCGACACCATTTTTTCCTAACTCAGATCAGAAAAACGTTTTATAGCATCTAAAATTCACAGGCTGATATTTTAGTCAAATGCAAAACACCAATAAAAATGACTGAAAGTGTCCAAAAACTGCCACCAAATGACCTCAGAACTAGGGATTTTCAGAAAGTCCCGCCCCCAGTTTGTGACATCACTCGAGGACAGGGTTGTCAAAGTCATTTTTGTCCCTCCTGTCGAGGGCCGTTATGAATTTGGGGAACCCATTAGAATGTTTAAATCCCTTCAAATATTACATATAGAGCACACAGCAAATTAATGAATAACTCGTTTTCAAATCTGAAGTCAAGAATAATGACTTTTATTGTGGTTGACATCCCAAAATATGAAATTTTGGCTCAGATTTTAGCAATCATCATGGAATTTAACAAGTTTGATTTGCTTTCGCGGGCCGAAAAAAATGATGTGGCGGGCTGGATTTGGCCCGCGGGCCTTGACTTTGACACCTGTGCTCTAGGACGTCTTGCCTTGCTTCAGAATCAAAACAATGGCCTCACGGATTTCAGATTCAGGGAAGATGCTTTCTTGTTACTCATCAAAATATGAATATAATTCAAATAGTTCTGAAGAGGAAAGCATAAATGTTTGCAATCGATGAAAGAAGTCCTTTAGTATAAATTTGAGCTGTCTGGACTCCAATGTAGCGTCCCAGAAAATGCACAAGATGGTGCCCAAGCTCCGTTGGAAATGGGCTGATTGCCTGCTGGGAATTTGTGTCAACTAGTATCAAATAGTGTTCTTGGTGCAACACACAACGATTCACCATTGCGTTATTTATGTTTTTCCTTCTAATTTCGCCATTAAAACGGATCAACACAATGTTTTCAGACCAAACAAAGTACCCAAAATGCATTGTGTGTCACTTTCTCGGTCAGGGGCGTTCCTTCAGTGACGTCACGTCAGGCATCGTCATCAACTTGAAAACAAGACTTCCTATGCTGTGGAATCTTTGTAAAATGCGCTCAGTCGAAGTCATTTGAAGTGATTTTACAAATAATGGACACAACTTGTCCGGAGGGGTCGGTTGTCCTTTAATCGTCAAAGAATGCCATTCCATTATCGCACCTGCCAACTTTTGAAACCAGAAAAGCCGAGTAATACCAGGTTAGGTCCAGGTTACTTCGCACGCGCAGTAAGCATTTCCGCTTGTTAGCGTTTTTTTTATCATCTCAAATAATATACGGCGTATTACAACTTTTATACGGGAATTGCAATCATTTATACGAGCAGCTATTAGCCAAGGTCGACAGGTATGAAACTCAAACTATCGTCATTTTAACCTTTTTTTGCGCCACATCTAACTCCTGTAAATGCTTGGGAGCATTCCCCACGAAACGACATTCGTTTTTTTTTTACTTTTTATGCTTTTTGTTGATTTTTCTCCGGCTGATGCCATTACACGACAATGATAAAAACAATGCTAACTCTTGAGTCTCGATTCCAGGAATGAGCTGTCGCTCTGGATTCCAGGAAAGACCCGTACCACGCGCCCGCGCAATTCATCTAAAGCTAACAGCTAGCGCTGTGCCAATTGCCTGTTCTCATGTTTTGAATTAACGTTGAGTACAGTACAGTGATACCTCGATTTGCGAACCCCTTGGTTTACGAACTTTTCGGTTAACGAATGTTACATTTATGAAAATTTTACCGTGGCATACAAACTTTACCTTGGCGTACGAACTTTTTTTGTACACGGAGCTGCCTCAATGAGTGCTGTGTCGTTTGCGAACTAGCCCGTTCTTCTAACAACAAAATGGCAGCCGACTGTTTTTGTCCTCTATTCCCCGTCCCCAGTCTTCGGTTAAAGCCACGATTGTTCAAGAACGCAGCAGTGACGGGGGTGGTTTAAACATTAAAGTTTCAACTTTGATAGTTCAAAGGCAGAGTATAGCAAAGTTAAAATATCCCATCAATCAGGCTCCACAAACAACCCGGACAAGCCATCTGTACACTTGATGCAAAAAGCTATCAACCCAGCTAAACAGAACACAATTGATGAGGAACTAGGTAAAATTATCGCAGAGAAAGCACCGACAAGGGATCATTCCTCAAGATGGTGAAAGAAGAAGGCTACGTTCCTCATTAAGTTTTTAATGCTGATGAAACCGGCCACTCCATTCCATCAAGCCGTCGACCATCACAAAGGTAAATAAAATGACTTTATTATACTGCACAGCTTATTTCTTTAATTATAATACCATAGCACATCTATCATACATAAAATAAGGTATATTTTGTGTAGTTTTAAGGCTTAGAAAATTAGAAAGTAGAAAAGTATGTATTATGGGGACCTGGGAATGGATTATTCTCATTTTAATGGTTTCCAATGGGAAATAAATTTTTGGGATACACACTTTTTGCCTTACACACTCTGTCTGGGAACCAATTAAGTTTGTAAGCCAAGGTATCACTGTACTTAATATTTTGATTTTGGATTTATTGTTTTAATTTACCGTGATTTTCATTATTAACCCGGAATGGGATAATGAAAACCATAGTTTTTACAGCAAAACCGGAGCAGTATGGCAGGTATGCATTATGTTCTGCCTTCTCAAGATTTTGATTGTGACTGTTCCGGTCCAGCAGTATTTGTTGACTGGCTCTGTAACCTATCATGTAACTTAAGCCGCCTTTGTGTATCGTTTCGCCGCCCCCGCGCGACCGCTTCGTCCTGAACGCTGTGTAACATGCTGATGTACAAAAGGAGGACACGCATTGTGTTTCGTCTGAGATCATTATTAGCCCATTCATATGCCAGCTGCTCCCATCCCCTTACACAGCGACAGCGTGAATGGACTCAATGCGAGTCAATGAAAGGACTGATGAAGCTAGCGCAAAACCACCCTTTACAAGAAGAATGTCAGTGGGGGGGTTCTCAGGAGTCAACATGCCCTCCGTTGATCTTTGACTGGGTCGACTTGAGCGGCTCTCGTGTGAACTTGATATGACGCGCTAACCCGAGTGTTGAAACGTTCAGATAAAAATCTTAACGATGACAACGTAAACATTTCAAGTTTCTCTTCGGAGCTAGCTCTGTTTCAGCTGCAGAGCAACCTGTCTGCGCGAAATACTTTCATTGCATCGTTGCAACATCAGGAACGGTCGCGGCTTGGAATTGAAGCGGATTTACGTGAGGACAGGAGATGTGAGACAATCTCTTTTGGAAATGGATGTGACAGCATCGTGTTTGCTTTCAACATATAGCTTGTAGCAGGGGTGCACACTTCCCCATGACGTCCCTGATCCACTGGTGAAAAGAATGCTTTGATCCTGTCCTCTTTCATCTAGAACTCCTGCATACAACAAAGTCTGCGCAAAATACTTTCATTGCATCATTGCAATATGTGGAACGGTCGCGGCTTGGAATTGAAGCGGATTTACAGTATGTGGGACAAGAGATGAGACAATCTCTTTCAGAAATGGATGCTACAGCTTCGTGTTTGCTTTCGACATTTAGCTTGTAGCAAACGTGCACATTTCACCTTGACGTCCCTGATCCACTGGTGAAAAGGATGCTTTGATCCTCTCCGCTTTCATCCCGAACTGCTTCATACAACGAGGCCTGCACAAAATACTTTCATTGCATCATTGCAATGTGTGGAACGGTCGCGGCTTGGAATTGAAGCGGATTTACAGTATGTGGGACAAGAGATGAGACAATCTCTTTCAGAAATGGATGCTACAGCTTCGTGTTTGCTTTCGACATTTAGCTTGTAGCAAACGTGCACATTTCACCTTGACGTCCCTGATCCACTGGTGAAAAGGATGCTTTGATCCTCTCCGCTTTCATCCCGAACTGCTTCATACAACGAGGCCTGCACAAAATACTTTCATTGCATCATTGCAATGTGTGGAACGGTCGCGGCTTGGAATTGAAGCGGATTTACAGTATGTGGGACAAGAGATGAGACAATCTCTTTCAGAAATGGATGCTACAGCTTCGTGTTTGCTTTCGACATTTAGCTTGTAGCAAACGTGCACATTTCACCTTGACGTCCCTGATCCACTGGTGAAAAGGATGCTTTGATCCTCTCACCTATAGAACTGCTTCATACAAACAAAGAGGGTGCAGAAAGTGCATGAGATTGAATGACTGTCTTTGTGTTGTCATATTATTTTATTTTTTTGTTCTTTCGACTTCAACATGGCGCCGCGAGAGTGGCTGCCTTTACAGCAGGTCCTGTATTTTGTTTTTTTATTTCTTCCTTCCCTCTTACGTTTATCACTTTGCTGCTGTAAAATGTAAATTTCTTCACTGTGAGACTAATAAAGACTAATCCAATCCAAAACAGGAATAATAATTTCCTGTTTCTCATTTTTTTGATCTGTAGCAAGTCTTATGCACTTCACCACAATTTCATAATAATAATAATAATAATAATTATAATAATAATACATTTCATTTATAAGCGCCGTTCAAAACTTTCAAGGTCACTTTACAGTCACGGGATATTTGTTTTTTTCTGTGGGTAAGCAACGGTAGCCACACGCGCCAGCGTTTGCTCAACCCGGAAGTAACTCAAATAGATAGAAAGCTAGCTAGCTAATAGATAGTTACCACAGTAGATAGCTAGCTACATAGCTAGCCAGCAAGCTAGACAGCTAATAGCTAGCTAGATCGAGAGCTAGTCAGCCAGCTGACCACTAATAGCTAGCTAATAGATAACTAACAGATAGCAAATAGGTAGCTTGATAGCTAGCTCGACTGTCATAATTTATGATGTAAAAAGAAACCCTAACCATGAATTGTTTTCAAAGCTAGTTTTAACCTTTTTGCTTTCTCTCCCCTAAAGATTTGAGTTTTTACAGATTGCGCTGCTGCGGCTCAAGTGACTCGTTGGAAAAGGAAATAGTTCAAAGAAGTCTTAGTGTTTTAACAATGGAAACATGACAAGGCCACCCATTCATCAGCCAACATTTCCAGTCCAAAATTCATATGTATTAATGGTGGTCCAAGATTCAAGATGGAGAAGTTGAACATCTGCTTGGAAGGTATGCAATGGACATCACTAAAGCCAGGACACGTGCAGCATCTCAACTTGAAGTTCAAAAGCCATACATACCTCTCTATCGATTAGTCATTTGGCTCAGAGCGGCTGTAAACGGAATTCAAGTGAACATGAGAAATTTGTCCTGGAAGAACTTTTTTGGGGGTGTTTTTTTTAGGAAAAACGCCATCATATAAAAACAGCAAAGCACCTTACTGTAGTTAAAGAACAACCGACGCCATCTTTTTCCATTTTCTGGGACACTACATTTCAGTCCAGATCCCATTGACGGCTCAAATTGGAGGACTCCTTTAATCGATTGCAAACATGTATGCTTTCCTCTTCAGAACTATTTGAATGATATTCATAACTGGATGAGTAACAAGAAAGCATATTCTCCGAATCTGAAGCCATTGTTTTGATTCTCGAGCAAGGCAAGACGTCCTGGCGTGATGTCACAAACAAGGGGGCGGGACCTTCTGAAACTAGCCACTTCCGGTTTTTGGACACTTTAAGTCATTTTTATTGGTGTTTTTCACTTGACTAAAAATATCAGCCTGCGTGTTTTGGGTATTTTAGATGCTATAAAACGTTTTTATGATGTCAGTTAGGAAACAAAAAAATGGTGTAGGTTGTCCTTTAAATGATGCATGTCAGGGAAGGATCTTCAAACAGATTGATTTCAAGAATAATGCGATTTCATTGACGTCATGAAAAAGGAATTTCTGGAACCTTCAAATTTTTACCAGCAATATGTTCCGCTTTTGAAAGATGAAACCTTTTGTTTTTTTGGCCTCCTCATATTAGTCATAACTTCCCAAAATCTTGAGCATTGTCCATCAGAATCATCTTTATTGGCCAAATGTGGACAACACACAAGGAATTTGTCATTGGTAGAACACGCTGCACTAGTATCATCATAAAAAAAGACATGACAATTAAAGATGAAGGACATTAATAAAGGCTTTCTTTTCCTTTCGGCTTTTCCCATCAGGGGTCGCCACAGCGAATCAGTGTCTTCCATCTTCAGAGGTTTTAAGGCTAATCTAATTCCTTAATATAAGTGGTGCCATTGTGAAAGGAAAACAATTACTGTTGAAACTTAGACAATTATGCAGATTTTTAGATACAATTCAAATACAGTTTCAGGCACACCACATTATAAGGTGCTACAGTAGAGGCTGAGGGTTATGCACAACTTCTTCTGCGGGGGGAAATGGAGTCGGTGGCTGCTGACAGTAGTTGCGAGACCTGTTCCAGATCAATATTACTTCACATATCTTGCGTACCTGCGTGTAAGGCGCAGGGTCATCTTTTGTGGAAGATGAAGGCTTTTTGGTGCGCCTTATACACCGGAAAATACGGTAAATCCAACATTGGATTTTGACATAAAAGGGGCATGATTTTCATACGCAGGGTCATCTTTTGAGGAAAAAATGAAGACTTTTGGGTGCGCCTTATACACCAGAAAATACGGTAATTCTTTTTAATGCATGTTTAGTTTTACAAATAACCCCAACTGGAGTGTAACTTTAAAGGACAACCGACACCATTTTTTTGTTTCCTAACTGACATCAGAAAAACGTTTTATAGCATCTAAAATACCCAAAACACGAAGGTTGGTATTTTTAGTCAAATGCAAAACACCAATAAAAATGAGTTCAAGTGTCCCAAAACTACTTCAAAATGACCTAGGGATGGCGAGTTTCAGAAGGTCCCGCCTCCTTGTTTGTGATGTCACGCCAGGACGTCTTGCTTTGCTCTAGAATCAAAACGATGGCTTCAGATTAGGAAAAGATGATTTCTTGTTACTCATCCAGTTATGAATATGATTCAAATAGTTCTGAAGAGGAAAGCATAAATGTTTGCATTCGATTAAAGAAGTCCTTCCGCGTCCCAGAAAATGCAAATGATGGCGCCCAAGCTCCGTTGGAAATGGGCTGATTTGTCTACTCGGAATTTGTGTCAACTAGTATCAAATAGTAGTCTTGGTGCAACACACAACGATTCACCATCGCGTTATGTGTTTTCCTTCTAATTTCGCCATTATCACGGGTCTACAAGTTTTCAGACCAAACAAAGTACCCAAAATGCATTATGTGTCGCTTTCTCGGTCAGGGGCGTTCCTTTAGTGACGTTACCAACTCAAAAACAAGACTTCCTGAATATTCAGCGTGAGTCTTAAAACGTAAAATATCTCTGTAAAATACGCTCAGTAGAAGTCATTTGAAGTGATTTTACAAATTATGGACACAACTTGTCCGCAGGTGTCGGTTGTCCTTAAAAGCATGATAGGGCATGGCAGAATCTCACGCACATGCGTGTGCACACACACACTTCCTATACAAGTAACAGGTGTATTCAGGGTAACTTTCACAATGCTGAGAACTTGCGCACACACACACAATGCTGTTCGACCCATTAATCATTTATATTCAATTCAAATGTTATTAAGATCAAGAGAGTCCCCAAATCCTGATGACATTTGGATAAGTTGCCCAGCCCTCATGGCTACCACAGTTTATCGGCAAACAGACCTCCAGATGTTAGCTTTTCATTTGGCGCACAGGTGTCTTCACATCTCCACTACAGCTGTTGGCATAAGCGCCTGTTACCTCTCAAAGGACCGTGGCTATGCGTCCACGCATATGGCATTCAAACTTTCGTCTGTTCTGACAGCCAAACATCATCATTCCACATGCAGGTTTTTGGCCCGAGATGAAACTGCAACCGAATGCCAAAAAAAAAAAAAAAAACACAAACAAGCTACAGGATCTGCCAAGGCCTCTACGAAGGTAAAACCGTTGTTGGAGATGATGTAACATGAAATGATTTCATGAGAAAGGCTTCATTGGAACATTTATAGCCTTTGGACTCTTCAAAGCAATGGAACCTTACAGTAAATCAGGAAGACGATGTGTCGGTATGTAAGCCAAGTGCCAACTCTTGAGAAAAAGCATTCTTTTTCAACACGGAGGGGGAGAAAATGCGAACAATTAAGACGCCTTTTGTGTCTTCAAAGTGAGGCTCGCTGGCGGTCTGCGTCAAAGACACGATTCCCTGTTGTTCCGTCAGGATATGACTACATTTCAATCACCCCGGGGATGTGTAATCTTGTGATCACAAGATGTTTATAAACAACGGCTTGTGTTTCCCCTTCATTTCTTCACGCAGACTACTGGAATTCATCAATGTTTTCAGGCTATTGTCAGAGGGAAATACAGTCATACCTCAGCTTAGGAACGCTTTGGCTCACGAACTTTTCGCCTTATGACCATTAAATTTGTGAGAATGAGATTAAAAAAAATAAGCTTAAATGCAACTTGTCACTGGTGACAGCCCACCCGATTGCCACCTACTGCATGTCGGCTGGACTCGGTGCCCCATCAAGCTGACTTTTTGATAGTTGTTAACAGGACTCCAGATGTTTCAACATCTGTTGTGTGCAGGACTTTGAAGGCAAACATCTGAGCAGTATAGCGAAAAAAAATAAAATGAAATAAAATAAAATTGTTGTAAGATCCAGAAGGCTATGCAGCCACTAGAAATATTTTAATGTTCTAATTCAAGCGGGTCTACTGTACAACTTGGGTGTGTCTGTTATCGAAATGCAGACCGCCCGGGTCTGTTGAAGACAGTCTAGTGCAGTGGTTCTAAATCTTGTTGGGGGCACCGAACCCCACCAGTTTCATATGCTCATTAACCGAACCCTTCTTCCAATGACTGTGCCTACTAACTGCAGACTAGACTCAGGGGTGGACCTCTGTGGCGGAGGATCCACAGAACCCCTGAGACTGACTCACCGAACCCCTAGGGTTCGATCGAACCCAGGTTAAGAACCACTTGTCTAGTGTTAGCATTTGTTGTG
This sequence comes from Hippocampus bargibanti, assembly GCF_051943395.1. Classification (NCBI taxonomy): domain Eukaryota; kingdom Metazoa; phylum Chordata; class Actinopteri; order Syngnathiformes; family Syngnathidae; genus Hippocampus; species Hippocampus bargibanti. Next base: position 1,506,299 of record NC_142735.1, read on the forward strand.
AGATCACATGACCAAAATCATCTGCTTTAGTCTGGAAAGGATTCTACCTCATGACCAGTGTATTTACCTGAAAATCAAGCCCCTTTCCCTGTCAAAATGCAATTTTGGATTTAGTTTGAGTGGATCGAGCCAATATTCAATATTCCCGATCTTGACTATGTAAGTACTCAAATGACTTGTGTTCCCTAATCGCCAAATTAAGGAAATTCAAGATGTTACTTTGGAAATGGATTCCAATGTGTTGTTAGTAATGTAATCCAATAAAAGAATAATTGTGTAACTTACAGTACTTCCGTTTAATGACTTTTTGATTATCCTAAAGCCAGAATTTGCTTATTCTGTAGCCACAACGGGACACAAGCCAGTGTCTTATTGCGCTTGTCCCAAGCCCAGGTAAATACAGAAGATTGTGTCAGGAAGGGCATCCGACATAAAAGATTGGCCAAGACAAACGTGAATTAAACCTCTGAGGATGGAGGACGCTGATTTGCTGTGGCGACCCCTGAAGGGAAAAGCCGAAAGGAAAAGAAGGATCGATCCAATAAAATAAGAGATATATCATGAGTGAGATAAAGTGTGTACCTCAAGTCCTGTCCTAAGATGTGCTAGAATGCAACTCATATCTGAGCCTCACGAGGACGAGCCGGATAGAAAATGACGGGATGGACAGATGACCAGTCGACAGGATACAGTGAGTGCTCCAGCTAACAATACATTTCATTCTATTATATACCGTATATATTGTATACCGTTGTTTTGAAATGTTGGAACGGGTAGTAGTCTGCTATAATGATAATTGGGGAAGGAAGTCTGTCAGTGCTACTGGCCACACAAAATACGGCCAAATGCTGCTAAATATTTTCCATACTGCGTGTTCTCAATGCGGCTGTGGGTAAATAAATAGCCGTTCTTTGCAGAAATGGAGCATCAGGTCTGGTGGGGTAGCCTTGATTATCTGTGTGAAATCCACAGAGTGATTGGATTTGCCTTTAATAGTCTCGCAGTGAAGAAAAATTGCATTTCACAGCAGCAAAGTTATGGAAGGAAGAGGAAAGGAAAGGGAAGAAGTAGAACAAAACAAAATACAGGAGCTGCTGTAAAGGCAGCCACTCTCGCGGTGCCATCTTCTAGTCATAAGAACAAAATAATATGACAACACAAAGACACAGTCATTCAATCTTAAGCATGTGAAGCACCCTATTTGTCGTATAAGGCAGTTCTAGATGAAAGACGAGTGATATCGATATTTTTTCAGACTCCCGATAATATCGATATAATGAGACTTTACTGTATTTTTTTTACCCAAGTCCCAAACCCTTTACTGAGCTGCTATGATACAATTCCCCAGTTTCCCCAAATATTGACTTATTTCATAGGAAGCACATCATCCCTTGTTTCACATTGTTGCATATCTACACTTGAAATCGTTACGATGCCTTTGATGAAGACTTAAAGCACAACCGACGTCACTTTTTTGTTTTTTAACTGACAGCAGAAAACCGTTTTATAGCATCTAAAATACCCATAACACACAGTATGATATTTTTAGTCAAATGCAAAACACCAATAAAAATGACTTAGTGTCCCAAAACTACCAAAAAATGATCTCGGATTTGGGCAGATTCAGAAAGTCCCGCCCCCAGTTCGTGACGTCACGCCAAGACGTCTTGCATTGCTGGAGAATCAAAACAATGGCTTCAGATTCGGAGAATATGCTTTCTTGTTACACATCCAGTTATGAATATGATTCAAATAGTTCTGAAGAGGAAAGCATACATGGTTGCAAAAATGGCAACCTCCTGTGGCCACCTCTGTTTCCACAGGCTGATAAATTCCTTATATGGAGCTTGGACGCCCTCTTCTGGCTTCCTGGCGGCTTTTGGGTGCAACACGAGGTCCCCAGACCAAACAGGTACAGCAAAATACATTGACGTGATGGAAGGACTGCTACAATGCGTCTTTTTTACGGTAAAGGGTCCTTTAGTGACGTCACGTACGGACTCGTCACCATCTCAACAAGACTTCCTGAATATTCAGTGCGAGTCTTAAAACGTAAAATATAGCTATATGCGGTAGAATCTTTGTAAAATACGCTCAGTAGAAGTCATTTGAAGCCATTTTAAAAATTATGGACACAACTTGTCCGGAGACGTCGGTTGTCCTTTAAGTGAAAAATCCAATGTTTCTGCCTCCAGAAAGGACTTCTTCAAAGCCAAAGTCTCAAAAGCTAACAAGTGCGGCAGCTGCCTCCGAAACGCCACATGCTCCTGTTTCTCCAACTATGTAAACTGTGGGATGTGTAATCAGAGTTGTTTAATGCAGACATCTGGATAGGACGGCATCACAGCGCGGTTAAATATTTACGGCTGGGCTACAGTCTTTTTATAAAGCATCATGAAGCATCACCATCTGGACCGAATACCAAGCCCATGTCCTAGGGTTCAACCAGTGAAAGCTCTCCTATCTAAAAATTGACTTAGCGAAGGACACGGGAGACTCGTCTTAGCATTGAGGTTGTTTTTTTTTTCTCCATGAAGCAAAATATTAAAAAACAAACGCCTTCATTGTTATGTCTTGTACTGCAACCGGCGGAGGATGTGTCTGTACTGCCGGATATAAAAGTCTTTCAGTTGTTTATTATCCCTTCTTTTTTCCCTTTAGGCTTTTCCCTTCAGGAGTCTCCACAATGAATCAGTGTCCTCCATCTAACCCGGTTTTGTGCATCCTCTTCTCTCACACCAGCTACCTTCATGACCTCTTTGACAACATCCATAAACATCCTCTTCGGTCTTCCTCTCGGTCTCCTGCCTGGCAGTTCAAGGTTCAACATCCTTCTCCCGATATAGTCACTCTCTGTTCTCTGGACATGTCCAATCCATCTCAGTCTGGCCTCTTTGACTTTCTCTCCAAAGCCTCTAATATGACTTGTCCCTCTACTCATTACTGATCCAATCCAACCTGGTCACTCCCAAAGAGAACCTCAACATCTTAATCTCTGCTACCTCCACCTCTGCTTCCTGTCTTTTCTTCAGTGGCACCGTCTCCAGTACAAACATCATGGCTGGTCTCACCACCGTTACATACACCTTTGCTTTCATCCTAGCTGAAAACCCTTCTATCACACATCACACCTGACATTTTTCTCTGGCCGTTCCAGCCTCTTTGACACACTCTCCATTGCTCTGGACAGTTGACCCTTATGCTACTACAATACTCCAAGGTAACATCCTATTATTTCCAGATATAAAATGAAGCAGGTGGCTTCCCAACCGGAAAGTATCAAAGGTAGAAAACACCCAAGAGCTACTATTATTATGCACCTTAAAATGATACTTGCGGTCAATGTAAAAAAAAAAATGGAACAATGGAAGGATTTGAGACTGTCGTAAAACTCAACACCTTGCTCCTTTTGTGCTGCCGAACAGAGGACAGAGGAGAGTAAAAGGGCGCGTTCATTTTGAAGCCAATGACAACATAATGAACATTAAACTGACTGTTGCCTGTAAAGAATTTGTAAGGTGAAGCTGGCGCCAGTCCCAAGTGGCTCGTCGACTTGCCAATGAAATCCTGACTCTGCACCTGCTGGGGAGGTAATGTGTTTATTTGGCTAAGCGCCCGCTCCAGCCCTTCTGTCAAGACTATCATTGCCAAGTCAACCTAAAGCTTGTCCATCAATCTTTTCGTTCAGAAGGATCTTTGACAGCAATATACTTGATCTTGAATTCCGATTCAGCTAGAATAACGCCTATTGAATTGCTTTGGGAGTTTAAAAACAATCAAAAATCCTCTCCAAAACACAGATGAACAGTAAGCATGTGGAAGATAAGGAGCTGGTAAACCCCCCACACCCTAACATATCCACTGCATTCCCGAATTTATTCGGGAATTGAAAAGCATGACGTGGAGCGCCATTCCCAAATGTGTTCCGGTTTTAGTTTTTCTTGTGGGAGGGTGCCGATAAAGCACTGGTCAGACTTATGTCAATGTCTTTCCGACCCACGAGGGGGCAACATTTGCGTTTTGTACATCCGCCCCCATTTCAAGCTAAGATAACTCCAGACCCATATAACTTAGGAATTGACTCATTTTTTTTCTGATGAAAGAAGAGAGTCTAAGGTATCTTACGCAGCATTGAATGTTTATGTAGTCCTAAAATTCAATATTCTGTGGGTTCTGTAATTTCAGTGAAAATGACAAAAACCCTGGCACTGGAGTGGACACATTGTGGCACATGGTCTCGCAGCGAATGGGTTAAAAAACTCCTTCCCATGACACCGATAAACAGTATGTGGAAAATACAGAGCTGGTCAAACCCAAAAATCCAACTGCATAATGATGACAAACGCTGGATTCTTCTAATTGGCAGTGTGGAATGCCTCTGCAGTGATTATGCGTGCCGTAATGTACCGTATTTTCCGGTGTATAAGGCACACCCCCAAAAAGCCTTGATTTCATTCAAAAGATAACCCTGCGCCTTATAGGCCAGTGCACCTTATATGAAGTAATATTGAGGCACAATAGGTCTCGCAGCTAATTTCAGTAGCCACCGACTTTTTTCCCTCCCTTCACCTCTATGTGCCCTCTGCTCGTCTCACCACGATGGGAGGCAGAGCTTTCAGCCGCTCTGCTCCCAAACTCTGGAATTCACTTCCACCCAACATCCGTAATATTGACTCCCTCCCTATTTTCAAATCCCACCTCAAAACCCATCTGTTTAAAATTGCTTTCAATGTCTAGTTCAATCTGCTATTTTATTATTTATCATTTTACTTATGGTTTTATTATTGTGTGCTTTGTTTTTCTTGTAAAGTGTCCTTGGGTGTTTTAAAAGGCACTTGAAATTAAATGTATTATTATTAATTATTATTATTATATGGAACATTGTTTTCATTCATTGAAGGTGTGCCTTATCCTCCGGAAAATATGGTAAATCAATGACGTCACAAATAAATTGGCAATTTACAAACGTTCACCAATTCTACATCTAACAAACTCTCCGCTGATCCGATCTGTAATGTCTTGAAATAACAATGTCGCCTTCAGCCAAACGGCAATCGTTATCCCGCATAATGAACAGAAAACAAATATGTCCCAAGGCATATAACATTTACGGTGCTGAATATCATTTCACAATGTTGAATATTCATTAATGATACACTAGATCAGGGCTCTCAAAGTCATTTTTTTTGCCGCGGGCCACATTGGAGTTATGGTTTCCTCTCAAGGGCCGTTATGAATTTGGGGAAGCCATTAGAATGTTTAATCCCCTCCACATATTACATATAGAGCGCACAACAAATTAATGAATGACTAGTTTTCAAATCTGAAACCAAAAATAATGACTGTTACAGTGGTTTACATCCAAAAATGACATTTTGGTTAGGATTTTAGCAAGCATCATGGAATTTCACAAGTTTGATTTGCTTTCGCGGGCCGAAAAAAATGATGTGGTGGGCCGGATTTGGCCCCCGGGCCTTGACTTTGACACCCATGCACTAGATACTAAAAAACCAAACTGCATATGTCACTGTATTTTTGCTTTTCCACGCTTTACCAATTTCCCAGTCTGGTGACTTTAATGAGCGAACAATTAAAAATGTATTTTATTGTCCAGTGGTGAACACACTCTTCTGGTGATGACAGTTGAGTTTGTTCAACTTTTATTTCAAACTTGCTTTGGTGGTTTTAAATTGAGACAATGTGAAACTAGACCTTATAATTGGTATTGACATGACTTTCACGGAACGGCTGGTGTTCGATTTGGAAGGTTCTACTACACTTAACGGACAACCGACACCATTTTTTTGTTTCCTAACTGACATCAGAAAAACGTTTTATAGCATCTAAAATACCCAATACACGCAGGCGGATATTTTTAGTCAAATGCAAAATACCAATAAAAATGAGTTAAAGTGTCCCAAAACTACTTCAAAATGACCTTGGAGATGCCGAGTTTCAGAAGGTCCCGCCCCCTTGTTCGTGACGTCACGTCAAGACGTCTTGCCTCGCTCTAGAATCAAAACAATGGCTTCAGATTCAGAGAAGATGCTTTCTAGTTACTCATCCAGTTATGAATATGATTCAAATAGTTCTGAAGAGGAAAGCATACATGTTTGCAATCGATTAAAGAAGTCCTCCTGTCTCAATTTGAGACGCCAGGACTCCAATGTAGCGTTCCAGAAAATGAACAAGATGGCGCCCAAGCTCCATTGGAAATGGGCTGATTTGTCTGCTGGGAATTTGTGTCAACTACTATCAAATAGTAGTCTTGGTGCATCATACAACGATTCACCATCGCGTATTTATGTGTTTTCCTTCTAATTTTGCCATCAACACGGATTAACACGAAGTTCTCAGACCAAACAAAGTACCCAAAATGCATTGTGTGTCGCTTTCTCGGTCAGGGGCGTTCCAGACGTGACGTCACGTCAGGCATCGTCATCATCTCGAAAACAAGACTTCCTGAATATTCAATGCGAGTCTTAAAATGTAAAATATAGCTGTATGCCGTGGAATCTTTGTAAAATACGCTCAGTAGAAGTCATTTGAAGGGATTTTACAAATTATGGACTTGTCCCGAGGCGTCGGTTGTCCTTTAACGTTTCATCTCCAGATAAAAATGTATGTAGGAAAAGATGTTCCACTCATGTCCAAATGGGTACAGGGAATGTTTGTTAACAATATGTAGCAATTTAAGGCCCCGGAAGTACAACGGTGTACTTTCTCTCCTCCCCAAAAAGTGACAGAAAGAAAACCGCCATTGACTGTTCACACCTGCTCCATGCGACGCAAGAAATAATTCCTTCCCTCTTGAATAATTTACCTCAGGGTCATCGGCGGAACGGCTGCTTCGGGATTCGAACCGCGGAGGGTCGGGCGGGAAGACCCCAGAAGCTGTGTTGACCAGGTCGCTGCCCGTTAACGTCAGAATGGAGTCTCGCTTCTGGTGGATTATTTCCCTTTTGACTTCGGAACGCAGGTCCATATAACAAACAAGCGTGACCGCGTGCAAGGAGAGTGACAGGAGAAATAATCCGAGGAAGACGACGCTGGTGCTCCGACTCCGGCAGTTGGCGCTGCAAGTGCAGGGCTCACCTCCGGCCACCGCTTTTCCCGTGAAACCATCCACGGGTGCCATCATTGGACTCAGATGCTCTTCAACTCGGCATAGTCAGCCGCGGCTATTGATTGACATGGAGATTCATAGGTGGAGCAGGAACGGCAGCTGCGGCGACAGCAGGTCGGTGAGAACTTGGTCCGCTATCTGTAGTGACACTGAGGGGGCACGCCCCCCTCGTTTTTGATTGGTCGATAGACAAGCGTCTGGAAAAGCCGGGGAGCTGTTGAACAAGGGGTGGGGCGACACCTAACGGATTTGTTGTGTTACTGCAACTGATTTGATGATGTGAGAGGAATCTTCCCCTTCTCCTTATTCATTCTGACACGGAAAAAAAATATGAACGACCACAGTGTTGATTCATTGTTTCTTACATGAGTGCGGATACGTCTGAGTGGTAACTGATGCAATGCGTTTTGTTTGTGCAAGATTCGACTTTCTGATGATCACTTGAGGTACCTTGTTTTTGTGTTCGTCTGAGTCGGTGGTTCAAATCTAAACTTTTGGACGAGAGTGACTGAAAATATTTTTTTTGTTATTAGTTTTGTTGTTGTTGGTTGTGGTGACGAGGGGTGGGGGTCCTTTACGATGATGGCATCCGTCTACTTGTTTGTGGTCGTGTGGTATCTCGCTCAGCGTTGAAGGCTTGCACACGGTTGAGTGTTTTTTTTTTCTGCAAGAGTTCATTCGAGGGCAAGACATTTTGTTTGCGAGTGTCTGAGGAAGGAACATCGTTGCAAATGTGAACAAACGCTGACAAAAATGGAACAAATCAAAACATTTAGTATTTTTGCGATCACAAACCTTTACCACTCAGTGTTGTCTGTCTGTCTCTCTCTGTCTTTCTTTACCCTCTCTCATTTATGTTTTTCACTCATTCTCGGTATTTATTTTCAGGTGTGGGGGTTGTTGGAAATCACTTCAATATGAATAGTAGTCGAGTGGTTAGCTCGCCGGCTTCTAAGAAGTCGCAAGTTTGAGTCCTTCTCCGGCCTCCCTGTGTGGAGTTTGCATGGTATTCCGGTTTCCTCCCAGATTCCAAAAACGTGCATGATTGAACACTCAAAAATTGTCCCGAGGTATTGTTTGTCTCTGTGTGCCCTGCAGTTGGCTGGCAACCAATTCAGGGTGTCCCCCGCCAAGTGTCCGAAGACAAGTGTCCGAAAAATGGATGGATGGATGGACTTCAATATTCAGTTTTTAGAAATTAAAGCAGCCCTGTTCTTGTAAAATATAGCCTTGATGGGTCAGGAATTTATGGACTGTGAGCCATATATGGCTCTTTTGATGATTGCATCTGGTTTGCAGATAAAACTAAATACTACTACTAATAATAATAATAATAATACATTTCATTTATAAGCACCTTCCAAAACTCTCAAGGCCACTTTCCAGTCACAGGATAAGTGTTTCTGTGGGTGAGCAGTGGCAGCCACACGCGCCGGCGTTCACTCAACCTGGAAGTAACTTAAATCGATAGAAATCTAGCTAGCTAGCCAATCGACAGCCAACAGATACCTAGCTAGATAGCCAGCCAGCTAGATAGTGAATAGATAGCTAGCTAGATTGTTAGCTAGCCAGCCAGATAGCTAGCTAGTCAGCCAGAGCTAATAGATAGCAAATAGCTAGCAAATGATAACAATAATAATAATAATACTAATAATACATTTCACTTATAAACGCCTTTGATGACATGAAGCAGTTCTAGATAAAAGAGGTTGAACAACATTACCTGTTTTTAAACACCATAGCTAAACCTGTATTTTCGACTCAAAAACAGTGCTGATGTCAAATAAATGTATTATTATCATTAAATCGATAGAAATCTAGCTAGCTAGCCAATCGATAGCCAACAGATACCTCGCTAGATAGCAGCCAGCTAGATAGTTAGCTAGCCAGAGCTAATAGATAGCAAATGGCTCGCAAATGATAACAATAATAATAATAATAATACTAATAATAATACATTTCCCTTATACACGCCTTTGATGACATGAAGCAGTTCTAGATGAAAGAGGTTGAACAACATTACCTGTTTTTGAACACCATAGCTAAACCAGTCCAACATTCTGCCAAAATTCCCAATCTTTATTTTCGACTCAAAAGCAGTGCTGCTGTCGAATAAACATATTATTATTATTATTATTATTATTATTATTAAATCCAACGTGATGCTACGCCTACGCTACGCTACGCAATCTGTCATTAATCATTTATAAACCTGGAATTCACAGACACGCCTGGGGATAGTCATCCCCTTCACAAAAAATATAAAAAATATTGGGCCTTGATTGATTTCCGTTGTGAGTTACTTATCTGGAAACCATATTCATGTCATTTGAACGATGAAACGATGTATTATATCGACTTACACGGAACACACTGTGTAATTGCGTGTTTTGAAGAAAAATAGGAAAATGATGATATGAGATGAAAAGCTGCTTCATGTCTAGGGAGGGATATTCTCAGCATGGAGTTGATTACTTTAAGAATGCTGCCGTCTCTGGGGCGATGTCTTGCGGTTCATTTTGTTCAGACTGTTATTATGTCATTGTCTGTTTCTCATCTTTGGGATGTCTCCTTAAACAAAACAAAAAAAAAGTGTTTCTAGTCAACTGCCACTGAAGGGCAGCATTGCCAAGCCGTAAATCAATGACACCGCATACCAGTATCATGTTTGATCGAATTTAGCTTAATGGATGCAAGGTTGATGCTATGAAAACAGCATGTTGTTTTACATACAGACGTATAGTTGCATGCAGCTTCATTTTGGAACGCTCATCGAGTATCTGTCCTTCCTTTTTTTTTTTTCACGATGGAGGACGAAAAAGTGGAATCAGAATCATCTTTATTGCCAAGTATGTAGAACACACAAGGAATTTGTTTCCGGTAGAACACGCTACACTAGTATCATCATCAAAAAAATTGCTAAGTGGCACTATACAGTTCCATTTGGGCTACTGTTGAAAGAGTTCAAAGAGTTAATGGCTTGGAGGAAGAAGCTGTTTAAATGTCTGCTGGATTTGGTGCGCATGGATCGGTAGCGCCTGCCTGAGGGGAGTAGCTGGAAAAGGTGGTGGGCAGGGTGAGGAGGGTCCAGTAGGGTTTTCTGCGCCCTACTTTGGAAAGGCAGGAGAAAAGTAACCGTTACGAGCGCCCTTGAGTGAGCGGGAGCTCAACCCAAGCGTGTTTGATACGCTCTTCGTCAAAGCTGCACGCACGGTGACAGTGAGATATTCACAATGTATTACTCTGTTTTTATGTTAATATATTCAGGAAAGTCCAGGTCAAACGCAGTGAGACATTATTAACTCATTCACTGCCATTCACAAATTTATTCTGGGATTGAAAATATGACGTAGAGCGTTATTCCCGAATTTGTTCGGGTTTTGTTGTTTTTTTTTTTCCACGCTTGGGTGCTGAAAAGGCGCTGGCCAGACCTCTGGGAATGTTTTTTTTTTCTCTTCCACAAGGGGGCAGTATTTGCTTTTTGTACAGCGGCCCCCATTTCACGCTCAGCTAACTCCAGACCCACTAACAATTTATAAACAACAACAATGTCCAAGATACCAATTTGCTGTATGCAAGCAAGTCAATAAAACACAGATTAACCCATTCACTGCCATACCCAAATTTATTCGGCAATTGAAAGTATGACGTAGAGCAGCCCTTACCAATGTTTTTGGGGAGGGGGTTTGTTTTTTTATGCTTGGGTGCTGATATAGCGCTGGCCATGGCATCTGGCAATGTTTTCCCCTTCCACAAGGGGCAGAATTTTCCATTTTGCCATGTTAGCGTTTTGTTCCATCTTCAGCTGTTGTGAAAGCACTATATAGTGACTTTGAGAGTTTTGCAAGGTGCTTATAAATGACCTGTATTATTATTACTGTATCTATTAGCGAGCTAGGTAGCTTTCTATCTATTTGAGTTACTTCCGGGTGGAGTGAACGCTGGCGCGTGTGGCTGCTGCTACTCACCCACAGAAAAGCTTATCCTGTGACTGTAAAGTGAGACTTTTGAAAGGTGCTTAAATCAAATGTATTATTATTACAGTAAAGTCTCGTTATATCGATATCGGATATATCGATAGTCCCGGTTATATCGATACTATTTCTATGCACGCACAGAGAAAATTACATGCAAACAGGGTTGGATATATCGATAGTCCCGGTTATATCGATATTTTTTCGGACTCCCTTGAATATCGATATAACGAGACTTTACTGTATATAAACCAATATGTATGTATTGCATTGTAGTTTGGACAGCTACCCCGATTTCAATTTCATATAACTCCAGACCTATATAAAAGAGTAATGTTTTTTTACGCTGCATTGAATTATTATGTAGTAAAGGAAGGTGATAGCTTAAAGGACAACCGATGTCACTTTTTTGTTTCTTAACTGACATCAGAAAAAACGTTTTATAGCATCTAAAAACCCAAAACATGCAGTATGATATTTTTATTCAAATGCAAAACACCAATAAAAATGACTTAAAGTGTCCAAAATCTGCAAAAAATTGAGCTGCGAATTGGGAATTTTCAGAAAGTCCCGCCCCCAGTTCGTGACGTCACGCCAAGACGTCTTGCATTGTTGGAGATTCAAAACAATGGCTTCAGATTCGGAGAATATGCTTTCTTGTTACACATCCAGTTATGAATATGATTCAAATAGTTCTGAAGAGGAAAGCATACATGTTTGCAATCGATTAAAGAATTTATTCCGTGTCATTTTGAGACATCTGGAATGCAATGTAGGGTCCCAGAAAAGAGGCAGAAAAATGGCGACCAGCTCCTGTGAGGAATGAATCAGTCCATTTCCACAGGCTGATAAATTCTTTCAATGGTGCTTTGACACCCTCTTCTGGCGGCTTTTGGGTGCAACATGAGGTTTTCAGACCAAACAAGTACAGCAAAATACATTGACGTGATGGAAGGACTGCTACAATGTGTCTTTTTTTCGGTCAGGGCCGTTCCTTCAGTGACGTCACGTACGAACTCGTCACCAACTCAAAAACAAGACTTCCTGAATATTCAGCGCGAGTCTTAAAACGTAACATCGAGCTATATGCGGTGGAATCTTTTTAAAACACGCTCAGTAGAAGTCATTTGAAGCCATTTTACAAATTATGGACACAACTTCTCCGGAGACGTCGGTTTTCCTTTAAATCTCAATATTCTGCGGGTCCAGGAATTCGAGTATATATCGATGAAAAGGTTTCTTCAGCCGTCATCTGTACTTCTTTGACGGTGTCGGACGTTTCGCTTCTTATCCAAGAAACTTTGTCAGCAAACTAAAGACTGTATATATGAATATATTTTTGCTTTCATTGGTCAGAAACAGGGGTCATAAAATATCAGCAAGCGGTGTGACAAGCTGTCTTTTTTTCCTCCCCCTTTGAGGCAATTGCAAGTAGGAGTATGGGAAATTCCTTTTCCATCCGCGGGGCTTCTATGCAGCGTGTATAAATGGTGCGCCGCGATCCTCTCTGAGCTTATAACAAGATTTAGAGGCTTTTCCCTGCCAGATGAGGTTTGCAGAATAGATATGTTACATTCTGGCATGAATGGTTGCGGGATGGGGCGAAGCTCACTAATGGAAGATGATACTTACCTTGGTTCTCAGGATAAGGTGCTATACATCATTGTCTTCCTGGGTGAAAATAATCTTCAAGCATCCAGAATGAACGTCTAATTATCATTATAAGGAGACGTACAAGTGACGTGATTCATGGCAACTGCTCAGTAGCCTTTGTTCCCCACGCTGGATTGGTTATGGACACAACTTGTCGGTTGTCCTTCAAAGGACAACCGACGTCTCCGGACAAATTGTGTCCATAATTTGTCAAATAGCTTCAAATGACTTCTACTGAGCGTATTTTACAAAGATTCCACCGCATGTAGCTATATTTCACGTTTTATGACTCACGCTGAATATTCCGGAAGTCTTGTTTTTGAGTTGGTGACGAGTCCGTACGTGATGTCACTGAAGGAACGCCCCTGACTGAAAAAAGGACACATTATAGCAGTCCTTCATTTTGCTGTACTTGTTTGGTCTGAAAACTTCGTGTTGCACCAAAAACAGGCAGAAGAGGGTGACAAAGCTACGTGTAAGGAATTAATCAGCCTGTGGAAACGGGCTGATTAATCCCTTACACGGAGCTTTGTCGCCATTATCTGCCTCTTTTTGGTGCTATATTTCCCACCCCCAGATACTTCAAAATGACACAGAATAAATTATTTAATCGATTGCAAACATGTATGCTTTCCTCTTCAGAACTATTTGAATCATATTCATAACTGGATGTGTAACAAGAAAGCATATTCTCCGAATCTGAAGACATTGTTTTGATTTTCCAGCAATGCAAGGCGTCTTCGCGTGATGTCACGAACTGGGGGCGGGACCTTCTGAAAATGCCCAATTCGCAGCTCAATTTTTTTGCAGATTTTGGACACTTTAAGTCATTTTTATTGGTGTTTTGCATTTGACTAAAAATATCATACTGCGTGTTTTGGGTATTTTAGATGCTATAAAACGTTTTTCTGATGTCAGTTAGGAAACAAAAAAGTGATGTCGGTTGTCCTTTAAGCTATCACCTTCCTTTACTTCGTCTTCCAATGCAGCTCATTATAACGATCAGTGTCAGCACGCAACTTTCCCGTATCCTTATCACGGTTTGTGTATCCAATTATCCTACTTCATTATCGACTCATGAGTTGGTTCATTGCAGGTCATCTTAGTTGTTTGCCTCTTGTTTTGAAATGGCAAAACATTACACATTTTAGCTACTGTAGGGGAGAAAAAACGTGATACAGTTTACGAACCCCTTGGCTTACGAACTTTTTAGGTTTACGAACGTCAAATTTATGAAAATTTTATCTTGGCATACAAACTATTTTTCGGGATACACACGGAGCTGCCACAATGAGTGATGTGTCGTTCCTGAACGAGCTTGTTTTGGTCCTCTATTCCCCGCCCCCAGTCGTCGGTTGAAGCCACGTGATTGGTCAAGAACACAGCAGTGAGGGGAGGTGGTTTAAACATTAAAGAGACAGGCAGACGACAGAGAGAGAGACACAATTGCAGTCTGTGCGTAGACTGCAAGGTTAAAATATTCCATCAATCAGGCTCCACAAATAACCCGCACTGTTATTGGGATGTCACATTGACTCTGCCAGCTCCAATAAAACCATCAACACCAAAATAAAAGCTTCTGATTTCACGGCCAAATAAAAAGAGGCACCTCAGGTGAACCCAAATGTAATCTAGCTTTCAGTTTATCCGTTTCTATCATCTTCCCGGTGTTCTTTTTGGTATATTTTCATTCACCTGCGATAAATCCCATTTGCAATTGTCACCTTCTTCATTTAACTTTGGGGAACTCAGCAATATCATTTCATGAGACGTCTCACCGATAAAATGTCATTTTTTTTCTCATGTTCTATCCAAGACCAACCAACTTTATTTGATTTATTTATGAAGACGTCAACTCTGCATTCTTTTACACTTCGTCTGTGGAAGCTCTCAGTCGTACAGGAATGGTCCATCGATAAAAAGGTTTCTTCAGCCGTCATCTGAACTTCTTTGAAGGTGTCGAACGTTTTGCTTCTTATCCAAGAAACTTTGTCAGCAAACTAAAGTCTTACTGGTAGTTTCGGTCCGATATATATCCCTACTGTCCAGACGTGGTGGTGCCGGACTCTGCTATGATTGAACCTTGCTCTCAGGTTGGGGGGAGCAGAGGACTAAACCCTGCGGCTCCACTGATTGCTTCTATTGTCCTGACTGACGACTGGCCTGATTGTCCAATTTGCCCTGGTATCATCTCATCAGCATTACAAAGCATATGTTGCCTAAGTAGTCTTTTGTACGAACGATCCAAATTGCACCTCACCCCACCATGGCGATTTAGTGAATGGTTTTGCTGTTTTATGAAAATAGTTTATTTTACCCCATTTTCTAATCATCTATTTTCTTCCGCTAAGATTTTAACCTCATTGTCACCAAATGAGTGGTTGCTAGCTTTTAGGTTAATATGTATTGCAGATTGAGGCCCACTAGTATTATCCCTGCGATGTCGATAGTCTTTTTTTGAGAATTGTTTTAGTCTCCCCAATGTATTGCTCTTTACAATTTTCATTTTTACAATGTATACTTTTACACTCTTTGTTTTTTTTTTCTCTCTCCATCATATTCTGTATTTTACTTGGGCCACTAAACAAATGAAAATAAGATTGACAAGATTCTCACTTCTGACTTTAAAGTACGAATTTTAAAGTGAGAATTTGCAGAATCAGCCTGCGTGTTTTAGGTATTTTAGATGCTATAAAATGTTTTTCTGATGTCAGTTAGGAAACAAAAAAAATGGTGTCGGTTGTCCTTACACAATTCTCGACATAGCTGAACGGACGTGGGGGACAAAACATGTGAATGGTAATGCAAAAAAAAAAAAAAAAAAAAAAAAAGGCCAGCCGTTGCGTTCACCAGAGAGAAGAAATAATGTGAAATCTGTTGTTTGTACCAAAAGAGCAACATATTTAATTGGCCGTGCGGGCAGCGGGGCACGGGTTCAATCAGTGGAATTGAACTGATTCGTTGGAAAGCCTCTCTCACTTCGAGTTCCATTGTGTGTCTGGAACAACACTCAACACTCCGTGGGCACCTTTGACACTTTCCACTAAAACCGATGGAAGGACAATGCTTCACCTTTGTTTTCCCAATTTCGGCAGTCTCATTGTTTTGCACAACCCGGAAGTAACTCAAATAGATAGAAATCTAGCTAATAGCTAGCTAAATAGCTAATATATAGCCAGTTAGCGAGCTAATATATAGCAAATAGATAGGTAGCTAGCTAATAGATAGCTAGATAGCTCATATATAGCCAGATAGATAGATAGCTAGTCAGATAGCTAATATATAGCCAGCAAGATAGCCAGCTAGAGAGCTAATATATAGCAATATAGATAGCTAGCTACAGATAGCTAGATAGATCATATATAGCCAGCGAGATTTAAGATTTAAGTCCCTTAGTCATTTCATCTCACGTCCTGGTTCTTCGATCGCCGTTTAATGAGTTCAAATGGAAAATCCGAGTGAACGCGTCAAGTCTTGAAATGACATTTCTCAGCTTTCCAGTTGGTTTTGAAAAAACTCAACCATCATTTGTATCGCCGGAGTCTTCGTTAGTCTAGCCAGCTAGATAGCTAGCCAGATAGATAGCTAATAGCTAGTTAGATAGCTAATATATAGCCAGCAAGATAGCCCGCGAGAGAGCTAATATATAGTCAATAGATAGCTAGCTAGTTAGCTAGACAGATAGATTGCTAATAGATAGTTAGATAGGTAATATATAGCCAGCAAGATAGCCAGCTAGAGTGCTAATATATAGTAAATAGCTAGTTAGCTAGCTAACAGATAGATAGATAGCTCATATATAGCCAGCGAGATTTACAATGGATTTTCCCCTAAACATTAATAATCAAATCAAATACAAGAACTATACACTAAAAGTCATCGACACAACAAAGTCCCTTAGTCATTTCGTCTAACATCCTGGTTCTTCGATCGCCGTTTAATGAGTTCAAATGGAAAATCCAAATGAACGCGTCGAGTCTTGAAATGACATTTCCATCCTCTCCATATTGTATCGTGAAGTCATTATGTTGTAGTACTATGTTCATACCTTCCTCATCACTACGGTCAAAGGGCATTGATTTGGAAGCAGTGGCGGGCCGTGCATGTCATTCCTAGGCCTTCAGTAGTGCTGTCTGAATAAATTCGCTGCGACAGTGGTGTGATATTACTAAACGTCCATGAAAGGATGCCATTGGCCAGGAAATGACTTGTGATTTGAAGAAACTTAAGAAATACTGTCATTAAACTGTTCAAATGTTTACTATGAATGTGTAGATTCATGATAACCACAAAAAAATTGCAATATTTTTTGCTAGCTTCGGAGCTGTCCAACCTTTCTTAATTGATGCCCATCTATTCTTGAAAATTCCATCTTCTCCATTAATAATAATAATGATAATCATAATAATGATCACAATAATAATAATAATAAAGTCTCGTTATATCTATATTCTCGGGAGTCCGAAAAAAATATCGATATAACCGGACTATCGACATATCCGATCCTGCGCGCATGTAATTTTCTCCTTGCGTTCATAGAAATAGTATCGTAATAAGCAGTACTATCGATATAACCGATATCGATATAACGAGACTTTACTGTATATGTATTACATACATATTGTTGTTATACACAGAAGGGCTTGTGCCCTACTGTGAAATTTCTTATGTTCTATGGTGACGTGATTCAGATATTTTTAAGACCAGCAGAGGCCTTGCAGGCCCGTCATTGCTTAAAAGTGACTAAAATGCATAACATGTCAACATATCAAAACATCCAAGATACTCAATCTATTTGATGTTCTGCATGCTTTGATTTGAGTGATTGTTTTTTTATGGTCATTTGACTGTTGTCCCATCAATGAATCATCTCAACGTGGACCCCAGAGCACAGCTCCTAATTCGTTCTGTAGAAAGAGCACCAAAATACACACTCATGAAACCATGATGTACATGTGCTTGGCAGAGGTCATAAAGTACCAAAAAAAAACACTCAAGAGAAACTTCGCAATGAATGATGTTATTTAAATTGCGGGCTGAATGCCAAGAGACATTGTCGACATGTTTGGTTTTGCGTCTGAGCGGCATTGTTGAAGCCGGCCTGCAATGGAAAAGGGTCATATAAAGTGCAATTTGGTGCCCTGTTTAAAGGACAAGCGACACCTTTTTTTGTTTCCTAACTGACATCAGAAAAACGTTTTATAGCATCTAAAATACCCTTGCGTATCAATTCGAGCCATCAGGACTCCAATGCTGTCTGCAAGAAGATGCTTTCTAGTTACTCATCCAGTTATGAATATGATTCAAATAGTTCTGAAGAGGAAAGCATACATGTTTGCAATCGATTACAGAAGTCCTCCTGTCTCCATTTGAGATGCCAGGACTCCAACGTAGCGTCCCAGAAAATGCACAAGATGGCGCCCAAGCTCCGTTGGAAATGGGCTGATTTGTCTGCTGGGAATTTGTGTCAACTAGTATCAAATAGTAGTCTTGGTGCAACACACAACTATTCACCATGGCGTTATTTATGTTTTCCTTCTAATTTTGCCATCAACACAAAGTTTTCAGACCAAACAAAGTACCCAAAATGCATTGTGTGTCGCTTTCTCGGTCAGGAGCGTTCCTTTAGTGACGTCACTAACTCAAAAACAAGACTTCCTGAATATTCAGCGTGAGTCTTAAAACGTAAAATATAGCTATATGCGGTGGAATCTTTGTAAAATACGCTCAGTAGAAGTCATTTCAAGTGATTTTACAAATTATGGACACAACTTGTCCGGAGGCGTCGGTTGTCCTTTAAGCTTAGTCCAAATGTAAATCCTTTCGACTGGGCACAGCCAAAAGTGACAGTGGAAAAGAGAACTCATCTGATTTGCTCTTACTCACCCCCCCCCCTTCCCCTTTACCACATTTCATGCTGAAGTGATTGCTTGGTTCAAAAGCTCAACACCAGGCAAGCACATGTTATTCCATATTAAAATAACAATGCAGATGCCACTATGTCATTCCTCCACTTGAAATGTGGCACTGTGATGCTTTTGTAGAAAATGAAATCACCCTGTTGTGATCCAACTGTATTGAGAGTTAGTCGATGCTCTAGCGTGGAGAGCAAACATCACCTGTTCTGTAGTTGAAATACAGCGCTTACGAACGCTTTAGCTTACGAACTTTTCACCTTACAAACATTAAATTCCCGATAATATAATCTTGGCATACAAAGTGGTTTTCGGCAAATGAACCAAACCACATGGAATGCCACGGTGGCGGAAAAACACCAAACCACACGGTCGAACAACACCACGGTGGCTGGCGGACTAGTTTTCATTACCTTGAGTGCATACGTGGTTTGTTATCAAGGATACTTTTGCTATTATGGGACTGAAAAGACCCCACCTCAGGCTAGTGTTCAGCCAAGGAGAACATAAAACAAAATTAAGGTCGAGCAGAAGAAGGAGATCGACGAGAAACACGAACGAGGTGTGCGTTTGTATGACTTAGCGTCCTAGTACCAGTATGCTAAGTCGACCATTGCTACGTGTGGCTAAGGGTGTTTCTGTGTTTCCTAAGCAATGGTCTCAGTCAATAGAAGAGGTTGGAAAACTTCTGTTGATTTTGATTAACGAAAAGCAGCGAGCAGGGGACAGTGTGTGTGTGTGTGTGTGTGTGTGTGTGTGTGTGTGTGTGTGTGTGTGTGTGTGTGTGTGTGTGTGTGTGTGTGTGCGCGTGTGTGTGTGTGCGTGTGTGTGTGTGTATTATCGCCGAGAAAGCGCGGCAACTTCACTCGGATATCATCAAGAGGCAACTACATCAATGACCTTCACAAAGGTAAATAAAACGACTTTGTTATACCGTACAGCTTATTTATTTAATTACAATACAATAGCACATTTATAATACATAAAATAAGGTATATTTTGTGTAGTTTTAAGGGTTATTTAGTAGAAAATTATGTTTTATGGGGACCTGGAACGGATTACTCTAATTTTTAAGGTATTTTTATGGGAAATAAATGTTTGGCAGACGAACATTTCGCTGTTCGCCCACTTTCTGGGAACCAATTAAGTTCGTCAGATGGGGTATAACTGGAAATATATTGAATTCAATAGTGCAACACAACAAAACTGTTTATTGTTTTGGTTCACAGATAGTTAAAAGGGAGCACACGTGCCAAGGTTGCATCGCACTTTGAGAATGATAATCATCAGTTTGTCCTTGAAAAGTGCCTCAAACTTCCATCTGTCACTTTTGTGGTGAGACTTTCCTGCTGACAATCTCAGCTCCTTTCTCGTCCTCGATCCCTTTCCCATTTATGTCATTATCTCTCCAAATATCATCACTTATGCAGAGGCTCTTGAAAGGCAGACGATAAACTCTGACACAGCGATATCCTAGAAGTGTGCTAGTTCATTAAAAATAGTCATCGAAGATGCACAATCCAAACATACCCCCCCCCCCCATGCCGTTCTTCATACTCACACATGCTAATTCAGCTTTCTCGGAAAAAAGTGGCCCCAGTGGTGCTGATAACTTTCCTTTAGTCCTATGCTGTGTCTTATCAGGGTGCCAGATATGTTGACTGTCTGAAAGCATTTAGTCAAAAACACCCTCCACGGAATGGAACTGGGCTTCGGGCCACAAGTGAGGGTTAAGGGGAAAAAAAAATGCAGATTTTGCTAAGAAGTTGCTGACAACACATCTTTGTTATGAAATGTCACATTTTAAAATGGATTTCCCTTCTGGCATCCAGGATTTAAATGATCAACTCTGTGCCACAGCACTGCTGTAATGTTTTGTTGTTGTTGTTGTTGTTGTAAATAGCTTCCCTGGAGTACAATAGCCTAAAGTTACAACACTCCAACCTGCCACCTTCAGAAGTTCTCTGATGGCTCTGCTATTGTCGGCCTCATGACAGAGGGAGATGATTGGGAGTACAGGTGACTGACCAAGGACCGGTGCCGGCAGAATCACCTCCAGATCAACCCTGGGAAAACCAAGATGTTGGTAGTGGATTTCTGCAGGAAACAGTCCTCTCCTGCACCGCTGAACATCCAGGGTAGGGACATAGTGAGGGTGACCTCCTACAAGTACCTGGGTGTTACTCTCAACAATAAACTGGACTGGATTACAAACTCGGATGGCCTGATCAAAAAGGGACAGACTTGCCTCTTCATACTGAGGAAACTGGGGTCTTTTGGAGTTCACTGAAGACTTTCTATGACTCTGTGGTCGCTTCAACCATCCTCTTTGGAATTTTCTGCTGGTCAGGCAGCATCACCACTTGGGACAGAAAAAGACTGGAGCGCCTGGTCAAGACGGCCAGTTCTGTTCTGGGTTGTTCGCTGGACATAGTGAGGGTGACCTCCTACAAGTACATGGGTGTTATTCTCAACAATAAACTGGACTGGACTACAAACATGGATGCCCTGATCAAAAAGAGACAGACTCGCCTCTTCATACTCAGGAAACTGAGGTTTTTTTGAGTTCACTGGTCACTCCTGAAGACTTTCTATGACTCTGTGGTCGCTTCAGCCATCCACTTTGGAATTTTCTGCTGGTCAGAGAGTATCACCACGTGGGACAGAAAAAGACTGGAGCTCCTGGTCAAGACGGCCAGTTCTGTTCTGAGTTGTTCGCTGGACATAGAGAGAGTGACCTCCCTGCAAGTGCCTGGGTGTTATTCTCAACAATAGACTGGACTACAAACATGGATGCCCTGATAAAAAAAGGGACAGACTCGCCTCTTCATACTCAGGAAACTGAGGTCTTTTTGAGTTCACTGGTCACTCCTGAAGACTTTCTATGACTCTGTGGTCGCTTCAGCCGTCCACTTTGGAATTTTCTGCTGGTCAGAGAGTATCACCACGTGGGACAGAAAAAGACTGGAGCTCCTGGTCAAGACGGCCAGTTCTGTTCTGGGTTGTTCGCTGGACATAGAGAGGGTGACCTCCCTACAAGTGCCTGTGTTATTCTCAACAATAGACTGGACTACAAACATGGATGCTCTGATAAAAAAGGGACAGACTCGCCTCTTCATACTCAGGAAATGGAGGTCTTTTGGAGTTCACTGAAGACTTTCTATGACTCTGTGGTCACTTCAGCCATCCAATACTGGCGGGCCAGTTCTGTCTGGAGCTGCTCGCTGGACTCTCTGGAGGTGGTGGGCAACAGACGGACGCTCGCTAACCTGCAGCACTGCACTGGGTAGCTGTTTCAACCAGAGACTGTTACACCTGCGCAGCAAAAAGGAGAGGTACTGCCGCTTGTTCCTACAGACTGCTGACAGCCTTCTTAATAATCATGTGAATAAAACAAACGAAAAAAAAATAACCTGGACCCTTGCATTGTAAATAGCACAGCCACCTTATGTTGACTCAATCCAGTTACATACATCAAATATGCTATTTTATACTTGCACTATGTACAGTTCGATTTATGAAACATTTTTGCACAGTTAAACATTTCAGTCTTACATTTGTATTGTACATAGAATACTTTGTTTTATCTTTTGAACCCCTCCACCCCTTTCAATTTTGCTGCTGTAGATTGAAAATTTCCCCATTGTGGGACTATTAAAGGCTTTCTGATTCTAATAGGGACCATACACCTATCTGACAACGGGCTCCCAGTATTATGTTAAGTATTCGATGCATTTGTTTTCCTCAGAGCATCTCTATGGATGTGCACCGATGGGTGATGTGTCATCTTCTTCTTGTTACATGGCCTTAAAAAATGAGCCTTCATTACGGCCCCCTCATTATATTTTGAAGGTTAAGCAAACCAATTAAAGCTCCACACACTCCACTAAGGTCCTCAACATCAACTGCATCCCAGTGTATAGCATTTAAAATAGCCCGATGAGTTCTGGGATTGAAGGAATGAAGGAAGTGACACCTTGAAATGAGGCCGTTCCTACATTAGAGGGGATAAGGAAGTCCCATCAAAAGAAGATCACAGATTGAGGAAAGAAAGAAGTCCTATTAAAAGAAATGGCACCGTCATGGTTCACTGAGTCCTTGCGCTGGGCCGCAGTGTGCTGATTGCTCTGTGGCTGTCAGCCGCACTGCTTCTGATTCTCCTGAGGGGGGCAATCCGTGTTGGTCTTCGCTCTCGATTAACTTAACTTGCTGCTTATTAGAGCTGATGCCAGGAAGTGGTTCGTTCAGTCAACCAACGCGCACAGATCTTTCCAAGAGGATGCGCGTTGTCTTTAATAGTAATGTGAAGAGCAAATATTTAGGGGTTCATTAGATAACAAAATGCTGCAGCAGAAGCATCACGTTGGACCCTGTACCCGCATTTGATACAAGCATTGTTAGCAGACCCCTTGGCGGTAAAGCTCTGTGACATTCTGCTAATGACCCTGGCGAGTCGGGTGGACTGAATGGTACGTTTTCATAAACGGTTGATAACAGTGGTCGGCTATGGATTTCATTGCTAGGCCTTCAGTAGTGCTATGTTTGAATCAAACCAGACTGAAAAAAGGTGTGGTTTGATTTACTACAAGTCCACTAGAGCATTTCGTACCGCGCAGAAAATAAATCTGATTGGTTAGAGCAACAGTTTGATTGACACATTTGACGCGACGGGGACCTCAGGACTGATTGTGAAGGCGTCCAGGTAGATTTGTGACCCCGCTAACAATTGATGGCTGAAATGTGATTTGTTAAATGCTTAAATATGAAAACACTCGTCTGGAAGTAGAGCAACTGGGGAAAGGTAATGAAAGCAAGCTGAAAGACAATTTGGAATTACGTAATAAGAATTCATTGACAAAATACAGTAAAGTCTCGTTATATCGATATCGGATATATCGATAGTCCCGGTTATATCGATACTATTTCTATGCACGCACGGAGAAAATTACATGCAAACAGGGTCGGATATATCGATAGTCCCGGTTATATCGATATTTTTTCGGACTCCCTTGAATATCGATATAACGAGACTTTACTGTATAATTAACATCAGTCCGTGATTCGGATATTTTTAGGCCAACAGAGAAGGCCTTGCAGGCCCCGACAGCCCGCCACTGGATCCGAGTGTGTTTAGGTGACATCCAAAAAGCTGCCCGTTGTAATAATTGTGTTTTTTTTTCCTTCCCTTGTTTATTTTAGTCCTCGTCGTTCTTTTCATTTGATGCCCGTTCACAAAGTCAGAGAAATGTCGTTTTAGGTTTTAACAGATAAAAGTGTTTCTTTGACAAAGTCACCGTGTCATCGGTGGAAAAGTCAACAACTAAATGGCATGTAATATTTATTGCTGTCAGCAGTTAATTATGGTTTTTATTACGACTGGTCCAGATGGCTCTTTCCTAGTATCACATCTCTGAGGATTGTTTGTACAAGCTGCCGTAAAAGCATTGAAAATCTTTATTTTCAAAATTTCATGTCCTTTATACATTATTCATATGGGTGATTATAAGTAAATATTTGGGGGGGGGGGGGGGCACTCCTGATCGCATATCGCATTCTTGGGGTTGTACTTGATTATTTCAGTGTTGCAGTTTTGTTGATTTAGATTTTAATAATTGTATAAAAATTATAATAATAATAATAATAATAATAATAATAATAATAATAAGAATACATTTGATTGATAAGCACCTTTCAGAACTCTCAAGGTCACTTTTCAGTCACAGGATAAGGTTTTCTGTGGGCGAGCAGCGGCAGCCACACGCGCCAGCGTTCACTCAACCCAGAAGTAACTAAAATTGATAGAAAGCTAGCTAGCTTATAGATAGCTAATAGATGGACAGCTAGATAGCTGGCGAGCCATCCAGATAGCTAATACATAGCAAATTTATAGCTAGCTAGCTAGATAGCCAGCCAGGTAGTAATCATAATAATCATAATAACTATAATAACAATCATAATCATAACCATAGTAATGTAATAATCGGGGTGACCATTGCAAAATGTGGCCAAAGCATCCCAGTATTTAATAAGAATAATACATTTCATTTCTAAGCACCTTTCAAAACTCTCATGGTCACTGTACAGTCACAGGATAATTTTTTTGTGGGCGAGCAGCGGCAGCCACACGCGCCAGCGTTCACTCAACCCGGAAGTCACTCAAATAGATAGAAAGCTAGCTAGCTAATAGATAGTTAGCAGACAGCTAGCGAGGCCTTCACTCAACCCGGACGAATCTCATATAGATAGAAAGCTTAGAAAGGTAGCTAGCTAATAGATAACTAACAGATACCTAGCTAGCCCTTCACTCAATCAGGAAGTAACTCAACTAGATAGAAAGTTAGCTAGCTAATAGATAGCTAACCGATAACTAGCTAGGCCTTCACTCAACCCGGAAGTAACTCAAATAGATATAAAGCTAGCTAGCTAATAGATAGCTAACAGATAGCCAGCTAGCCCTATTTGAAATGTTCTGTTCGATATTCAGTTTTGTTCATGGTTCATATGATTTTTAATTTGACAGCAGTGAATCACAGTCCACTGTTTATTTTATTTTTTGAATTAATATATTTTTTTTAAATCCTATATCGTGATTACAGACTACTAAATGTAATTGTTGTAATTTTCCTTGTATATGAGTCTTGGGACAATATTTGTCACGGTTTGCGAGGTGGTGATGGCGGGTTCGGATCCCAAAAAGCAGGCAGGAGGGAGCAGGAGGTTGTTTGACAAATTGTATTAAAATAAAGGTCAGCAGTAACAAAATGTAAAACATCAAAATGATCTGAATGGAAAAAATACAAAGTAGCAAAAGAAAACCAAGTGTAAAAGTCCGCCAAGGTTAAACAAACACGTACACAATGCATGCTGCAACCAAGCAGCAAACAAACAATGAATCGGCACCGGATGGTCGTGCCGGGTGTTCTTTTAAATGTCAATGATTAAACGACCAACACCTGCGAGGCTGCAGGCAGGGCTGACGTCGCTACCCGCTGGTCGCCAATCTGATCAGGACGACCAGCACCTGTGAGGTGTAGGCGGGGGCGACAGCGCCCCCCGTTGGTCGTCAACCAGATCATGACAATATTAATGCTTATTACTCTTCCACTTTCCTTTTTAAAGGACAACCTACGTCACTTTTTTGTTTCTTAACTGACATCAGAAAAACGTTTTATAGCATCTAAAATAGCCAAAACACACAGTATGATATTTTTATTCTACTGCAAAACACCAATAAAAATGACTTGGTGTCCAAAATCTGCAAAAAAATTGAACTGCGAATTGGGCCTTTTGAGAAAGTCCCGCCCCCAGTTCGTGACGTCACGCAAAGATGTCTTGCATTGCTGGAGAATCAAAACAATGGCTTCAGATTCGGTGAATATGCTTTCTTGTTACACAACCAGTTATGAATACGATTCAAATAGTTCTGAAGAGGAAAGCATACATGTTTGCAATCGATTAAAGAATGTATTCCGTGCCATTATGAGGCAATATTGAGGGGAAATGTCTCATCGAAAAAGAGGCACAAAATGGCGACCTCCTGTGGCCACCTCCGTTTCCACAGGCTGATAGATTCCTTATATGTAGCTTGGACGCCCTCATCTGGTGGCTTTTGGGTGCAACACGAGGTCCCCAGTCAAAACAAGTACAGCAACATACATTGACGTGATGGAAGGATTGCTACAATGTGTCTTTTTTTTCGGTCAGGGGCGTTCCTTTAGTGACGTCACATACGGACTCGTCACCAACTCAAAAACAAGACTTCCTGAATATTCAGCGCGAGTCTTAAAACGTAAAATATAGCTATATGCGGTGGAATCTTTGTAAAATACGCTCAGTAGAAGTCATTTGAAGCCATTTTACAAATTATGGACACAACTTGTCCGGAGACGTCGGTTGTCCTTTAAGCATATCACAGTTGTGTAAGTGGTATACCTCATTCCACTTCTTGCCACTGGTGGTGGTGGTGATGGGCTGGACAATCTACAAATTCCACTTAACTGAATTGAAGTCCTCTCGTCTTTCGGGCACGCCAGACTACAATGAACATGTTCAAAAGTTCGCTAATGGAAATGACTGGAATACGAGAGTGCTAGTTTGACCCAGTTTCTATTATAACAGAATGTTAAATATGCGGTGAAAAAAAAATAATCAGCCTTAAAATGAGAAACCCCAGCATGTCTTTGAGGTATATAGCTGGAAATGAGATCTGCCCAATCCTTGCATCTGTTTGCTACGGAGGAAGGAATTTATGTATATGATCTCCTCAGCCTCGGAACCTCTAACCACATCTCATCCTAACTGCACTGCACTTCGTTGCTTTTCCTTTTTTGGGAGTCCATCACAAGTTGGCTACAACGTAGGAAATGGTTTGAAAGTGGTTAAGCTTCCTGGTCATTTCATAAGTCACAGTGTCATCAAAGTTTCTCAGGACTTCTCAGGTGATCAAACAAGCTCCTGAAGTTTCAGAGTTTGCATTTTCGACATAGCTTGCAGCATTGCACTTCATTTTTTGCCGGAGTGTTTTCGCTCAGTACGATTAGCTGGAAACCGGTTCAGAGTGTCCCCCAACTACTGCCCGAAGACAACTGGGATAGGCTCCAGAACCCTCTGTGACCGTATTGAGGATAAAGTGGTCTGGAAAATGGGTGGATGGATGGGTTAGAGAATACAGTGATACCTTGGCTTACGAACTTAATTGTCTCCCAGACGGTGTGTAAGGTGAAAAATGTGTATTCCAAAAATAAATTTCCCATAGGAAACCATTAAAATGAGAATAATCCGTTCCCTGGTCCCCATAATTTTTTACTTTCAAATTTTCTAAGCCTTAAAACTACACAAAATATACCTTATTTTATGTATAATAAATGTGCTATGGAGTTAATACCTAAATTATGTGTCTGGAGTTATATGCGCTTGAAATGAGGGCGGCTGTCCAAAATAAAATGCAATACATACATATTGGTTGAAGCTGAAACAAAGCGCTAACATGGAAAAAGGGCAAATGTTGCCCCCTCATGGAAGGGGAAAAAACATTGCAAAAGTGCTGACCAAAAGTGCTGATTTAGATAGATAGCTTGCCAGATAGATTGATAACTAGAAAGGTAGGTAAGTAGGTAGCTAGGTAGGTAGGTGGCTAGGTAGGTAGGTAGCTAGGTATGTAGCTAGCTAGGTAGTTAGGTCGCTCGGTAGCTTGCTAGGTAGGTAGCTAGGGAGATAGTTAGGTAGCTACCTAGCTAGGTAGCTAGACAGGTAGCTAGGTGGCTATATCGCGCTTTAACAACAGCTGAAGCTGAAACAAAGCGCTAACATGGAAAAAGGGCAAATGTTGCCCCCTCATGGAAGGGGAAAAACATTGCAAAAGTGCTGACCAGTGCTTTAATGGCAGTCCCAGCAAGAAAAACAAAACCCGGACAAATTCGGGGAAGGCGCTCCAGGTCATATTTTCAATTCCCGAATACATCCGTGATTTATATCGCAAGATAGCTTTCTAGATAGATTGATAGCTAGAAAGGTAAGTAGATAGCTAGGTAGGTAGCTAGCTAGGTTGGTAGGTAGCTAGGTAGGTAGGGAGCGAGCTAAGTAGCTAGCTCGCTAGGTAGCAAGGTAGCTATATATATGTTTTTAGGAAGCTAGCTCGGTAGCTGGGTAGGTAGGTAGCTAGGTAGCTCGATAGCTATATAGATAGACTGTCATAATTTATGATGTAACATGAACCCTAACCATGAATTGAGATTAATACATTTGAGGTTTGATCGACACTGTGTCCTTCCATTTCTTAAAATGAGCCCCCGCCTCCCAATATTTTTTTTCCAGCCATTGACATTGACATGAAATTATATTGCAGCATTTATACCCTCCTTCCTCTCACTTATCTAACACTTTCCAATAGAGATGGTGTATTAAACAGGCTGAGTCATATTTAATAGTGGGAAGCCAATTATTGAAAACAGGCTTCAGCCATTACCTTTGAATTCCTTCACATTACATCAGAACATTTCCCATACCAGGATGCAAATGGAAACTTTTAGACTTCCTTGATGCGGTTGATGGGCTCTGATATCAGAGATTAGTTTTCTGTTGTTTTATCAGTTCTGTGAAGGCCCCACACACAGCGCCGAAAAGAAAAAAAAAGATGTAATCATCTGTTTTTTTTGTCACAAGCTCCTTCTTATCCCCCAGAGAGAAGCAAAGTGATAACACCTCCGTGAATATGCATTGATGATGATTGCATGATTTATGCATGAGTGTTATGCCACCCCATGACTTTCCGGGCCCAAAAGAAGTCTTTAAAATTCTGAAATTAGAGCTTTTGTCTGACTTTTTAAACTGTTTGTTTTATCCGTGGGTCTTGGTGTCTCAGTGGACTTTTTCTTGAACATGTTTTCAACACCACTGCGTTTTGAATTGTTAACTGTGGCTTGCTTGTTTGAATACTTACCAAGCCACTCTATAAACCCAAGGCGAAACATGTTGTAAATTGTCATGTTTCTGCCCGAATTGGTTCAGGATTCATTTTTGTGACATGTCTTGATGTGGCTTTAAACATTGTCTTACACTATTTGTAGTTAAAGGACAACCGACACCTCCGGACAAGTTGTGTCCATAATTTGTAAAATAGCTTGAAATGACTTCTACTGAACGTATTTTACAAATATTCCACCACATATAGCTATATTTTACGTTTTCAGACTTGCGCTGAATATTCAGGAAGTCTTGTTTTTGAGTTGGTGACGAGTCCGTACGTGACGTCACTGAAGGAACGCCCCTGACCGAAAAAAGGACACATTGTAGCAGTCCTTCCATCACGTCAATGTATTTTGCTGTACATGTTTGGTCTGAAAACCGTGTTACACCCAAAAGCCGCCAGAAGAGGGTGTCCAAGCTCCATATAAGGAATTTATCAGCCTGTGGAAACAGAGGTGGCCACAAGAGGTCGCCATTTTGTGCTTTTTTTTTTCTGGTGATCGATTTCCCCCCCAATGTTGCCTCAAAATGGCATGGAATAAATTCTTTAATCGATTGCAAACATGTATGCTTTCCTCTTCAGAACTATTTGAATCATATTCATAACTGGATGTGTAACAAGAAAGCATATTCTCCGAATCTGAAGCCATTGTTCCAGCAATGCAAAACGTCTTGGCGTGACGTCACAAACTGGGGGCGGGACTTTCTGAAAATCCCAATTTGCAGCTCAATTTGTTGTAGTTTTGGGACACTTTAAGTCATTTTTATTGGTGTTTTGCATTTGACTAAAAATATCAGCCTGCGTGTTTTGGGTATTTTAGATGCTATAAAACGTATTTCTGATGTCAGTTAGGAAACAAAAAAATGGTGTCGGTTGTCCTTTAAGAGGCAGCAGGCGTGACACTTATAAAAGGCATCAACTCAATTAAATCTGCCTTTGATGTTTGTTTGTATTGCAACACTTTCACCTCTCACCACAGACATGTAGTTTACCAGATGCCCAATTATCCCTTCCCACTCTCACTTTGCTCACCAACTTTGTTCTCTCCCCGCGTTGGCTCTCCCTCTGGAGCACCAGACTGCTTCCATATCCTTTTGACTACCTAGTGCTGAAGTTTATTTAACAAGCACCTGGACGGCGAGCATGAGAATGTGGCAGCTGTGGAACAGCAGACTATGTTCCCTCCTTTTCTCGACCAAGGGAGGCTTATCCCTAGGAAGGGAGTCTCCAGATGGGTTTGGTTTGAAGCACTTCAATCTGGGGATCTAATAGATGAGTCCCATACGGCATTACCATTCATATTTGAATGCTAATTGCACATACAGTTTAATTACCTGACTGCATATATTTACACACTCCACCAGACACTTTTCACTCTTTCTTCTTCAGTAGTTTCAATGGGTTGGTGTGACGGATGAGTTTCTGGTTGGATGATTTTTCCCTGAAATTGTATGGTGGATGTTACCACATTATACAGTGATACCTCGGTTTACGAACCCCTTGGCTTACGAACTTTTCGTTTACGAACGTTACATTTATGAAAATTCTACCTTGGAATACAAACTATTTTTCGGGATACACACGGAGCGCCACAATGAATGATGTGTCGTTCGCGAACGAGCCCGTTCTCCATACAAGAAAATGGCAGCCGACTGTTTTTGTCATCTATTCCCCGCCCCCAGTCTTCGGTTAAAGCCACGTGATTGGTCAAGAACGCAGCAGCTAGAGGGTGAGGGTTACAGACAGAGAGAGATTGAGGCCGTTCTCCAAACACTTTATGTCATTTTTATTTGTGTTTTGCATTTGACGAAAAATATCAGCCTGCGTGTTTTGGGTATTTTCGATGCTAAAAAACATTTTTCTGATGTCAGTTAGCAAACAAAAAAATAGTGTTGGTTGTCCTTTAAAGCTGAAAGATGTCCGCTAGGTCTGAGTTCCCTGAGCACGCAACAAGCCTCTGGGCCGTTCCGTTAATGAGGACTAAAAAAATTGGGCCCTCTCTGTT
The DNA here is from genome assembly GCF_051943395.1 of Hippocampus bargibanti. Lineage (NCBI taxonomy): Eukaryota > Metazoa > Chordata > Actinopteri > Syngnathiformes > Syngnathidae > Hippocampus > Hippocampus bargibanti. The sequence continues at coordinate 1,537,437 of NC_142735.1, forward strand.
GTGGTGTTCACACATGTTCCATTTGGGTTTGGATGAAAGGTGTCATTAGCGTAGCATTGGATCAGGGGGTGTGAATGTTGATGCAAAGTGGATGGATGGTGATTTACTGCAGGATAATCTTTATTTGGCACCAAAGACCACAATGTGGAAACGTTTCAATCAAGCTGTTTTCAAATTGTTTTCCTCTTTGGTTCCACACACTTTTTGCTTTTCTTTAGAGACTTCTCTCATTTTCTCGCTTTTTCTCTCTGTCGTATGTCAGTCAATCCTCTAGAAGATAGATGGGCAGGATAAGGTTAAAGGCCCATAGCGGAGCTAAGTGAATACCATTAATTCAATTGGAGACAGTCAAAGCCTTTGTGCTGTCGTGATTAAATGACACTATCGGGTATCAATCGTCATGAGCTTCGTTGGCTCTGAATGAACTATTAACATCTTGGTCTGATGTGTACGTTAAGACCTTATACCCATTTTAGCTCGATCAAATTAAATACAGTGATACCTTGGCTTACTAACTTAATTGGTTCCCAGACAGAGCGTGTAAGGCGAAAAGTGTGTATCCCAAAAATTAATTTCCCATAGGAAACCATTAAAATGAGAATAATCCGTTCCCCATAAAACATAATTTTCTACTTTCTAATTTTCTAAGCCTTAAAACTACACAAAATATACCTTATTTTATGTATAATAAATGTGTTATGGTATTATAATTAAATAAATCAAATGTACTTTACAATATAGTGTTTTTTTTTTTTACCTTTGTCATGGTCGTTGATGGCTTGATGGAATGGAGTGGCCAATGTCATCAGCATTAAACACTTAATGAGGATCGTAGCCTTCTTCTTTCACCATCTAGAGGAATGATCCCTTGGAGGGGCTATCTCTGCGATAATTTTACCTTGTTCCTCATCAATTGTGTTCTGTTTAGCTGGGTCGATAGCTTTTTGCATCAAGTGTACAGATAGCTTGTGTGGGTTATTTGTGGAGCCTGATTGATGGGAATTTTAACATTGCAGTCTACACTATGCCTTTGAAATATCTAAGTTGAAACAGGTCCAAATTTCAGTTTTCTATCCACTCTGTCACTCTCTCGCTGTCGTCTGCCTGTCTCTTTAATGTTCAAACCACCTCCCCTCACTGCTGCGTTCTTGACCAATCACGTGGCTTTAACCGACGACTGGGGGCGGGGAATAGAGGACCAAAACAAGCTGGCTGCCATTTTCTTGTTAGGAGAATGGGCTCATTCGCAAACGACACATCAGTCATTGTGGCAGCTCCGTGTGTATCCCGAAAAATAGTTTGTATGCCAAGGTAAAATTTTCATAAATTTAACGTTCGTAAACCGAAAAGTTCGTAAGCTAAGGGGTTCGTAAACCGACGTATCACTGTGATTGTGATTTTTTTTTTAAATCTCTTACACTCGAAACAACGGGTTTACTGTGAATGATTTTTTTTCTTATGCAGCTGGCTTCAACAAACTCAAAAGTGTCACCTATTTTTTTCCACCCTATTTAGATATAGATTTTGGTTTAATTATTCATTTTTATTATGCGTGCCTTTCTTTGTTCAGCTGCCAAACAAGCACAATTTCTGGTACCGTGCACTTAAGCAGATGTCAAGACCTGTACAAAGCGTCAAATCACAAAGGGCTTCAATCAACATCAGCGCAATTTAGGCATCCTTAATCCAGAGGCCCAACAGCCTTTTGAAGGAGTGCAAATCCAATGCAATTACACACCGACATCTGTTTTTTGTTTTTTTTGTTCTCGCCCTGAAATAATATTAAAAGGCGACACGCTATGTGACTGGTTAGCACGTATTCTTCACGGACGTGCAGGTTTTTGATTCTGGCCTCCCTGTGTGGAGTTTGCATGTTCTCCCAAGGCATGATTGGGGTTTCTCCTGGTACTCCGGTCGCCTACATTCCAAAAACATGTGTACCAGGTTAATGGAACTCTAAATTGTCTTTAGGTGTGACTATGTTTGCGGATGGTTGTTAAACTATGTGTGCCTAGGCTGGCAGGGTGTATCCCTGCATACAGTTCAAATACAGTGATACCTCAGTTTACGAACGCTTTAGCTTACGAACTTTTCACCTCACGAACATTAAATTTGTGGGAAGATAATCTTGGCATACGCACTAGTTTTCGGCAAATGAAACAAACCACACGGAGCGCCACGGTGGCTGGCGGACTAGTTTTCGGCGGAAGAACGCCAAACCACACGGTCGAACAACGCCACGGTGGCTGGCGGACTAGTTTTCATCACCCCTTTCCTTGAGTGCATACGTGGTTTGTTATCAAGGATACTTTTGCTATTATGGGACTGAAAAAGACCACACCACAGGCTCGTGTTCAGCCGAAAAGGACACAAGACAAAATTACGGTTGAGCAGAAGAAGGAGATCATTGAGAAACATGAACGACGTGTGCGTTTGTGTGACACACACACACACACACACACACACACACACACACACACACACACACACACACACACCCACTTTAGAATGACTATATATATATATATATATATATATATATATATATATATATATATATATATATATATATATATATATATATACAGTAAAGTCTCGTTATATCGATATTCAAGGGAGTCCGAAAAAATATCGATATAACCGGGACTATCGATATATCCGATATCGATATAACGAGACTTTACTGTATATATATATATATATATATATATATATATATATATATATATATATATATATATATATATATATATATATATATATATATATATATATATATATATATATATATATACATTTGTGTGTGTATATATATATATATATATATATATATATATATATATATATATATATATATTACTTGTGAGCAGCCGGAATGCGGTCTAAGTATGGTTCTTAAATAATGACCCAGCTGAGTCAACATATAATGTATTTTTTTTATTCTATTTCATGATGAACACATCAGTTGTTTTAAATAAAAATGACACGGTGACTGATCTTCCTTTCATTTTTTTGTGGTTGAAACGAATGGTTTTCACATCATATATGAAGTAGGATATTGGAATTAATCATTAGCTGACGCCTGGTAACTGAGACAATCCAAACATACGTTGTAAGACAACTGAGCTTTTCTCGCTGACAAATAGAATTTGTCACTTATGATCATTTTTCTTTGTATCTTTTGCCATCTTAGTTGTAGCAATTGTATATTTTGGAAGGCAGCTCAAAGCTACATCCATGACGTTATAACTGCTTGCTGCCATGAACCAAGATGTCCAATGCCCACTCCAGATGGGAATTGAGGCTTAGAGTTACTCGTCATTTCTGTCGGGGGGGGGGGGGGGGGGGGGGGGGATATTTAATAATGCTCCGCATGACTACATTTGGTTCTTTTTCATCCCGATCCAACAATATCGTTTCTGTATCAGCCATCATCCTTGACAGATGCTTTTAAAAGGCATAAAAGCAGGAATGGGTGAAATCTATACATTGACAGTCACTCGGCAATGACGTGGAAGGGCCTCTTTTGACCAAAAGCGCAACTCCTTCTACCATTTTCGAGAATTTCTGAATGTTCCAGACCTCAGCAATCCATGCACATGAAAGTGATGGAGACAAATATGCACCTTATAATAATAATAATAATAATAATAATAATGTAAATTTCTCCACTGTGAGACTAATAAAGGCATATCCAATCCAATCCAATCCAATAATAATAATAATATAATAATAATAATAATAATAATAATAATCATCATCATCATCATCATGACAATCATAATAATTATAATAATCATAATAATTATAATTTTAGTAGTAATTATAATAATTATTATAATAATCATTATAATAATGATAATAATAATAACAACAACAACCATAATAATAATTAATATACATACTAAAAAAAAAGAAATAATAATAATATCAATAATAATAATATTATTATTATTATTATTATTATTATTAATAATAATAATAATAATAATAATACATTTCATTTATGAGCACCTTTCAAAACTCTCAGGGTCATTTTACAGTCATAGGAAAGTTGTGAGCAGCGGCAACCACACACACCAGCATTCACTAAACCCGTAAGTAACTCAAATAGATCGCAAGCTAGCTAGCTAGCGAATAGATATCTAATAGCTAGCGAATAGATATCTAATAGCTAGCGAATAGCTACCTATTAGCTAGCGAATAGCTAGCTAGCGTATGAGCAGCGGCAGCCACACGAGCCAGCGTTCGCTCAACCTGGAAGTAACGCAAATAGAATAGTAAGACAAATAGATAGAAAGCTAGCTAGAAAGCCAATAGATAGCTAATAGCTAGCCAGATAGCTATTGGATTGGATTGGATTGGATTGGATATGCCTTTATTAGTCTCACAGTGGAGAAATTTACATTTCACAGCAGCAAAGTGATCAAAGGAATGAAAGTAGAAAAACGAAATACATGAGCTGCTGGAAAGGCAGCCACTCTCGCGGCGCCATCTTGAAGTCAAAAGAACAAAAAAAAAACTAAATAACAAATAATATGACAGCATAGAGACAATATGACAAAACAAAGACACAGAGAGACATTCATTCTTCAGGACTTGCTGTACCCTCTTTGTGATGACATGAAACAGTTCTAGATGAAAGAGGAGAGGATCAAAGCGTCTTTCCACCAGTGGATCAGGGACATCATGGTGGAATGTGCTTGTCAACTACAAGCTAAATGTTGAAAGCAAACACGCAGCTGTAGCATCCATTGTACATTGTATTGTACAGTATTTTAGGTCTGAGCTATGCCAAAAGCAAGTTTGGATCCTTCGAAGCACAGTTTAATGACTTCAGACACAAGAAATGTGTAAAGAGAGGACACATGGAGATCATCCATAAAACCTTTGACAAGGAAGAGAAAAGCTGAATGAGACATAAAAAAAAACAAGTATGGGCATAGAGGCGCCTTTGTACACTTCCAGACGGGCATTCTGCAGACAATGAGTAATACACGTATGACTCGGATCTCATGCGGTTTGTCGGAAGATCATTGTTATTGCGCCGGAAAGGCCAAGGTTACGATCAGACATCTGTAGTCATCACTATTCCCCTATTGAAAGTCAGGTGGGCTGTACTGGTGATTCCAAACATGCTATTGATTATCTGACCTCATTTATAATGTGGCAGATGATTTAAATTAACTCAACAAAAAGTACTCATTATGAAGTGTTTTTTTTTGTTTGTTGTTTTTTTTTTTTGGAAGGGGGTGTTTCACTCTTCATCCGAAGAGCTTCGTCAGCAAACTAAAGTTGTGCCGGTAACTCTGGTGCTATATACGTCTGTGTCTGCTCTTAGTCGTACAAGAGTGGTCCAGCGACGAAAAGGTTTCTTTAGCCGTCATCTGTACTTCTTTGAAGGTGTTGGATGTTTCGCTCCTCATCTGAAGAGCTTCGTCAGCGAACTAAAGTTGTGCCGGTACTTCTGGCCCTATATACGTCTGTGTAGGCTCTTAGTCATACAGGAGTGGTCCATGGAGGAAAATGTTTCTTTAATAATAATAATAATAATAATAGAAATCCAAGTCAAGGCCCGAGGGGGAGGGCAAATCTGGCCAGCCACATCATTTTATCCGGCCTGTGAAAGCAAATCAAACTTGTGAAATTCCATGCTAATCTATCAAGCTAGTTAGCTCGATAGCGACTGAGCTATCTTGCTTGCTCTCTTTCTATTCGGGTAGCTGGCTAATCTGATTTTGCTAATTACTGCATTCTCTTTGTCTTTTCTGTAATACCGTACAATAGCTATCTGGCTAGCTATTAGCTATCTATTGGCTTTCTAGCTAGCTTTCTATCTATTTGTCTTACTATTCTATTTGCGTTACTTCCAGGTTGAGCGAACGCTGGCTCGTGTGGCTGCCGCTGCTCATTCGCTAGCTAGCTATTCACTAGCTATTAATAATAAGCTATTCGCTATTAATAATAAGCTATTCGCTAGCTATTAGCTATCTATTCGCTAGGTAGCTAGCTCTCTATCTATTTGAGTTACTTCCGGGTTGAGTAATTGCGGGCGCGTGTGGCTGCCGCTGCTCACCCACAGAAAAAAAACTTATCCTGTGACTGTAAAGTGACCTTGAGAGTTTTAAAAGGCGCTTATAAATGAAATGGATTATTATTATTATTATTATTAAAGTTTGGTTCAGGGCCACCACAAAAATGGACAAAATCTGACTAGAAATGAAATAGAAAATTGGTGAAATGGAACAAGTGCCTTGGAAATTTGATTTATTCATTGTTTCTTGAAAAAAAAATATTCAGTAGTGGTTGAATGCATCTGGTTGAAAACAAAAGAAGCTAACAGAACAAAAAGCAGTTTCCTTGCGATCTTGTTAAAAGTATGACACCATCTCACACCTTCTTCCTGAACACAGTGGACATGTTAGTCAGATTGCTTTTCACAACTCCAGAAAATCCAACAGTGTCGAACAATTCAACAATACAGGTACTATCCAAGTTACGACCGGGTTCCGTTCCGACAAAACGGTCGTAAGTCAAACGGTCGAAATACATTCAAAATGTCCGACGTGACGTTTACACGACAGGATAGTATACGATATCAATCCGTTGTTTTTAAAGCAACATTTTCTATTGAATACCAAACTGTTTAGAGTTCATTTATACATTTCATAACTTTTAGTTTCATTTTTGTATTATCAATTTTTATTACTGTATAACTGTACCTGTAATGTAGACAAAACTGTTTACTGTACAGTGCATTTATAAATGTTACACTTACCTTTTAGTGTCATTTCTAACACTTTATATTTCGTATTATCGATTTTTATTACTGTATAACTGTACCTGTAATGTATACAAAACTGTTTATTGTACAGTGCATTTATAAATGTTATACTTACCTTTTAGTGTCAGTTTTATCATTTTATATTTCACATTATCGATTTTTATTACTGTATAACTGTAACTATAATGTATATAAAACTGTTTACTGTACAGTTCATTTATACATTTATACTTACCTTGTGGTGTCATTTTTTTCATTTTATATTTCATATTATCGATTTATATTTAGATTTTTTATAGTGGGTTAAAGAAAACAGCATTATTACAGTATTAAATGTGCTGTAGGTACAAAAACAAAATACTTCTGGGTTGAGTGAACGCTGGCCCGTGTGGCTGCCGCTGCTCACCCACATAAAAAAATATCCAGTAATTGTAATGTGACCTTCAGAGTTTTGAAAGGCACTTAAAAATGAAATATATTATTAAAATTAAGCATGTAAAAACAGTACAAAAAATTGCTCTCCCTGCTAAGGGCCAGAAGAGGTCACCCGACACACATGCGCAGACTCAGGCGGGCAGTATCTGCACTGTATAACTACTGTATATAGTGTAGGCGCAGTAGATTGCTGTGCGAGTGTGTGACATGCTGGCTGGCCAAAATTGGAGTACGTGTTGCTGGCTGCTTGCGCGTTGTGGTGCCAGGCATAGCATGGAAAAAAAAAAAAAAAAAAAAAAAGGGTCTGGCGGTCGTGGTCGTAAGTACGGGTGGTCGTAACTTGCGCCGGTTGTAACTCAGATGTTACCTGTATGCACTTATTGGGGAACTCATTACTGTCCTCTTCTGTTTGGAGGAAATTTATTTGCTCTTCGTTGCCTAAGAAGTCGGTTGTAGGAACGATCCAAATTAAACCTCACCCCACCATGGCGATTTAGTGAAGGTTTTGCTGTTTTACATGACTGTCCCTGACGACAGTGAGGTTAAAATCTTAGCGAAAGAAAATATATGGTTTGAAAGGGTAGTAAAAGAAGCTATTTTCATAAAAACAGCAACACCTGAGAGCTTACACAGTCTACAGAGAAAAGTTGACGTGCACGTCAACATGAAAAAACAAAACCTGAAGAAATTCGGGAATGGCGCTCTACGTCATACAGTGATACCTCGACTTACAGAACGCTTTGGCTAACGATCTTTTCGCTTTACAAACATTAAATTTACGAGAATATAATCTTGGCATACAAACTAATTTTCGGCGGACGAACCAAACCACACAGGTGGCTGGCGGACTAGTTTTCCACCTGTTTGAGTGCAGACGTGGTTTGTCATCGAGTGGAGTACTTTTTTATTACTGGACCAAAAAACACCTCACCACAAGCTCGTGTTAAGCCTAAAAAGGAAATTACGCTCGAGCAGAAGAAGGAAATCATCTAAAAACACCAACGAGGTGTGCATTTGTGTGACTTAGCGTCCCGGTACCAGTATGCTAAGTCGACCTTTGCTATGTGTGGCTAAGGGTGTTTCTGTGTTGTCTAAGCAATGGTCTCAGGCAGTAGAAGAGATTGAAAATCTTCTGTTGATTTGGATGAATGAAAATCAGCTAGCATGAGACAGTCCTTATGGAAGGTGACTCTCCTTCCAAACAGTAACTCCCTCCCTCCTCCCCCCACTCCATTCCATCAAGCCATCAACGACCATCACAAAGGTAAATAAAACGACTGTATAAACAGTACAGTTTATTTCTTTAATTACAATACAATAGCACTTGTATTTATGTATTACAATGTATTTATCATACATAAAATATGGAATATTTTGGGTAGTTTTAAGGCTTATTTAGTAGAAAATTATGTTTTATGGGGACCTGGGAACGAATCATTCTCAATTTTAATGGTTTCTTATGGGAAATAAATGTTTGTAAGACAAACTTTTTGCCTTATACTCACTTTCTGGGAACCAATGAAGTTCGTGAACTGAGGTATCACTGTATTTTCAATTTCCGAATAAATTCGTGAATGGCAATGAATGAATTAAGTGTAACACCCAAAGGCAAAAAAAAGCGAATTTAAGTTTGCAAAGCACAATGGCTGATTTCACTCTGATGTAGACATACTGCTGAATGACACAGACACAAACACACTAAAAACTTTCTGTACATTTTATTTACAAAATGTATTAAAATTCTCTGTACAGCGCCTCACTAATGAGGTTGAGTAAATTATGCATGCATTTCTTGCCTCTTTTATACCCACTACAATGCCCGGTGGTCTCCTAGAAAGGTGAGCCTTGCAAAAAAAAGAAAAAGGTGAAAACTGCGTTAACGACACCCCCGCAAACCCACCCGACCGCCCCCCAAAAAAGAAAAATAAATAAATACATTGAATTTCTATTCTAAGGTAGGCTTTATTTTGTAGGGCTCATCAAGCATCACATGCATTTTCTTCTAGAAAAAAAACAACCAATCTTTCATCATGTAATATTCACAGTTCATGTTCATCCAAACACATTTCATCTGTTTTCTTCACATTATGCTATTTTTTTTACATGAAAAAAATACTATCATCCTAAAAAATTGTATGGAATCACAGCCTTTTTGGGAAAGTAATCGTTACAGCAATATGGACATGTGTTAACCTTGCAGAACCGCCCTGGTGCAACCCTTTTATCATCACTCTTTATTTCTTTTAAAATAAACGTTTATTTTGAAATTTTACAATGTGAAATCACCAAACAATGTAATGCTTTTGAAAGGTAATTGAAATGAAAAGCACAGCTCGTTTTTCAAATCTTCTTATGTGTACAAAAATGAAAAATAAAATAAAATAAAAAAACGAGTATAGTCCACATCGTACAGTTTGAAGTCACCAGTTCGTCTATGGTTGATTTCCCTTTTATTCTATTGGTTCTACTTTCGTTACACATAAGGTTGAGGATTTCCGGGGGGCGAGCAACCTTTCTACACATATACAAACGCTCACACAACTTACGAAAACGATACATACGAACGTTTTTGAGGGTACTGTAAGTCGAAAAATGTTTGGAAAGAGATGCTGTAAGTTGGATTTTGTATTGCGCGCCATTTTCCGGCCAAGCTCGCTTGCGATTGGCTGCGTACTGTGCGTCACGCACACATGCAGACAGTGGAGGTTTCAATGGCTGGATGTTTACGCGACGGACACCAAGGCTGACCAATCAGCGCCCAGCTATGGTGAAGTGTTCCCGATAACTTCAGACGCCGATCCGCCGATCTCGTTTACGATTGGCTGCGTAGAGTATATGGGCGGGAATACCAGTAGTCCCTCCGAGGAGGTGCTGAGCTCGCTTACGATTGGCTGTGAAGAGTATGTGGGCGGGAATACCAGTTGACTCCTCGAGGAGGTGCCGAGCTCAGTTACGATTGGCTATGGACAGTATGTGGGCGGGAAGGAAACCCCTCTTCCAAGTTGACGTTCCAGGAGGACAACAAGTAATGGCGGCGGCTTCGGTCACGGCTTTCTGAAGAACCAATGATATATGTCGTCGTACTACAGTAAGTGTGAATTTATTTGACGACTGTTAGAGCGTCAGTGTTTTATACTTCCCAGTTCAATGTTTGACTTTAACAAACATTCCATACAAACTATAGCGCTGAAGCAACTTACGACCAAATTCCCCTTTTGAACGACCGCTCGGAATGTATCTCGTTCGTAAGGTGGGGAGCGTCTATAACTACGCACGCGCGCACACACACACAAGAGTTGGCAGTATTGGAAGTTACACATCATGACCCGATTGTCTGGTGTGTGTCTGCAGCACCAAGAGTACAAACAACACACTATGAACTGTTTCAAATGGCATTTGAGGAAGATGAATCCATGAATAGAGGAAGGGGTTAGGGGTCTCAGGAGGGTGTGTGGGGGTGGGGGGTTAGTACAAAAGCAAATTGTACCATAATCAGTGTCCAGGGGGGTGCACTGACACGATAGAAAGAACAAATTTGAATATACATTGAGATATATAACCATTGAGAACCCGGCAGCGGAGAATGAGGTGTAATTTGCTTTTACAAGAAACCAATTATTCCCCACCGCCATCTAAGATTCATCTTTTGGCACTTTAAAATGTGCTTAGTGGTTGCAAAATGATGGCTTTAATTCACTCACGTTACATGTACAGTATTGTACATGTACTCAACTGTATATCTACAGTGATACCTCAGCTTACGAATGTTTTAGCTGACGAACTTTTCGCCTTACGAACATTAAATTCGCGAGAATATAATATTGGCATACGAATTAGTTTTCGGTGGACGAACCAAACCACACAGCGCCACGTTGGCTGGCAGACCAGTTTTCGGCGCATAAACACCAAACGGCTTCCGCTGCTCACCTGCACAAAAAAATCCTGTGACTGTAAAGCACGGGTGTCAAAGTCAAGGCCCGCGGGCCAAATCCGGCCCACCACATCATTTTTTTCGGCCCGCGAAAGCAAATCGAACTTGTTAAATTCCATGATGATAGCTAAAATCTGAGCCAAAATTCATATTTTTGGATGTCAACCACAATAAAAGTCATTATTCTTGACTTCAGATTTGAAAATGAGTTATTCATTAATTTGCTGTGTGCTCTATATGTAATATTTGAAGGGACTTAAACATTCTAATGGGTTCCCCAAATTCATAACGGCCCTCAAGAGGAAACCATAACTACAATGTGGCCCGCGGCAAAAAATGACTTCGACACGCCTGCTGTAAAGTGTCCTTGACAGTTTTGAAAGGCGCTTAGAAATTAAATGTATTATTATTAAATCACAAGGTCAAACAGCGCCACGGTGGATGGCGGACTAGTTTTCCACACCTCCTCTGTTTGAGTGCAGACGTGGTTTGATATTGAGATGAGTACTTTTGCTATTATGGGACCGGAAAAGCCCCCACCACGCGCTAGTGTTAAAATTACGGTCGAGCAGAAGAAGGAGATCATCGAAAAGCACGAACGAGGTGTGCGTTTGTGTGACTTAGCGTCCTAATACCAGTATGCTAAGTCGGCCATCGCTACGTGTGGCTAAGGGTGTTTCTGTGTTGTCTAAGCAACAGTGTTTTTCAACGTTTTTTGAACCAGGGCACGTTTTTTTTTACATTGGAATTTTTTTGCGTCATTCCACGAACCATCTCGCAGGAAAGAGGCAATCAGTGACGTGTTGTCATATGGATGAATATTAAATTACCCTCCCAGTCTTTTCAGCACACAGGACAATGACATAATATTGGCAGAAAATGAAATATTTATAACATTTTAAATTTCAAAAAGGGGCATTGGATCGTTTCTCATGGCACACTAGTGTGCCGCGGCACAGTGGTTGAAAATCACTGGTCTAAGCAACGGTTTCAGGCAATAGAAGAGGTTGAAAAACTTTTGTTGATTTGGATGAATGAAAAACAGCTAGCAGGGAACAGTCCTTATGGAAGGTGACTCTCCTTCCAAACAGTAACTCCCTCCCTCCTCCTCCCACTCCATTCAAGCCATCAACTACCATCACAATGGTAAATAAAACGACTTTATTATACGGTACAGTTTATTTCTTTAATTACAATACAATAGCACATTTATTATACATAGAATAAGGTATATTTTGTGTAGTTTTAAGGCTTATTTAGTATAAAAGTATTTTTTATGGGGACCTGGGAACGGATTATTCTCGTTTTTAATGGTTTCTTATGGGAAATAAATGTTTGGCAGACGAACTTTTCACCTTACACACACTTTCCGGGAAACAATTAAGTTCGTAAGATGAGGTATCACTGTATATGACCTGGTTTTCAAGTCTTCTCTTTTGTGTGAGTTTCAAGCAAAAAAGCCATCTATTTGAGAATGCGTTGCATTGATTGGACTTTCCATAAGGCACTGAGAGGAAGGGGAATCCGCTCTTCCCATCACCAGTCCAGTCGTGTTGTCATTGTAGATGATCATATCAGAAACCTGGCACCAAAAACGATTTGGCTCCATTCTCGTCATCCTTGTCCTTTTTTCAGAGATATTTAATCACATTTGTAGGGGCACGTTTGCTAGACCTGTATCGGGATACAAAAGTGGGACGCAAACGTGGAAGAAAATTACTTAGTATTATTGTCAGAGTAAATACAAAGAGACATCATATGTGCGTGAGAATCAGAATCAGAATCATCTTTATTGCCAAGTAAAGGTAACATCCGAGATACGACCGGGTTCCGTTCCGCTAAAACGGTCGTAAATCGAAAAGCATTCAAAATGGCTGACGCGAGGATCACCTGAACATAACAAATGACGACACACTGGCATTTCCTATACGACAGGATAGTATACGATGTCAATCTGTTGTTTTTAAGCAACGTTTTCTATTGAATACTATTATACACCAAAATGTTGACAGTGGCGATCCCACCCGCTCCGCCTCGGCATCGGTGGACACCCATCCCCCTCCCCCCGATTGTCACGTTCGTATTGACAGCTGGGGGTGGGGCCACGCCTCACCCCTCCACCACTTCCTTCTTCAGGAGAGTGGGTACGAAAATGGGACGCTGTCAACTTGTACTTTGTATTACTCTGGACTTTCTATATCTTCGTCTGAGCTCCCCCCCGCCCCGTTTTGAAAGGCGCTTATGAATGAAATGTATTATTATTTTTATTACAGTAAAGTCTCGTTATATCGATATCGGATATATTGATAGTCCCTGCTATATCGATACTATTTCTATGCACGCACGGAGAAAATTACATGCAAACAGGGTCGGATATATCGATAGTCCCGGTTATATCGATATTTTTTCGGACTCCCTTGAATATCGATATAACGAGACTTTACTGTATAATTATTATTATTTTTATTATTATCGTTCCGTTTCTGCTGAGTTGCTTCTCGCCATTGTCGGGTTTCCCATTGCCCCCCCCCAACCCCCTCCACTCGTCGTTTTTGGTATTCTTTATTTTTGATTATTCCTCTGGACCTCTGTCTCTGTCGCGTTGCGGTCTGTAGCGGTGGTAGCTGTAGAATTATAAAGAAAAAAAAGGTCTGGCGGTCATGGATGTAAGTATGGATGGTCGTAACTCACACAGGTCGTAAATCGGATGTTACCTGTATGTAGAACTGCACTAGTATCATCATAAAAAAAATTGCAAAGAGGCACTATTTAGTTTTATTTAGGTTACTGTTTAGAGAGTTAACGGCGACTGGGGAAGAAGCTGTTTAAATGTCTGTTGGATTTAGTGCGCATGGATCAGTAGCGCCTGCCGAAGTGGAGTCGCTGGAAAAGGTGGTGGGCAGGGTGCGGAGGGTCCAGTCGGATTTCCCGCACCCTCGTGCAGTGTGCAAGTCCTTGAGAGCGGGTAGGGCGGTGACAACGATTTTTTTTCCCTGCCATTCTAATAATAGTCACCGGTGCAAACAAAATGACTTAAATGTCTTGTGAGCACTCATTTTTTATCTTCGAGAGATACAAATCTTACATGAACAAATTCTAATTAAAATAGCTAGCTATTTGCTATTTACAGTAAAGTCTCGTTATATCGATATCGGATATATCGATAGTCCCGGTTATATCGATATTTTTTCGGACTCCCTTGAATATTGATATAACGAGACTTTACTGTATTTGCTATCTCGCTCCCTGGCCAGCAATCTAGCTAGCTATCTATTAGCTATATGGTTGTCTAGCTGGCTGGCTATCTAGCTGGCTATCTATTAGCTATCTATTGGCTAGCTAGCTAGCTAGCTAGCTAGCTAGCTTTCCATCTATTTGAGTTACTTCCGGGTTGTGTGAACGCTGGCGCGTGTGGCTGCCGCTGCTCACCCACAGAAAAACTGATCCTGTGACTGTAAAGTGACCTTGAGAGTTTCGAAAGGCGCTTAGAAATGAAATGTATTATTATTATTAGAAGATATGGGATTTTTAGGTGAATTTGGCACTGTTTGCAGTTACAATTAAAAAAAAATCAGTGAAGAGCTGCTGCTTATCCAATTATCAGTTGTATCTCAATGGGTTTTATTGCACGTTAGCTTCCGGCTCTCAATTTTTGATGATATCAACAATAATTTCAAGACCGAAAATCAGCAATCACAGTAAGAGCTCAAGTAGGCTCTTGATGGTTCATTGTGAGCAATCCAAAATATATATGCTGGTGCACATATGCGTATGACTGGACAAAGTGCGTAAATAACCCAGAGAAGAGTGACATTTATAATTGAAACGGAATATTTTACAGTGCAACGGACTAACGACTGTACGTCTCGTAGTGGTTTCATAAGGAGAACGGCACTGTGCTATCCAAAGAGGCTCAACGGGAGCTGTTTCTTGTGAATCTTGTCGCAGTCAATCTGCTTAATTAATAATTATCATGTCACTCGACGGAAAAGAGCACACAGAAGGATTACAAGCCGCAAATAGAAACCTTAAAAATCATATGTGAAAATAAATAGTGTTTGCTCCATCTGGATCGCACATGCACTGCCGTCAATGTGTTTTCTGATATGCAACGAGAGAATGCAATTTCCTTTGATAGTGTGGTTGAATGTTGAAGAGCTGAGGTGGGACTGAGATGTTGTGGAATTGACAAGAATAATAATAATAATAATAATAATAATAATAATAATAATAATAAGGGTGGGTGTTCAGAAAGGCGCTTGTAAATTAAATGTATTATTATTATTAACAACAATAATAATAATAATAATAATAACAATAATAATAATAATAATAATAATAATAATAATAATAAGGGTGGGTGTTCAGAAAGGCGCTTGTAAATTAAATGTATTATTATTATTAACAATAATAATAATAATAATAATAATAATAATAATAATAGTAATAATAATTTTTAACTCATTCACTGCAAAAAAAGTCAATATAATTTAACAATAAGTGCAATCAGTAAAATCAGTGTCCTCCATCTTTAGAGGTTTGATCCGCATGTTAGTTTTGGCCAAGCTTTTACATCGGATGCCCTTCCTGACACAACCCTCTGTATTTATCCGGGCTTGGGACCGGCACAATAAGACATAAAGTAACAAAATTGTATATGTGCCGTCCTGTTTTGCAGCAGTTGATTTTACTATAGACCAATCATGTATGATGAGCCAAAATATGTCTGCATAAGGAAATGAAAACCAAAAAACAGTTCTGCTTTTCAACTCATTCACTGCCAGACATGCAA
This sequence comes from Hippocampus bargibanti, assembly GCF_051943395.1. Classification (NCBI taxonomy): domain Eukaryota; kingdom Metazoa; phylum Chordata; class Actinopteri; order Syngnathiformes; family Syngnathidae; genus Hippocampus; species Hippocampus bargibanti. Next base: position 1,553,379 of record NC_142735.1, read on the forward strand.
AAAATATGCCTGCTCCAGTGCAATGGTTTTTGTAATTTTCACTCAAATTGCAGGACCCACAGAATATTGACTTTTAGGGCTACATAAACATTCAATAGTTAATTCCTAAATTTTATGGGTGTGGAGTTATATGAGCTTGAAATGGCTGGCTAGCTATTAGCTATCTATTGGCTTGCTAGCTAGCTTTCTATCTATTTGTCTTATTCTTCTATTTGAGTTACTTCTGGGTTGAGTGAACGCTGGCGCTTGTGGCTGCCGCTGCTCACCCACAGAAAAACATATCCTGTGACTGTAAGGTGATCTTGAGAGTTTTGAAATGAAATTATTATATTATATAGCGCATTAACAACAGCTGAAGCTGGAACAAATGGAGGGCGAAATGCTGCCCCCTTGTGGAATGAAAAAAATTGCCAGAGGTTTGGGCAGCGCTTTATTGGCACCCCAGCAAATAAATCCGAATAAATTCAGGAATGGCGCTCTACGTCATATTTTCAATTTCCGAATAAATTCATGAATGGCAGTGAATGAGTTCATCAGTTAAGAAATATATGCGTTCATTGATTTCGCATTTCATTCATCAGCAAGACTCAAAAATGAGTCAAAACAAAACCAAGAAAAAAAGTTGACAAGGAATAACCAAGAGCCATAGTTTTTTTTTTTTTTTTTATATCTAAGTGATCTTCTGTGTTTGAATTCTTTCGACATGACATCTGAACCTGCGGCAACACAAAACCGTATGCGTTTCAATAATTTAGTCCAGCAGACGCAGAGGGAAGCTAAATGATGCAACACCCTCAGTGCTTAGTGGACGCAATAGAGAAGGCACTCACCTCTAAATCTTCACACTCTCCGTTCCGTATACATTGTAGCCTTCTCTGTATGTGGCAAAGTTCTGGGTGGTGGTTGGAGGAGTTGGCTTAAAATTATGAGCACTCTTGGCTAATTTCAGCCGTTTGGTTTCTTGCCGTGACTTATAACAAAACTCAATCAGGGCCACCATCATGGCTAGCCCAAGCCCTCCAACCAGAATATAGAAGACTCCAGCCACATTGCTTAGGCTGAGAGCGCTTGTCTTGTCCTGCGGGAAAGTTAACAACAAAGTTAAACAGTTCCAAGTGGTGCAAGTGCAACAGAACAACAACAACAACAAAAAAAACATAATCCTGATTCGTCAATCTGATCTCGTCAAACTAGCCAAACTGTTTATGTCTGTAGGCTCATCTGTACTTCTTTGAAGGTGTCGGGTGTTTCGCTCCTCTTCCGAAGAGCTTCGTCAGCGAACTAAAGTTGTGCTGGTAACTCAGTCCCGATATAGATGCCTACTGGACAGAGGTGACGGCGCCAGACCCTCTGGTCCGATAGGTCACAGCTCTAAGAGTAGGGATCTGGCACTGCCACCTCTGCCAGTGGAAAGTTACCAGCACAACTTTAGTACGCTGACAAAGCTCTTCGGATGAGGAGCGGAGCATCCGACACCTTTAAAGAAGTACAGATGACGGCTGAAGAAACATTTTCCCCCGTTTATGGATCTGTCATACTAACAGCTACCAGCCACAAACCTGGAAAAAAGTCTATTTGGCTTTAACTGATTATCCTCAGAGTTATGAACTTCTGACATTCCCTTAAAGAAGAAAGAAGCTGACAATTGAATTTTTATTTATTTTTTAAAAATCGTTTCGTCTAGATCTGCTCTTGACTACGTTGGGAAGCCGGTCAGCGTTGCTTAGGTCGACGGCTTTAACCATCCCTGTCTCCTTAGCGACATGTACGTATAACTCTTCTGGCAACATTGTCATACAGTACAGTCAGAGAAGATGATCAAATACAACCATTTTGCTGCTGCTTACCTACCCAACTTTGGCGTTGAAAAATTTGTTTGTTCGAGTTTTACTATTTGCTGTTTAACCCCTTGAGTGCGGAGGGATCGGGTTACTCCCTCAGGATCTTAAAGCCCAACCTCAAGACGGTTAAATGTTGAGTATATTACATTCCCTGACTTCTTGCGGATGCCAACCGAGTCTCAGTTCAACTGCGAGCCGAAGTCACCATTTGGTTAGGCTTTGCAGGAGGCCAACAAATCTAATAGACACAGCTGGTTTGCAAAGTAGTAATAACGCAAATCAATCAAATTTTCATTAGCAGTTGGGTAAATAGAAATAGCAGCATAACGGTCCAAGTGTCATGAAGTGAGAATGGGGCGAAAGTGGCATTTGTCATCAACTGCTGTGATTCGTTCGGTTCAAATAGGTTTGGCACTCCGTGGTTATTTCCCCATTGGATTATCATTATCATTACAGATTTTTAAAAACAGGTTCATGTGGTGTTAAAAAAAATCGTTCTGTGGCAAAAAAAATATGGGGAAGGAGTACCTGGTCAAGCCACAAACCGGATTACAGTTAGTGGTAGGTTCAAAGAAAGAGAAATTATGTGCAGCAGATTAACATAAACGTGACCGAGGGTTTGTCTTGCGTATGAACAGTACGTTAAAATGCAATTTGGAATCAGTACAAAAAGACCAGCAGCGACTGACCTTACTTCCAGAGTCCTTGGTTCCACATTCACCCTTATCGTACCACCATTTGTTTTTCAGCTTGTCTAAGATGCCTTGTTCACTGAGTTTCAATACTGCAAGGTTTACAGGAGTTCTTCACGTAGGGAAATAACATAAATAACATTATATCATGTTATTTTATGTTATTCAACTTGTTTACTACTTACATATTTTTTTTTTTTACAAAGCGATAAAGCAGGTTTCCTGGCCACGGCAACATGACAGAGAGAAGGCATTCTACCTAACACCTTCAGAAATAAACCCTTACCTACAGAGCCAGGTCCTACCCATATCGCTTTGAGTAATCGGCAGACGCTGTTACCGTGGCGACGAGCAGGTACTTATAGTACGATCTGCTCGTCTCTACTTGGGGTAATTTGGGGGGCAGTTTGAGAGTCTCTGACCAGAAATCAACATCAGTTCAAAGAGGAGCTTTGCCTGAACAAACACGGGAATGGTTTGTTTTGAACAGACACACTAGTACTTAAATCTTCTGAGTTGGAATGTTTGTGTCGTGTAAATTTTAAGTTTCAAAGCCAATTGAAGCCACCTGGACAAAAGAGTATATTGAAGATCTGAAAGATATCCCTTCCATTAGCTAGCTAGATAGCTATTAGCTGTCTAGCTGGCTGGCTATAAGCTGTCTAGCTGACTAGATGGCTATTTATTAGCTATCCAATTTACAGTGTTCGAATCAGCCTGCCATGCCTGTTTTTGGAATGTGGGAGGAAACCGGAGGACCCGGATTAAACCCACGCGGACCCGGGGAGAACATGCATACTCCACACAGGGAGGTCGGACCGAGTCTTGAACTCACAACCTCTGCACTGTCAAGCTGGCGTGCCATGCTATGACTTCAGTTTGTTCGGCATCAGGAGGATGATCATCGCTCCCAACCCCCAACATACATATTTTACCTAATTCTTTTGATGTGTCTGCCACAACATGGTTTTCAAAGCAAAAAAAAAATAAGTTTAAAGACCACAAAACTGGACTTGCTTTGCGGTAAACATGCCCTTCGTCAACTGCATTTCATCTCTAAAAGAAGTCTACATGTGCCTGTCTGTATAGCGCAGTCAAATTTCCTATATGCTAAACAATATGTCAAATATAAAAACAATGACAAAGAAAATTAAAAGGAAGAAAAAAAAAAGGATATCTCGATCAAGTAGTGACATAACTACTCCCTGTCGGAAAAAATGACCCTAAGGGGAGTACACAAGCAATGCATAATGCACAGAGAGAAGATTACGCCACGGTATATGCCTCGGAGACAGTTTATGATGACCCGAGCATCGTTTTGGCTTGTGGGGGACATTGATTAACAATGCAATTACCCTATAACATGCTCCATGTCTGAAAGTCAATCTCAGCTGCAACATTGTGTTATGCTGAAGGCTAAGAAGTAAGCGAGGAGGGTGAACGCTAAAACCGCAAGTCATAAGCATGATGCAAGTAATGCACAATGTGTAAAGGTGAGGACTCCGAGCTACACTTAATCGGACCTCTCAAATGACTTGTGAAAAAACAACAACTACATAACGTGGCGAACAAACACAGATTGCATGTTAGAGTAATGGGGAAAAAAAAAACGATGATGACATGATAGCTCCTGGAGATGCTCTCAGTAAGAACCAAAAAAAGCTATCTAGCTAGCTAGCAATCTATATAACTAGCTAGCAACCTATCCATCTAGCTAACAATCTATTTATCTAGCTAGCTAGCTATCTAGCCTTGTTTTGAGTAGCACTTGCTGAGTGTGTATGTGTGTGTGGGGGAGATGCCTTTTCACAAAATCAGTACAGTGATACAGTGAGACCTCAACTTACAAACACCTTAACTTACAAACTTTTCGTCTTACAAACGTCAAATTTATGAAAATTAAACCTTATAATAAGCACTATTTTCATAATACACACCCACCACGGCTGGCGGAGTGATCTTCGGTGGAAGCACACGACCGAACAGCACCAGAGGTTAAGTTACCAACAGTCCTTATGGAAGGTGACTCTCCTTCCATAAGCCATCAACGACCATCAAAAAGGTAAATAAAACTTTATTTTACAGCACAGTTTATTCCTTTAATTACAGCCCTCATGTAATGCGCCTCTCTTTCCAAACAGCAATTCTCTTTGACCTTCGACCTCCAACGCCATTCCATCAAGCCATAAATGACCATCACAAATGTAAATAAAGTGACTTTATGATACAATTCAGTGTATTTCTTTCATTACAATGCAATAGCACATTTATTATACATAGAATAAGGTATGTTGTGTGTAGTTTTAAGGCTTATTTAGTTGAAAAGTATATTTTATGGAAACCCGGGAACGGATTATTCCTATTTTAATGGTTTCCTATGGGAATTTTTTTTTTTTGAGATACACACTTTTCGCCTTCCACACTCTGGGAACCAATTAAGTTCGTAAGTTGAGGTCTCACTGTACCTTGGCTCACGAACTTAATTGGTTCCCAGAGAGTATGTTAGGCGAAAAGTGTGTCTCGCAAAAATTAATTTCCTATAGGAAACCATTAAACTGAGAAAAAAAATCTGTTCCTAGGTCCCCATGAAACATAATTTTCGACTTTCTAAATTTCTAAGCCTTAAAACTACACAAAATATATCTTATTTTATGTATAATACATGTGCTACGGTATTATAATTAAAGAAATAAACTGTACTATATAATAAAGTTGTTGTATTTAGCTTTATGATGGTCGTTGATGGCTTGATGGAATGGATAGTTTTTTGCATAAAGTGTCTCAAGGAGCTCTGGGTTGTACATCTTGGAAGTTGTGATATTGCAACAGCAACTAATGCAACCAGACACACTAGAAACATCATTAATAGCTTGTTCCCTTGCTTGTCTTTTCATTTCAAATTGAACTGATGGCCAGTGCGGGTTATTTGTGGAGCCTGATTGATGGGCATTTTAACCTTGCAGTCTGCACTCTGCCTTTGAACTATCAAATTTGAAATAAGTCCAAATTTCACAGTTTTCTATCCATTTTGTCACTCTGTCGTCTGCCTGTCTCTTTAATGTTTAAACCACCCCCAGTCACTGCTGCGTTCTTGACCAATCACGTGGCTTTAACCGAAGACCGGGGGCGGGGAATGGAGGACAAAAAAAATGTCGGCAGCCATTTTCTTTGTTGGAGAATGGCTTCACTCTCTCTCTGTCTGTAACCCCCCCGACCCCTCACTGCTGCATTCTTGACCAATCGGGCTCGTTCGCGAACGACACATCAGTCATTGTGGCAGCTCTGTGTGCATCCCGAAAAATAGTTTGTATGCCAAGTTAAAATTTTCATCAATGTAACGTTCATAAACCGAAAAGTTCGTAAGCCAAGGGGTTCGTAAACCGAGATATCACTGTACTCGTCACTCGCTTTGATTTCGCCTTTAAACAGCCCTGTTGAGACTTCAGTTGTCGTGCAATCAGCCTTCTTAGAATATTCTTGCGCCTTCTTCCCAACTCTGATATTGACGAATTGACTTCATAAAGCACTGAGACAACACACTATTGTCATCAGTAATCAATGCCCAGATCCATTGAAGCTCCACTGCAGTCTTTGGGGGTGGAATCGTCCTCTAAACTAATGTCCTTTCCGTGCCGTTTGACACATGTAAATTGTCAGCACATATCACGGGATTGGCAGTAAAAACATCCCTTCCAAGTCAAAGGCCTCGTACTATCCATCATCTTTGCAAAAAAAGCACACTGTCCTGATCAACTTGAAGCATTTCCATTTTTGCGTGTGGAAGATTCATGCAAGCTTTTTAAATTTGGCTTATGCTGCCGTCTCATCTCATCCTTTCCCCTTAGCCTGATGCTGTATTACAAATGCCGACATATTACATCCAGACAGTCAGGCAGTCACCTCAGGTCAAGGTTAATGCATTGTTGTAAATTTACCGTTTGTAAACCGAAAAGTTCGTAAGCCAAGGGGTTCGTAAACTGAGGTATCACTGTATCTAAAAATTAAGTCTATTTCTACATTTAAATCTTTCAATGTTGGTAGCTGGAATATTAGAGAGTAACATCATTTTTATACTAGGATACTTACTGGTCGGTAGCAACCAGTAAATTTGGATGGTGGAGATTAGTTGTCTTTCGGTGTGGCCGGTGACGTTGATTTAATGATTATGTTATCACGGGTATTGTTATGTTTCTGTTAAGGTCATGTTTGTTGTTGTTCCCTCATGTGCCTTTTTTGTCAGCATCTGTTCTCGTCAACAGTGTCCCTTGTGTTGAACCAATCAAAACCTTTAGTGTCTTGTACAGGTGTTTTTCATTGTCTCGTCACTCTGCTTGCATTTAGTTCCCTTTACTTTTCTGTCATGTTTTTTTTTTTTTTTTTGTTACTCTGGTTGCTGTGGTTTTCTGGACTTTTTGTGTTTGAGTGAGTTTTTATTTTTCGGCATAGTTTTGTTTATACTTTTTGTTCAATCCATTTTGTCCAGTCTACCCTATTCCTGTCTGCCTCCTTGTTTTTTGGGGGTCCTCTACCTACCACCATGCAAAAATAACATGTTAAAGGACAACCGACACCATTTTTTTGTTTCCTAACTGACATCAGAAAAACGTTTTATTGCATCTAAAATACCCAAAACACGCAGGCTGATATTTTTAGTCAAATGCAAAACACCAATAAAAATTAGTTAAAGTGTCCCAAATCTACTTGAAAATGGGATGGCAAGTTTCAGAAGGTCCCGTCCCACTTGTTCATGACATCACCCCAGGACGTCTTGCATTGCTGGAGAATCAAAACAATGGCTTCACATTCGGAGAAGATGCTTTCTTGTTACTCATCCAGTTATGAATATGATTCCTTCCGTATCAATTCGAGCCATCAGGACTCCAATGTAGCGTCCCAGAAAATGCACAAGATGGCGCCCAAGCTCCGTTGGAAATGGGCTAATTTGTCTGCTGGGAATTTGTGTCAACTAGTATCAAATAGTGGTCTTGGTGTAACACACAACGATTCACCATCGCGTTAGTTATGTGTTTTTCCTTCTAATTTCGCCATCAACACGAAGTTTTCAAACCAAACAAAGTCCCAAAATGCATTGTGTGTCACTTTCTCTGTCAGGGGCATTCCAGACATGACGTCACGTCAGGCATCGTTGTCAACTCGAAAACAAGACTTCCTGAATATTCAGCGCGAGTCTTAAAGCATAAGATATTGCAATATGCTGTGGGATCTTTGTAAATTACGCTCAGTCGAAGTCGTTTGAAGTGGTTTTACAAATTATGGACACAACTTGTCTGGAGACGTCGGTTGTCCTTTAAATGCATTTGGCCACAAAAAAAAACATTTCAACCTATTTTTTTCAACGCAAACTGTCTAATATTTACACATTATTCCAAATATATGATGCGTGCATGGTGAACAGTGTTAATATTTGATTATATAGTCCTCCCACTTAAAACTGCTTAGTGTCAATTTGTCGCAATGGATCTCTCCCACGTAGCAATCTGCTCAGCACCGACAAAGTGAAATGTCATCAGAATTTGCACGTAATGACAACATAGAGGAGTGATCAAAACATGACATTATTTACAGGACATGATGACACTCTTAACAGGGTGGCATGTAAACAGAGAAGCATTTAGCAACTTTGTGATTGTCATGTTACTTGTTGTGGTGCATGAAATAATTAAATTAAATGTACAAATACTGGAGACTTGTTAATGAGAGAAGTCCTGCAACTGACAATTAACCCTAATTGGATGGAAAAACATGTGCCGGTGTCCGGATAATGACATGATTTGCTAGTCTATGACCGTCTGTCCATCTGTCTTCTGTTTGATTACATTTTAGGGGGACAGTATGGTACATATGTCTGTTGGTTGGTGTGTCAATTGCCATAAATCATTTGTGAGCTGATGTTCAAGACACATGAGCATACTGTCGTCTGTAAACAAGAACTACAGTAGTAGGCTTCGTTACCGATGTCTATGAATCACTTATTTTCATGAACCTAAACTACATTTTAACCTTTGGACAGCTGGGAAATTAAAATAAAGACCTTAAAGAGGGTATTTTTTGGGGTAAAATGTCAACAATTGAAAACTAATTGACACAACGTATGCCAGATTTTGGGAGTGAGAGAGAGAGAGAGAGAGAGAGAGAGAGAGAGAGAGAGAGAGAGAGAGAGAGAGAGAGAGAGAGAGAGAGAGAGAGAGAGAGAGAGAGAGAGAGAGAGAGACATACGGCAAGAGAGAGAGAGAGAGAGAGAGAGAGAGAGAGAGAGAGAGAGAGAGAGAGACAGACAGAGAGAGACAGAGAGAGAGTGAGAGACACACAGGAAGAGACATAGAGAGACACACAGGAAGAGACAGAGAGACAGTCAGGCAGAGAAAGAGAGAGACAGAGAGAAAGAGAATGTGTGAGAGAGACACACAGAGACTGAAACACAGAGACAAACAGTGTGATAGAGAGAGAAAGAGAGAGACATACGCCAAGGGGCAGAGAGAGACAGAACGACACACAGCGAGAGACAGAGAAAGAGACACAGACAGACTGAGAGACAGAGAGACACACAGACTGTGACTGAAACAGAGAGAAAGATGTGTGATAGAGAGAGAAAGAGAGAAAGACAGAAAGAGAGACCGACATAAAGAGAGAGAGAGAGAGACAGAAATAGAGAGAGAAAGACAGCCCAAGACACAGAGACAGAGAGACAGAGAGAGGGAGAGAGAGACAGACATACTGACCAAGACAGAGAGAGACAGCCAGACAAACCAAGACACAGAGACAGACAGAGAGATAGAGAGAGAAAGAGAGTGAAAGACAGACAGAGAGAGAGTCAGAGAGAGAGAAAGACCGAGAGAGACAGAGAACAAGAGAAAGAGAGATAGAGAGATCGAGAGATACAGAGAGAGAGATCGGAAGCCATGCGGGGTGGTGCAGGGTTTGATTCCAGCTCTGGGCTTACTGCGTGGAGTTTGTATGTACTCCCTGTACCTGTGTGGGTTTTCTCCGGGTATTCTGGTGTCCTAGATTTCAAACACTTGCATGGCAGTTTAATGGAACACTCTCGATTGTCTCTATGGGTTAGTGACAGCGCAAATGATTGTTTGCAAATTTCCCCATTGTGGGACGAATAAAGGTTTTCTGATTGTCTATGTGATCTATATTCATGGTGTACCTCACCTTTATCGGTAATGGTCATATGGGTGTTATGGAGTATTGTACTTCGAGGTGTTCATCTCTCCATTCTGTTTTAGAGTTAAACGAAGCTGTAGCACATAGCGGAACATCGAGGCTGAGTAGGTTCTCCTCAGCAACAAATCTCAATTGACTTTCCATTGACATCATTTCCGTGGTCCAGGCTGGCACTCTGTAAAACTGCCTTCGAGACAGATGGACTGCTGCTTCACTGCTTAATTGTGGTCAGGTCAGGGCCAATTGATGATAAATAACATTAACAGTGTAATAGTACAGCTGCGTTTCACACAGGATGTTGGATTGTATATCGTCTAACCAATTCCCTGACCCCATCTTATATCATCCCATTAGAGGTGACAGCATCATTTGTCTTTACAGTGACCTGCAATGTTAGGACTGTAATACAGCTGTCCCATATGTAATGCAACGAAAATAGCACTATACAATTGCACGTCATCTAAGTAATGTTATACTTAGATTTCATGGTTGAGCGAGGGCTTAATATTTGCACCATTAGCTTCCATGATGGGAAAATCGTTCATCATTTAGCCACAGAAGAAGAAGGGAGGGTGTGAACAAAAAAGAAAGGGTCAATGTTGGGTTATTAATGAGCTCAATAGTGGAATTAGACCGTAGGTGTGTATTGTTATTATTATTTTTTTTATCAGATGATATATTGAAAACAAATGACAAGCTTTGAAATGTCAATTATAATTCTCACGTTGCAATGTGCAATGCTTAGTCCCCTCAAGACGCCGCTGTTCCCCTCTCCATGAAACCATTTTACCAATCGGTACCACTGACATTCAGCTACTAGTACAGTTTAACGAAGGGCCTCAGATTTTAAAACATGCTGGAAATGTTTACAACCTCCAGGAATAAGATTTGAGGATTAAAGTGTCACAGGTTGTTGATAAATCAAATTCAGGTGACTGCTTTTACTGTCACGCGCTAAGGTCGCTAATTGCTAGATGCGCTACACTCTCAAATCAACTCAAGAGTACTTCAAAACTTTACAATTAAATCTGTCATTCTTATGTGTAAAGATGGAAATATGCTACTCAATTCTGTGTATTTAATTAGTGACATTCAGTGTATCAGCTAACTAGCTATCTAGCTAGCTATCTATTAGTTATATAGCTATATGCTGTGACTGTAAAGTGTCCTTGGGAGTTTTGAAAGGCGCTTATAAATCAAATGTATTATTACTATTATCTCTCTGGCTTGCTATCTAGCTAGCTATCCATCTATTAACTGGCTATTAGCTAGCTAGATAGCTTTTCTCTCTATTTGAGTTTTTCCGGGTTGTTGGTTATCTATTAGCTATCTACTAGCTGGCTAGCTAGCTTTCTGTCTATTGACATCTGGGTTGAGTTAAGGATGGTGCGTGTGGCTGCCGCTGTTCACCCACAGAAAAACTTCATCCTGAGACTGTAAAGTGTCCTTGGGAGTTTTGAAAGGCGCTTATAAATGACCCCATGTAATTATTATCATTGCATTTCCAGAAGGCTCGATGGGCCGAATGTGAGCCGAGCTGCCGTGTAAGCATGAATAAAGACGGCCAAACTTTCATAACTGCAGGGCAGATTTTTCACGTCTTAATTTGATTCTTATTCGCTGGTTGTCACGAAATGTCCCGTTTGCTAAGCAGGGCTCCTTTTTGTTTTGAGCTGGGGTGTTAAACCGTCTGGTCAGACCAATCCGTCAATTTGGTGACGTGCCTATGGGCAAGCAGCTGGTTGTACGTGGCGAGGCATTTGGTTCGGTTCTGGTTGGCTTGCTGTAACAGCCTTGCCGATTACTCTGCACTGCAGTACCCGATTGTGGTGACATCGAGGCTGACCTTGGAGTCACCTCCCCCGCTGCCGCACTCTCCCTTGTCGTACCACCATTTGTTTTTCAATTTGTCCAAGAGGCCTTGCTCATTCAGTTTTAAAACTGCCAGGTTAACAGCATTTCTTGAAACGATAAAACATAACTTGTAAGAAAAGGCACAGGTCCGTGAGAAATCTAATGCAAAGTAATGGGTGTACCAAGCACTGTGATAGGTCAGGGTAGAGAGGCTACCGCCGTAGCGAGGGAGGAGGGGGGGGGGGGGCTTACGCATAGAATCTGTTAAGCAGAATGTTCTGGGAAAAGGACAAATTGCGGTTTCAGAATTTCAGGAATACGGAGAGATAAAGAGAGGCTCACTTCAGGTAAAGACGGTGTTAAATCTTGGAAAGGTGGCAAGAAGACGGTTACGTCGTTTAGAACTCAAGTGTGCGGGATGCGGAGTAACGGCAACATATCATGCAAATAACATTTGTCACAAGTGACGGCACAGCTTTTAAAAAGGCTACATTGAAAAAAAACATTGAACCGTGAAATTAAAAGTGACTATGTAACAGTCAGGTAGGACGGAAGGCGAGATGGGTTGGGAATGGGGGACAAGAAGAATACATAAAGAGATGTGGAATGATTCTTAGAGTTAACGCTATTGCTTCGATTTGATTTCCAACAACAATGCTAGTGTCGAAAAATCATTGAAAAGATAATGATGGCAGGAAAAAAAATATATACAGTGACACCTTGGCTTATGAACTCATTTTGGTTCCCAGACAGAGTGTGTAAGGCGAAAAGTGTGTATCCCAAAAACGTATTTCCCATAGGAAACCATTAAAATGAGAATAATCCGTTCCCAGGTCCCCATAAAACATAATTTTCTACATTCTCATTTTCTAAGCCTTAAAACTACACAAAATATACATTATTTTACGTACAATAAATGTGCTATGGTATTATAATTAAAGAAATAAACTGTACGGTATAATAAAGTCGTTTTATTGACCTTTGTGATGGTCGTTGATGGCTTGATGGAATTGAGTGGCCGGTTTCATCAGCATTAAACACTTGATGAGGAACGTAGCCTTCTTCTTTCACCATCTTGTAGAATGAGTCCTTGTAAGTGCTTTCTCCGCGATAATTTTACCTAGTTCCTCACCAATGTGTTCTGTTAAGCTGGGTTGATAGCTTTTTCATCAAGTGTACAGATGGCTTGTGCGGGTTATTTGTGGAGCCTGATTGATGGGCATTTTAACCTTGCAGTCTACACTCTGCCTTTGAACTATCAAAGTTGTAATCCATTTTGTCACTCTCTGTCATCTGCCTGTCTCTTTAATGTTTAAACCACCTCCCCTCACTGCTGCGTTCTTGGCCAATCATGTGGCTTTAACTGAAGACTGGGGGCGGGGAATAGAGAAGAAAAAAATGTCGGCAGCCATTTTCTTTTTTGGAGAATGCCTTCACTCGCTCTCTGTGTGTAACCCCCCCCCCCACTGCTGCGTTCTTGACCAATCACGTGGCTTTAACCGACGACTGGGGGCAGGGAATAGACGACCAAAACAAGCCGCCTGCCATTTTTTTAGGAGAATGGGCTCGTTCGCGAACGACACATCACTCATTGGCAGCTTCGTGTGTATCCCGAAAAATAGTTGGTATGCCAAGGTAAAATGTTCATAAATTTAACGTTCGTAAACCGAAAAGTTCGTAAGCCAAGGGGTTCGTAAACTGAAGTATCACTGTAAGTGCATTGAAAACCACATCACCGTTACCTCTGGGTCCATTAAAAACAAAAAGGGAAGATGAGAAGAGAATGACAACAAGGGGACATCAGGGTAGGTGGAATACTATAACAACATGGAGGATATTGTTATATTATTCCACCCACCTTAATGCTGAGCCTTTGGGCGTCGCCACTCCGTAGCCTTTGGAGTCGAGGTTCCCGCCCACTTTCATGGTGTCGCAGGGCTTCCGTTGCTCGATGTACTCGTTCATGGTGGACTCCAGGAGAAAGGCGAACTTGCCCTTTGACTTTCGTACCCGGGCCACGCCGTCCGGTGTGGTCTTAACGAACACGGAGGGTTCGGCTGATTTCATGTACGACCACATCTTCTCGTAGACGGCTATTTTGGATCGCTGTTTCGGAAAAGAACAAAAGGGAAGAAGGAGGTTCAGGAAAGCTATAATCACGAGCGAGCCGTTATGGATTTTGTAAGGCATTTTGAGCTTTATGATCACTCGATTGAAAATGGTATGAAGAAGTATTAAAAGACACTCTTGGACAAAATCATCATGATATCTTGAAATACAGTAAAGTCTCGTTATATCGATATCGGATATATCGATAGTCCCGGTTATATCGATACTATTTCTATGCACGCACGGAGAAAATTACATGCAAACAGGGTCGGATATATCGATAGTCCCGGTTATATCGATATTTTTTCGGACTCCCTTGAATATCGATATAACGAGATTTTACTGCACTTCAAAAAAAAGAAATCTGTCGGATTTTAGCATGATCACAAAGCACAAGAATCGACAAAATCCTACACCACCACCCCGACTTCTTGCTATTTTAGTACAGTGATACCTCATTTTATGATCCTAATAGGTTCCCAGAAAGTGTGTGTAAGGCGAAAAGTTTGTCTGCCAAGCATTTATTTCACATAAGAAACCATTAAAAATGAGAATAATCCGTTCCCGCGTCCCCATAAAGCACAATTTTCCACGAAATAAGGCCTTAAAACTACACAAAGTATACCTTATTTTCTGTATAATAAATGTGCTATTGTATTGTAATAAAATAAATAAACTGTACCGTATAATAAACTCGTTTTATTTACCTTTGTGATGGTCGTTGATGTAGTTGCCTCTTGATGATATCCGAGTGAAGTTGCCGTGCTTTCTCGGCGATAATACCCTCACACACTGTCCCCTGCTAGCTGCTTTTCATTAATCTAAATCAAGAGAAGTTTTTCAACCTCTTCTATTGCCTCAGACCGTTGCTTAGACAACACAGAAACACCCTTAGCCACACGTAGCAATGGCATACTGGGACGCTAAATCACACAAACGCACACCTTGTTCGTGTTTCTCAATGATCTTCTTCTGTTCGACCGTAATTTTCTTTTGTGTGTGTCCTCTTCGGCTTAACACTAGCCTGTGGTGGGGTCTTTTTCGGTCCTAAAAAAAGCAAAAATATCTACTCGATAACAAACCACGTTTGCACTGAGTGCACTTAAAGCAAGTGGGTGTGAAAAACGTGTGGTTTGATGTTCTTCCGCCCAAAACTAGTCCGCCAGCCATTGCGGTGCTCCGGGTGTTTCCCGAAAACTAGTTTGTATGCCAATATTATATTCTCGCAAATTTAATGTTCATTAGATGAAAAGTTTGTAAGCTACACACAGACGTTTTGTAAGCTAAAGCGTTCGTAAGCTCAGGTATCACTGTACTTGCCTTTCTATCACTCTCAAACGTGTACTGTAAGGAGAGCGTCGGAGAAGGCTGGTTGCTCATTTACCAGGCAGCCGTCGCAGACTTACTCCGATGCGCATCTTCCAAGTGCCTCAGGTCAGGATTAGTCAGCCGGCAAATGCCGGGGAAGTCGAGCACTATCTATAATAAGCATCAATTAAATTATTCAATGGAGCTGGATTTATTTTGGCATAAGGTGTTGCGCGCTTTGAACAGACGCTGGTACGTGGAAGTCAATACTCTAGTGCTTGGAGTCCTGGCTATATTTAATTTAAAACTATAGGCGCTGTACTGTCAAGATGGAAATGATGGACAAAATTGGATCATTTTCAATCAATCAATCAATCAATCAATCAATCAATCAATCAATCAATCAATCAATCAAAGAAACCAAATGCTTCAAGAGAAGAGTGTCGGGGAAAGGATATTTGTCTGGAATACTGTGAACGGACTTGTATCTTGATATTCTCAGAAAATCCGCCATGTTCCTCATCATAAGGCTAAAAAAAATTACAGGACACACCAAATATGT
Source organism: Hippocampus bargibanti (assembly GCF_051943395.1). Classification (NCBI taxonomy): domain Eukaryota; kingdom Metazoa; phylum Chordata; class Actinopteri; order Syngnathiformes; family Syngnathidae; genus Hippocampus; species Hippocampus bargibanti. The sequence continues at coordinate 1,568,936 of NC_142735.1, forward strand.
ATGTGGAACTGTCGCGGCTTGGAATTGACGCAGATTTACGTGGGATAGGCGATGTGGGACAATGAGACAATCTCTTTTCATCAATGGATGCTACAATTTTGTATTTGCTTTCAACTTTTAGCTTGTAGTAGACATGCACATTCCACCATGACGTCCCTGATCCACTGCTGAAACGGAAGAGCAAAATCAATAGGTTTCATCCTTTGGGGATTGTGGCAATTCAGTCGTTGAGAAGGTGAACAATGGAATCCCGAAGAAACTCAAAAAATGTGTAGGAAGTTAATAGTGCGAGCTTATTACAAAAAATAAAGAAAGCATTCAATGCCATTCACAAATTTATTCGGGAATTGAAAATATGACACAGAGCGCCCTTCCCAAATTTGTTTGGGTTTTTTTTTTTTTTATTGTTTGGGTGCCAATAAAGCGCTGGTTAGACCTGGCCATGTTTTTTTTCTTTTCAACGAGGGAGCAGCATTTCCCTTTTTTCCATGTTTGCACTTTGTTCCAGCTTCAGCTATTGTTAAAGCGCTATATAAACAAATATTGCATTGCATTTTGGACAGGAATTAACTATTTTTTCCTGATGAAAGAAGAGAGTCTAAGGTTTGAATGTTTATTTAGTCCTAAAACTCAATTTTCTGTGGGTCCTGCAATTTGAGTGACAATGAGCGGGGGTGCCAATAAAGCACTGGTCAGACCTCCGGCAATGTTTTTCCCCTCCACGAGGGGGAAGCATTTGCATTTTGTCCATGTTAGCGCTTTGTTACAGCTTCAGTTGTTGTTAAATCGCTATCTTTTTATTGTATTTTGAACAGCTGCCCCCATTTCAAGCTCAGATAATTCCAGACCCATAAAATTTAGGAATTAACTTTTTTTTTCTGATGAAAGAAGAAAGTCGCTAAGGTTTCTTACGCTGTATTGAATGTTTATGTAATCCTAAAACTCAATATTCTATGGGTCCTGGAATTCGATTGACAATGACAAAAATGTACATTTGTTGTATGTATGTTTATGTATGCAGGTAAAATCCGAGTTACGACCAGGTTCCGTTCCGACAAAACGGTCTTGAGTCAAAAGGTCGTAAGTCGAAATCCATTCACAATGGCCGACGTGACGTTTACATGACATTTTCGATTGGTTATTATTATTATTATTATTATTATTATTATTATTGTTGTTGTTGTGTAATGATGATCATATGTTACTTCCGGGTTGGTGCATGTGGCTGCCGCTGCTCACCCACAGAAAAACTTATCGTGTGACTGTAAGGTGTCTTTGAGAATTTTAAAAGGCGCTTGTAAATGAAATGTATTATTATTATTATTATTATTATTATTATTATTATTATAAAAACCCTGGCACTGGAGCGGACACATTTTTTGCACATCATCTAGCAGTCAATGAGTTTACTTGAATATTTAGTTTTTTGCACTGTTTAATACATATACTGATGAAAGTAAAGGAACCACCCACAACCCCCCCCAAAAAAAATCTTGATGATTATCATTATTTTAACCCGAGTTAAAAAGTCATTAGCCCAGCGTGAAAAGAACCGATCCCGTAAATCTCCGGTAATGAAGTTGAACAGAATATAAAGCGGAATGATTTGGCATGCCCACTGAGCTTTGTCACCATGTGCCTTCCAGACCAGACTCATCAAGCGTCCCAACAAGCCACCTGAACAACATATTCATTTCTCATGCAATCTCTATTAAGAAACAAATGCATTAACCTTGACCTGAGGTGACTGCCTGACTGTCTGGATGTAATATGTCGGCATTTGTAATACAGCATCAGGCTAAGGGGAAAGGATGAGATGAGACGGCAGCATAACCCAAATTAAAAAGCTTGCATGAATCTTCCACCCGCAAAAATGGAAATGCTTCAAGTTGATCGGGACAGTGTGCTTTTTTTTGCAAAGATGACGGATAGTACGAGGCCTTTGACTTGGAAGGGATGTTTTTACTGCCAATCCCGTGATATGTGCTGACAATTTACGTGTCAAACGGCACGGAAAGGACATTAGTTTAGAGGACGACCCCCCCGCCCCCAAAAGACTGCAGTGGAGCTTCAATGCGTCTTCAAATGAAAAGAAAAGAATGGATCTGGGCATTGATTACTGACGACAGAGTGTGCTGTCTCAGTGCTTTATGAAGTCAATTCGTCAATAGCAGAGCTGCGAAGAAGGCGCGAGCACATTCTAAATAGGCTGATTGCACGGCAACTGAAGTCTCAACAGGGCTGTTTAAAGGGGAAATCAAAGCGAGTGACGAGTACAGTGATACCTCGGTTTACGAACCCCTTGGTTTACGAACTTTTCGGTTTACGAACGATACATTGATGAAAATTTTACCTAGGCATATTTGACCACAATGAGTGATGTGTCGTTGGCGAACGAGCCTGTTCTCCTCACAAGAAAATGGCAGCCGACTGTTTTTGTCCTCTATTCCCCGCCCCCAGTCTTTGGTTAAAGCCACGTGATTGGTCAAGAACGCAGCAGTAAGGGGCGGGGGGTTACAGACAAAGAGAGAGAGTGAGGCCGTTCTCCAAAAAAACAAAATGGCATCTGACTTTTTTTTTTTACCTCTATTCCCCGCCCCCAGCTAGGATTTGATTGGATTTGCCTTTATTAGTCTCACAGTGGAGAAATTGGAGGGGGGTGGGGTTAAACATTAGAGACAGGCAGACGACTGATAGAGTAAGAAAATGGATAGAAAACAGTAAAATTTGGACTAGTTTCAACTTTGATAGTTCAAAGGCAGAGTGTCGACTGCAAGGTTAAAATATCCTATCAATCAGGCTCCACAAATAACCCGCACAAGCTTTCTGTACACTTGATGCAAAAAGCTATCAACCCAGCTAAACAGAACACAACTGATGAAGAACAAGGTAAAATTATCACAGAGAAAGCACCTACAAGGGATCATTCCTCAAGATGGTGAAAGAAGAAGGCTACGTTCCTCATCAAGTATTTAATGCTGATGAAACCGGCCACTCCATTCCATCAAGCCATCAACGACCATCACAAAGGTAAATAAAACGACTTTATTATACAGTACAGTTTATTTCTTTAATTACAATACCATATCACATTTATTATACATAAAATAAGGTATATTTTGTGTAGTTTTAAGGCTTAGAAAATTAGAAAGTAGAAATTATGTTTTATGGGGACCTGAGAACGGATTATTCTCATTTTTTGGGATACACACTTTTCGCCTTATAGACTCTATCTGGGAACCAATTAAGTTCGTAAGGCAAGGTATCACTGTAGATACAATTCTGTGTAAAAATCGGAAGAGCCCATCAGAGACCCGTTATGCACCTCATTTAACAGTGTGATCATGAAAAGTAGATAATTACTGACTGAATACGCCTGGAGCCTCGCTGGTCCCCTCAAAGAATTTTACAATCACGTCTCAACGGCAAAAGCCATGTATCTTACTGATGTGCAGGTGTGATAAAGATTGAAGAGCAGCATGTGTGCATTCACTACTGCATTTTCACATAAAAATCAATTTCACGTCTCAGCTATTATCACGCAGACATTCAAGATTCTGCATGGTCCAACACAAGGTTTAATGAGTAGGTACTTCTGGCTAGAGTTGCATGAAGAGGAGACAATTTATTCCAGGAATCCTGAGGTTACTCTGCAATCACATCGACACTATGCAACACATCTCTCTAGGGCCTTGTCAATGTGTGTTTCTTGAGAGGATTGACTGATGGAAGTTCTCTAAAGATTACAGCTTGTTTGCATAGAAGAAGAGCTTTATCAAAAGTAATGATAGATGACCGTGAGATAGGCGTAGCCTCTGGCAAAGCTTTGTCCTCAGGGACAGACTTCAAAGATGTGTCAGTCTGAGTTTGGGATGCTGCGCGAGTACACTCCTCAGAGCCAGCACTTCTATTCCTTCGTACAAAGGTGTCAGAGATGTTTGTTCGGTCAGACACTGTGGACAAAGGCTCGAACACAGGAAGAGTGTCTTTTTCTGCCGGCAGGGGACGCAGCCATTCATGACCGACACCTAACTAATGCAGTCGTCTGCCAAGCTATTCATTGACAGTGTATGCAAATTTAAATGAAACATTCGTAAAACATCGTCTTCGTAATTTGAATACCACATACCCGGACGTCCCAAGCACCGACATCCATAAACCAACAGAACATAGAATTCTTAATGTTTTTCCATGAACTGATAGATTTGTAACCTGGCTAATGAGCTCTTCCTGTGAAGATGGCGTCCTTATCTGGGTGTCTTCCGAAGCAAAACATGCATAGTGAATCAAAACTACCCGTACAGTAGCTCTACCCCGCAGTCAATATGGGAAAGCAACGAGAAGAATGACCTAAACCTGTTCGAATTGTGACTTGGAAGCAATTAGTTGTTGGAAGATCCTTGAGGCTCTTGAGGCTATTCACTCAACTGGCGGGTAGACTTGCTATTGTTGTTGGCTTTATTTACAGTAGGATTTGGGGAGATTGACTCTATCCCTTTGTGAATCTAAATACAAATCCTCTTCATCTTTATGTTCCTTCATCTTATCAAAAGTATTTGTGAGCCACCCCGACTTGTCAAAAAAACGTTTCTGGATAAGACAAGTGATACCATCGAAAATTCAAGCACAGCTGATGTCATACACTTGGGATCATATGATAAGTTTGGGACACAGAAATTTCCAGCTGGCGAATGCCGTATGGATCTCATTAATGCAGTGTGTATTTTTTTTCCATGTCAAGCCTCCACAGCTTTAATTAAAAGTCACTCAGAATAGCAGTTCACACATGTCATTTTCTGTTTGAGCGCCGGGGTTGTAAGTAGGACACTCATTCGCAGAACCTGGGGAAAAAAAACCTCACTTGGCGATCACTTCTTAGGGGTTCCAAGACATATTGTGTCGCCATTGTCAGGTTGGATACCTAATCTATAATTGTCATCCGTCATCTTATAGATAAAAAAATACACCTCATATGTAGCTGCAGCATCTGAGATGAGAGCAGTAGTCAGTGTTTTTTTGCAAGTTGCAACATTCACGTTGTGTACAGTACAATGATACCTCAGGTTATGAACTTAATTGGTTCCTAGAAATTGTGTGTCAGGTGAAAAGTTCGTCTTCCAAACATTTATTTCCCATAAGGAACCATTAAAATGAAAATGATCTGATCCCAGGTCCCCATAAAACATAATTTTTCGACGAAATAAGCCTCAAAACTACACAAAATATACATTATTTTATGTATACAAGTAACATCCGAGTTACGACCAGTGCGACATACGACCACCCGTACTTACGACCACCCATACTTACGACCACAACCGCCAGACCCTTTTTGTTTTTTAATTCTACACCAGGCACCGCATTGTCCTCACAGCGCAATTTTGGCCAACCAGTATCTCACTGTCGCACAGAAAGTGATCGTGTAATGGCACCTAGTGTCCACCGGCCAAGGCGAAAGCCGAGGCGGATGGGCGTCCCCTCGCAGAACGAACTTTCATCGCGTGGCGACGAACTGTCGCGTTAGCACGGAGAGCGATTTTTCAAGAACGTGTATGTGTGGGAAGCCGTGCGTATTTGGGTCAGCAGAAAGCGTTTGCGCCGACACAGTAATAAAGATCGATAATACAAAATATAAAATTATTAAAATGACACTAAAAGTTATAAGATTTATAACTGAACTGTAAACATTTTGGTATGTAATAGTATTCAATAGAAAACATTCTTTAAAAACAACAGATTGACATCATATACTTTTCTGTCGTATAAACCTTGTGTAGGCCATTTTGAATGCTTTCCGATTTACGACCGCTTGTTTCAAGACCGTTTTGTCGGAACGGATCCCGGTCGTAACTCGGATGTTACCTGTAATATGTATATTGGTGGTTCTTTTGTCCCATAATAGCAAAAGTATCCTCGATAACAAACCATGTCCGCACTCAAAGAAAGAGGGTGACGAAAACTAGTCCGCCAGCCACCGTGGTGCTGTTCGACTGTGTGGTTTGGTGTTCTTTCGCCGAAAACTAGTCCGCCAGCCAACGTGGCGCTCCGTGTGGTTTGGTTTGTCCGCCGAAAACTAGTTCGTCAGCCAAGACTATATGCTTGCGAATTTAAGTTCATGAGCTAAAGCATTCCTAAGATGAGGTATCACTGTACATGTTTTTGCCAAGCATGTCTGTGTGAAAAAACATCATTTTCCAAAAGTCCTTCTTAGAGTTTTACACAAAGGTAAGTTTTCCTTTATGTAAGAAAAAATAATGTTCTTTTGAGTAGTTAGATGGCTGTTTCGTTATTGCCTCTTCCTTTCATTACTCTTAATTCAAAAGCCTGTAGAATTTATGCAAGACCTGTTGCAAGAGGTATTGCTTGCTGATCATTTGTTCGGCCTTTGGAAACTAATGTAGATTCATATTGTGGTTAATTTAAAACATTATTGCTTTACTGGTCCATTTACTCGTCGGACGTATTGCCCTAGCTACCCGATGTCTTCTTCAGACAGCTCAGATTGACCCACAGAAGTCTTCTTCATCATGTCCAATTTGCCAGCCATGGCGAGCTAACTAATTATATTTCATGAGCTGACCCATCTGAGTTTAAATCTGATGTGGGCGCTTGATTAGCCTCCTGCTTTTATCACCTCAGAGTCTTCCATGTTGTTATCACACATTCTGCTGACAGCTGCGGTACTTCCAAGGTTGCACACTGCAGTACTGCCGCATAAATTTCACAATGGTGTCAAAAGAGTTTGAGAAGCTCTTCTCATGTGCAGATCAAGATTTCTGTACTTGGAAAAGCTGAAGAAATCGCATTCCACACACCAAGTGTTTTTATGTTTCAACAAACCTGAAGTGTAACTTAATGATGTGCTTTGTGTGAGAGGTATCCAAAAAAGTACTCACCCTAAAAAACTCTTTTGTGGAACCTGAGTCCAAAGTGCCATATGCTATCTCAGTCTGCTTTGCCAGATCCTCAGCGCTCTCTATCGGAGAGACCATCCTCTCCACCGTCAAAAAGGCAGCCAGATTGGCTGTGTAGGATGAGATGATGATGAGGGTGAAGAACCACCACACACCACCGACTATGCGGCCTGAGAGAGACCTAATATCAGGAAGTCCGTGGCATTAAAAAGACAAAGAAATTATGAAACAAGGGTGAGACTTTCTGTCATGGCCCAAAGAAAGCTATACCATAGCAAATGCCTCTGAATGAATTGATCAGGGGTTAGACAGAGGTATTTCACACTGTATAGTGCCACTTAGCAGTTTTTTTTTGATGACGATACTAGTGCAGCGTGTTCTACCGGAAACAAATTCCTTGTGTGTTCTACATACTTGGCAATAAAGATGATTCTGATTCTGATTCTATCCAACATCAATTTAGAAGAGCAGACATTGTGAGCCACATGTTTTATTTTCAGGACGCATGAAATCAAAAATGACAGCAGGCTAATTTTGTGTGTATTTTTTATCTTATCCGTCCATACTGTGCCTAAAGTAGAGATTGGTTAATCAGTTACATACTGTACATTTCAATTCTTCAGTAGATTTGGGTCTTGGTTTCAGGAAAATGCCCGTCAATCTGTATATACTCCGTCATAACCAACTCTCACCCCCTTCAATTTAAAATCTTGTGTCGCTGACCTACCTTGGGGAGATGTCACAGCCCTGCTGCATGAAGGCGCCCAGAGAAAACCAGAGTGAATTGAAGATTCCAAAGTCATTGGGAGGATCGGGGGGCATCTGTGGATCTTTGGTTTCATCCTGTTCCTCAAGGTTCCATTCGTAAGGACTGAACCGACTGACCAGGAACAGAACCACGCTCACCCCAATATAGGCAAACACTATACACATCCAGATCTCATAGGCCAGTGGGTCCAGGAAGGAGAAAACGCCGGGCTTGGACTTTTGAGGCTTCTTTATCATAATGGAGATGCCCAAACTCATAAACGGCTTGGAAAAGTCTATCACTTCCTCTCGAACCAGAGTAATGGTGAGAGGTGCAACAGCTATATCTGCTCTCTGGAAACAGGAACATGCACAGTGATCATTAGTTATGACCTGCATGGGATGTCAAGTGCCCACATGTGAATTGCTGCAGCTGAAAACTTGTCAGTAGAGCAGATCGTTATCAGAAATGTTACATCATTTATCAAATACTGTACAAAACAGAAGACTGTACATCTTAAGACAGGCTGCAAAACACACATAGGAAAGTAATAATTTTCCACGGCCTATAAAGTTGAAAGTCAAACAAACAAACAATCAAACAAACACACATTAATAGTCAAGTTCATTTGTTAAGAAGAAAACAGACATTGGTGGACTGTGTTGATATTTGCATTTCCGGAACCACTTCATCCTCACTAGGGGTGCACACTGGACTGGTTGCCAGCCAATTACAGGGCACACAGAAACAAACAACCATCCACACTCACAGTCATGCCTAGGGAAAATTTAGAATGTTCAATCTGCCTGCCATGCATGTTTATAGAAAGTGTGAGGAAACAGGAGGACCTGGTGAAAACCCCTGGGGGAACATGCTAACTCGATAGAGGGAGGCCGGATCACAGTGTAGACAATGTGAAGCTGCAACTTTCATTAAGAATAGAAGTTAGCATATTGAAAAGTTTCATGTTGTTGTATGCTTAGTTGGCCCAACACAAGGCCCACAATGGAATCTGGCCTTGGACTAATTTAGGACTTCAGTCATGACATCAGTTCATGGAAAGACAACCGATTAAAACGTCTACGCTCCTGCTGAAGCCAAAAATGGCTGACATGGACACCAAAATACAGTAATTATGAATACATATTTGAAGTTGGGTGTTCTGTAAATTTAAATATGACAGTACAGTAAAGTCTGGTTATATCGATATTCAAGGGAGTCCGAAAAAATATCGATATAACCGGGACTATCGATATATCTGACCCTGTTTGCATGTAATTTTCTCCGGGCGTGCATAGAAATAGTATCGATATAACCGGGACTATCAATATATCCGATATCGATATAACGAGACTTTACTGTATTTATGCAATTTGTTGATGGCTATCAAGCTATCTCGTAGCTATCTATTTGCTAGCTAGCTAGCTTTCTATCTCTTTGCATTACTTCCGAATTGAGTGAACGCTGGTGCGTTTGGCTGCCGCTACTCACTCACAGAAAAACATATCCTGTGACTGTAAAGTGACCCAAAGAGTTTTGAAAAGCGCTTATAAATTAAATGTATTATTATTATTATTATTATTATTATTATTATTATGATTATTAAAAGCTAGTTCTATAATTAGTGGTAATCATAATTTTAACAGTGGAAGCTTTCATTAATGGCTTCAGTTCCAATTAAAAATGACAAACCCTTTCTAAACAGTACAAAAGGATTTCAGAAAAGAATGTAAGATTAAGTAGATTTCCCTTTATTACACATTGTTCAATCAAAAAAAAAAATAGCGCTTTACCGTCTGTTTAGTCTTAGTACTGCATTGGGGAAACTGACAAACGACTTGCGTATGGCAGGCTGAAAATGTTTACAAGGTCAACTATAGAGGAGCACAAATAGACCTAATAAATACCAATGTTTTCTTTCCCGCTTGTCAACACACTTTTGTGAAGGGCTATAACCATTTAATCCTTGTGCAGGCGTAAGCAGCACCCAATCAATGGACGGGGAAAGAAAGCAATAGCAGCCTCAGGCCTAACCTTTGAAAAGACAACTGGAATCAAATTAATTTAACAGTCAAAAGGTCAGAATGTACACGACTATTAGTCTCGGCCCACCTGCTGTAAAATGATGGGCTGGTAAAGACTTAACGGTGTTGTGAACGATCTATTTTTTTGTTCACTCTCTATTCAAAGGAGTTGGAGTTTTTCCATTTGAGAGATCATTTAGAGAGCGCAGCACATCAAACCGAGCAATCCAGCAGGCGGACGGCTGGAAAATTGAACAGATGAGGAAGCAATTCGTCTATTCGTCTCCGATTCAACTTGCACAATGACTCGACACGCGGAGAGGCGTTCAAGGTAATGTCGGCGTTAGGCTTGAGCTCCGTCACACTTGAAACATGGCGTGACCCTTTGCTAATGTGCAACCTTTATAGAGTACAACGCATATGGATCTTGTTGTCTCTAACCGTGAGCCACCATTTAACTGTTGATTTTGTCAGCTGTGATTTTACAATGTGGCGTATTCATCGTACGCATCAAACACCCGAACACAATTACAGAGTCACTTCAAAGGGACACAATCCATCTCCGATTGAAGTGATTACACAGTGTTTGCCATCTGGACTCATTGTTTTCATGTACTTACCTCGCTTTCGCCTGCAAGAAAGGGAGATTTGTGGTTCTAAGCAAGACGGAATAATTGCAATGAACAGCACTGAGAAATGATTTCATTTTCTCCGTCTCAAGATGATCACCAACCCTCGCGTGCTTGTTGAGACTGCACTGGACAAATTCCCTTCAGGCATTAAGACTTTTTGGGGTGGGCAATAGCCGATGAGTTGTTGGTGATCAGCTTAAGACAGAAAAATGGGATCTCCTCTCATGTTGAAGTTCCTTGCAAACTGTCAGGTAATCAGTGAAAAACAAGGCTCCCAGTACTCACCCCATAGACCAGTTCACCCACCATCCCGTTCCATGCCTTGGTCTCGGGGTCTCGGGCTCCATACTTCCCATCCATTACTATAGACAGTTTGTACTTAATTCCAACATGTTTGGCAATCTCAGATGCTAAATCGACGCAGTAGCCTTCATATCTGTCATTCCCCTCCAGATGCATATAATTTTTCTTGTACATCACGTACGGAGCTTCCTGTTGGTTCAAACACACGCTGGTTTACTTGCCGCTGGGCACACATTCAGATCAATACACAGCATGATACAAGCATGCACTTATTATTAAATCGTGCAGTCACATTGGTGCATAGATTTAACGTATTACGTACTTGGCTAGTTGCTATACGGGGTGACTAAAAAAATGTGGTCCAACTCCAATTAGGCCCCATTTCTTAGTGTTTTGTCTGAATGAAATGAATGAAACTTTGGTCGTAACTAGTTTATTATATTGAAAACATCACATCAAAACACTAGGGTCTTTGGCCTGTTTTTCTCTGTACTAGAACATATGTCCTAGATGGCCTCCAATTAGCTCCGTGCATTTCCTGAGGTGCAGCACCAAGTTGTCCATGACGTTCTTCCAGACTGAATTGGTCTATTCATGAGCAAGTTCTGGTTCCAGGAAGACGGAGAAAGTTCTCACACCTCAAACCTGCCCCGAGATTGGCTGAAAGAGAACTTCGGAGGCCGAGTGATCAGTCTCAAGACTGATTTTGAGTGGACACCCCATAGCCCAGACCTTAGCCCCCAGATTTTTTTTAATCTTTGGGGCTATTTTAAGGACAGAGTCTACGCATTTAAACCCAGAACCATCACGGAACTCAAGAAAGCCATCAGGGAGGAGATGAGAGCCATCACCGATTCATTCTGTCAGTCTGTTATAGATGGCCTCCATTTAGCTCCGTGAATTTCTTGAGATGCACCCCAAAGTTGTCCATGACGTTCTTACGGACTGAATTGGTCCATCTACTCATGAGCTCATGAGCAAGTTCTGGTAAATTCTCACACCTCAAACCTGCCCCGAGATTGGCTAAAAGAGAACTTCGGAGGCCGAGTAATCAGTTTCAAGAGTGATTTTGAGTGGGCACTCCATAGCCCGGACCGAAGGCCCCATATTTTTTTTTCGTTGGGGCTATTTTAAGGATAGAGTCGACCCAGAACCATCGCGGAACTCAAGAAAGCCATCAGGGAGGAGATGAGACCCATTACCAATTCAGTCTGTAAGAACGTCATGGAACACTTTGTGCTGCGCCTCAAGAAATGCACAGAGCTAAATGGAGGCCATCTAGAACATATGCTATAGAACGGAGAAAACAGGCCAATGACTCTAGTGTTTTGATGTGATGTTTTGAAAAAAATTAACTACTTATAACCAAAGTTTCATTTTATTCGGACAAAACACTAAGAAACGGGGCCTAATTAGTGTTCGGGCCCATTTTTTTTGGGTCACCCTGTATACACACGCTCATGCATTAATGCAAAAGGAGTTGATGCATTGCAAATGCACATATACGTTCTGATAATAGCAGCATGACGCCGTGGACACGCAGCTTTTATCAAGAACATGGAAGCCACCGAGCCCAATGCGCCCAACCCAATTGGAGCCCATGGGTGCAACACCGTGGAACCTTAAGGAGGAGTGAAGGAAGGGAGGGAAACATACCGTACTTGAACAGTTTCCACCAACTGATACTGCATTTTATAGGCCCAAAGGATCCCAAAATGTTTGACCTGAACTATGCTATTTGCACTCACACATTATTGATTTTTGTGGCGTGCGAAACAAGGGTGCGGAAAATCCTACTGGACCCGCCGCACCCTGCCCACCACCTTTTCCAGCGACTCGCCACAGGCAGGCGCTACTGACAGATACTTGTCCCTGTTCTTCTGTATGTTTCTGATTTGTGATGCGGTCGGTGTGTTGTGCGATGATGTTATGTTACTGTCACTGATACAGCTGACATTTTGTTTTACTGCACACCGCAGTTGCAATGTAAGTCTGATCAAAAGAATGATAAATATAAAAACAGCATGGCAGAAAAAAAACAAGCGGTATCACTTGGCGGAAAACTGTCTTGTGGGTACGTTTACACAACAGCAGAAATGTTTTGACTTTCGGTTCTTCTTGGTGTCAAAAAATATGCCCAACTGTAAATAAATATAGGGATGCATCTGGGAAATTAAAAATAGGGGCCAGTTGGCCCCCTTGCGTCTAAAAAGGGGGCCACATTCTAAAAGGGATGGGGCCCGATTTAACTGGATATCCTAAGTGTACTAAAACGATTGAAATAAACCAAATACATTCATTGGCGCATGACATGCCTAAATTGCAAATGAAAATCCATTATTTGAATAAAATCTATTTTTCTAATATATTAATAATTTTAATTTGATTAAATAATATATTCATACATAAAATAAACAAACATTTTCCACTTTCTTTAGTTACTACAGCCACAATTATTTTTAGCTAATAATAATACATTCAATTTAAAAGTGCCTTTCAAAACTCTCAAGGTCACTTTACAGTCACAGGATAAGTTTTTATTTGGGTGCGCAGCGGCAGCCACACGCGCCAGCGTTCACTCAACCCGGAAGTAACTCAAATAGATAAAAAACAAGCTAGCTAATAGATAGCTAAAATATGGCTAGCTAGATAGATATATAGTTATTCATCAAATAGATAATCAGCTAGATAGCTATCAAGCTAATAGATAGCCAGCTAGATAGCTCAGATTGCCAGCCAGATAGCTAGCTAGCCAGAAAGATAGCTAATATATTGCACATAGATTGCAAATAGCGAGGTATCACTGTATATACAGCTCAACCTTATCAAGATAAAATCAAACTTGTAATTTCAAAAAATGTTGTCACGCATATCCATAAATGGGAGTAATAATAATAATAATAATAATAATAATAATAATAATAATAATAATTATTATTATTATTATTATAAGACCATCAAGGGAACCAGCTATTAATGAAGTTTCTAGTGTGTCTGCCTGCAACTGTTGCAATATCACAACTTCCAAGATGACTACACAATCAATTCTGTGCTATTTTTATTTGATTATTATTTATACATATTATATATCGTAAACCGAAAAGTTCGTCAGCCAAGGGGTTCGTATACCGAGGTATCACTGTTTGCAAAATGCACTAATCGTAATAGACTTGCGCCGGTCCAGATGCATCCCTGTAAATGCGTGTCATGTTTTTTTTAAATCTCTTTTCTCAGCAATATGTATTTTTTGAACAAATAGTCAAAACGGAACAACTTTAATCAGTTTTGTTTTAAAACCAGTGTTGTGTAAATGGCCCTAATATGAACAAAAAGGGAGTACTGGGAGGCTCAAGGGCTGGGGAGTCATTGGATAGGCAAGGTCAGCAAAGTGATGGGTGAGGATGGGGGTGGGCTTCACAAGTAAATGCCAATGACAGGAGAGAGACCAGAGTACCCCAATCTTATTTCAACATATTCAAGCTCTTTGCACTAGCGCACATTTAAAGGACAACCGACGTCTCAGGACAAGTTGTGTCCATGATTTGTAAAATGGCTTCAAATGACTTCTACTGAGCGTATTTTACAAAGATTCCACCGCATACAGCTATATTTTACGTTTTAAGACTCGCGCTGAATATTCCGGAAGTCTTGTTTTTGAGGATGTGACGAGTCCGTACGTGACGTCACTGAAGGAACGCCCCTGACCGAAAAAAGGACACATTGTAGCAGTCCTTCCACACGTCAATTTGCTGTGCTTGTTTGGTCTGAAAACATCATGTTGCACCAAAAAGAGCCAGAAGAGGGTAACCAAGCTCCATATAAGGAATTTATCAGCCTGTGGAAATTCCTCACAGGGAGCTTGGTCGCCATTTTCAGCCTCTTTTCTGGGACGCTACATTGCAGTCCAGATGCCTCAAAATGACACGAAAGGACTTCTTTAATCAATTGCAAACATGTATGCTTTCCTCTTCAGAACTATTTGAATCATTTTCATAACTGGATGTGTAACAAGAAAGCATATTCTCCGAATCTGAAGCCATTGTTTTGATTCTCCAGCAATGCAAGACGTCTTGGCGTGACGTCACGAACTGGGGGCGGGACTTTATGAAAATGCCCAATTCGCAGCTCAATTTTTTGCAGATTTTGGACACTTTAAGTCATTTTTATTGGTGTTTTGGATCTGACTAAAATATCGTACTGCGTGTTTTGGGTATTTTAGATGCTATAAAACGTTTTTCTGATGTCAGTTAAGAAACAAAAAAGTGACGTCGGTTGTCCTTTAAAAGTCTGTGGAGCGAGGGAGGAAATGCAAAACCACTCTCAATGCAAAGGAAATAGAGGAGTGTTGTGCTGGGTTTTCATCTCCTTGTCAAAATGCTGGTGCAGCTTATCTTTTCTCTTCCCCCAGCAGATCGTCGTTAACAAACAATCGTGCCGCTCAGGAGAGCGGGCAGCGTCATTTACAGGCGCACGCAATTAGAGTGCAAGTAGGGGGAAAAAATGGTTTGTTTGTTCAGTGCTGAACGCATGCCCTCACTTCAGAATCCGTCAAGAATTCCCTTTGGTTAACTCATCTTAGCTTCCGACTGTTTTTCTCAACTTGAGATTTTCTCCTCTCGACTGCTGTTCCTGATTCCAAATACAGTACGGACGCTCCCCAATTTACGGACAAGACACGTTCCAAATGGTCGTTCGTAAGGTGAATTTGTTTGTAAGTTGCTTCAGTGCTATATTTTGTGTGGAATGTATGTTTAAGGCTTATATAATCGATGAGAGTTTCTTCAGTCGTCATCAGCCAAAATGGAACTGTATAGTGCCACTTCGCAGTTTTTTTGACAACGATACTAGTGCAGCGTGTTCTACCGGAAACAAATTCCTTGTGTGTTCTACATACTTGGCAATAAAGATGATTCTGATTCTGATTCTGATCTGTACTTCTTTGAAGGTGTCGGACGTTTTGCTTCTCATCCAAGAGGCTTCGTCAGCAAACTAAAATATTTTGCTGGTAGTTTCGGCCCTATATATATTTCTACTGCCCATACGTGGCGGTGCCAGACTCTGCTATGATTGGTCCTTGCTCTCAGGTTGGGGGGAGCAGAGGACTACTCCCTGCGGCTACACTGATTACTTCTATTGTCCTGCCTGAGTATGGGGTCTACGACTGGCGTGATTGCCCCATTTGATCTGGTATCACCTCTCAGCATAACTAAGCCTATGTTGCTTAAGATGTCGGTTGTAGGAACGATCCAAATTGAACCTCACCCCACACTAAATCGCCATGATTTAGTGAAGGGTTTTGCTGTTTTATGAAAATAGCTTCTTTTACTCCCCTTTCAAACCATCTATTTTCTTTCGCGAAGATTTTAACCTCATTGTCATCATATGTAGATAGATATAGATATGAATAGGGCCGAAACTACAAGCGAACTAACAGCAAATTGCTGCTGTGGACTGCAAATGTCCCCTTTGTGGGACGAATAAAGGTTTTCTGATTCTGATTCCTTTTATCACTTTGCTGCTGTGAAATGTAAATTTCTCCACTGAGAGACTAATAAAGGCAAATTCAATCAAATACTATATATGTTACTACAAAAATGTTCGTATGTGCCGTTGTTCGTAAGTAGGGGAGCTTCTGTATGTGCTCTTCCATTTCATGCATTTTTCTCTAACCGTTTTCAACGATAGTCATCGCTTACCATATCATTAGCGTAAGATTACCAAATGGAAGTTTAACACAGAACAAATGGAAGGAGCAATCGAAGGAAAATAAAGAAAAATACCACAACGTCCTACAATTTGGCTTTTCCAATCTTGGAGGAGAATCATGATCATGATCGTCCTTAAGCTAGTCGATCCCAAGTGTCAGTGAACATTTACTTGATGAGGACAGACAGGTTTACTTACGTATGTAACTGATGGAGTCAACCATTACTATTGATACCATTATTGTGATGTCACTGCTACGACAGGCCACTGAAGTATGAACAATCAAAATGCTTTGACACCCACACGGATACAGTCGAAACACTCCACTCCCCCCCGTCGCGGGACGACTGTTTCGACATGTAGTGAGTGGATGGAAAGCAACACAAAAAAGATGTGGTTCTACCCACCCAGGACAGAATGTATCACTCAATGGAAATCAACACCATGACCTTGAGTGGCAGAATAGGTGAAACATTTCAAACAATTTGGAAAGTGTACCATAATAGTAGTGACCACAATCGTTCGGTTTTCCACTGAGGAGTCATTGGTGACCAGCGGGTCCATTATATTTACAAAGCGGGTGAACTCGTTCCAGTACCCGATCTGGAAAAAGAGAATTTGGGTTAGTGCTGGTTTAGTTTACAAAGGAGGATGACAAACAAACAAACCTGGCAGTTATTCCAACCTGAAAATAAAGAAGAAAACAAAAATAATAGTACAGTGATACCTTAGCTTACAAACTTAATTGGTTCCCAGAAAGAGTGTGTAAGGCGAAAAGTGTGTATCCCAAAAATGAATTTCCCATAGGAAACCATTAAAATGAGAATAATCTGTTCCCTTGTCCCCATAAAACATAATTTTCTACTTTCTAATTTTCGAAGCCTTAAAACTACACAACATATAACTTATTTTATGTATAATAAATGTGCTACGGTATTATAATTAAAGAAATAAACTGTACTGTATAATAAAGTTGTTGTATTTAGCTTTGTGATGGTCGTTGATGGCTTGATGGAATGGATAGCTTTTTGCATAAACTGTCTCAAGGAGCTCTGGGTTGTACATCTTGGAAGTTGATATATTGCAACAAATGCAAGCAGACACACTAGAAACATCATTAATAGCTGGTTCCCTTACTCGTCTTTTCATTTCAAATTGATGGCTAGTGCGGGTTATTTGTGGAGCCTGATTGATGGGAATTTTAACCTTGCAGTCTACACGGCCTTTGAACTATCAAAGTTGTAACAAGTCCAAATGTCACTGTTTTCTATCCATTTTGTCACTCTCTGTCATCCGCCTGTCTCTAATGTTTAAACCACATCCCCTCACTGCTGCGTTCTTGACCAATCACGCGGCTTTAATCGAAGACTGGGGGCGGGGAATAGAGGACCAAAACAAGCCGGCTGCCATTTTCTTTTAGGAGAACGGGCTGGTTCGCGAACGACACATCATTGTGGCAGCTCCGTGTGTATCCCGAAAAATACTTTGTATGCCAAAGTACACAGACAAAGTAAAATACTCATAAATTTAACGTTTGTAAACCGAAGAGTTCGTAAGCCAAGGGGTTCGTAAACCGAGGTATCACTGTATGTAGTGACCCAAAAAAAGAGGGCAAACAATAGCACAAGACAAATGTTTCATTAGCTATTTTTTAAAATAAAAAAATGTTCTTATACCGTGACTATAAAGTGTCCTTGAGAGTTTTGAAAGGCACTTAAAAATAAAATGTATTATTATTATTAATATTATTGTTATTATTATTAACGTTATTATTATTAACATTATTATTATTATTATTAACATTATTATTATTATTACATGATTTTTTTTCCTTTAATCCAGTGTTGCTTTTCAATTGCTTTTCTGCGGTCGATAAGAAAATGACAGACAAGTTAAATCCCTCCCAGGTTTAATGGTAAATAATTGATATCCAAGCCTGTGAACTGCATACATGCTTAATAATTTAGCATATACAGTACAGTCAAACCTCAGTTTTCGAATGTCTCGGTTCTCATCCCATTCGGTTTTCAACCAAAAATGTCATTTTTTTTATGCCCCGGTATACAACCGAAATTTGGTTCTCAACCAAACTGAGTGCATCTGAATGCATCACTCGACTACCCTGTGCTTCCTTGTACGTCACTTCCTTATATGTCATGTCTTCCGCATTGTGACCGACGCATTAATATTATTGTTGTTTTATTTTTGTGAAAATGCTGATATATTTGCTTAAGATCTCCTGAATAGCATGATTTTAAAGCAAGCAGAGGATGGTTAGTGTGCCCTGTGTTTGCCCAAAGACAGCTGGGATAGGTGCCAACACGCCCCGTGGCAGAAAGAGAGAGATATTTTTTATATACAGATGTTAATGTTGATGTTAAAAATTGGTGAAAATAAGTTTGTTTTTATAGAATTTTACACATGACCTGCTCTATTATTATGTTTTTATCCGGTTTATGCGATGAAATACAGTAAAGTCTCGTTATATCGATATTCAAGGGAGTCCGAAAAAATATCGATATAACCGGGACTATCGCTATATCCGACCCTGTTTGCATGTAATTTTCTCCTTGCGTGCATAGAAATAGTATCGATATAACCGGGACTATCGATATATCCGATATCGATATAACGAGACTTTACTGTAGTTAAAAGGTTGTTTTCTAGACTTTGAACGGATTAAGATTTTTTACATTGATTTTAATGGTAAGTGCTGTTTCGGTTTTCGAACAGGTTTCTGAAACGGGATTATGGTCGAAAACCGAGGTAGCACTGTAATTCCAGTGGCTCTCCAGTTTCTTCCACAAAGCCCTGTCGTGATAGTTCCTCAGAATTCTGTTGTACAGATGCTTAACTCACACCAATGTCAAGTGTTTGTTTGCCCGTCTGAAAATAATGGCTCTTCTGGCTCACGATGAAACGCCTTTTTGCATATGCTGCTGCCAGTCATCTAACTGTTGCTGGCTCTGATTTTCACATTCCCATCTGGCCTCCATTTTTTTTTCTTTCCCTGTCAGATCTTTTAAATATTTGGGCCAAGCAGGTGTTACAAAGAAGGAGGAAAAACATTTACACAATGAATGAAGGAGGCCAGAATGGAGCAAAGTTTTGCTGCGGCTGTTGAGAACGTGTTGTCGGTTATTTCCACGGTATTGGAAACCTCAAATTAGTGATGCGTCCGTCTCAGTCGTACATGAGGGGTCTATCGATGAAAAGGTGTCTTCAGCCGTCATCTGTATTTCTTTGAAGGTGTCGGATGTTTTGCTTCTCATCCGAGAAGCTTCGTCAGCAAACTAAAAATTTGCTGGTAGCTCTGGCCCTATATATATATATATTTATCCGTAATTAGTGAGTTCTTCCTGCCTGCATGCTTTTGGGATGCGAGTTGTGTGTGCATTTTCTGTGTAGCTCTCTCTCTTGTTTCTATTTATAATTGTATTTTATTTATTGCATTCTATTTGTGATTGTATTTTATTTATTATAATACCTATGCTTGTCTGTCACTGTAAAGTGTAATTGAGAGCTTTGAAAGGCGCTTAAAATGTAATGTCCAGTGGGACCTTGGCTTACGAACTTAATTGGTTCCCAGACAGTGTGTAAGGCAAAAAGTATGTATCCCAAAAACTAATTTCCCATAGGAAACCATTAAAATGAGAATAATCCGTTCCCACGTCCCCATAAAACATAATTGTATACTTTCTAATTTTCCAAGCCTTAAAACTACACAAAATATACCTTATTTTATATATAATAAATGTGCTATAGTATTATGATTAAAAAAAATAAACTGTACTATACAATAAAGTCATTTTATTTACCTTTGTGAGGGTCGTTAATGGCTTGATGGAATGGAGTGTCCGGTTTCCTCAGCATTAAACACTTGATGAGGATCGTAGCCTTCTTCTTTCTCCATCTTGAGGAATGATCCCTTGTAGGTGCTTTCTCTGCGATAATTTTATCTAGTTCATCAATTGTGATCTTTTTACCTGGGTTAATAGCTTTTTGCATCAAGTGTACAGATGGCTTGTGCGGGTTATTTGTGGAGCCTGATTGATGGGATATTTAACCTTCCAGTCTACACTGCTTTTGAACTATCAAAGTTGTAATGCGTCCAAATTTCACTGTTTTTTTATCCATTTTCTCACCATTTTACTTGTTTTTTCCCCTTTTCTTTTTTTTTTGTTTCAAGCTCTGTCCTCTCCCTTTCATGTGTGTTTTTATCTCTCTGTCTGCCTGTCTCTTTAATGTTTAACTCCCACCCCACTGCTGGGTTCTTGACCAATCACGTGGCTTTAACCGACGACTAGGCGCGGGGAACAGAGGACAAAAAAAAGCCCCCTGCCATTTCCGTGTTTGGAGAATGGGCTCATTCACGAAAGACACATCACTCATTGTGGCAGCTCCGCGTGTATCCCGAAAATTAGTTCGTATGCCAAGGTAAAATTTTCATGAATGTAACGTTTGTAAACCGAAAACTTCGTAAGCCAAGGGGTTCATAAACCGAGGTCCCACTGTATTATTATGAGGTCAGTATCATCTAATCAAAATAGCGCTTTCCTCCAACTGCAGCCCAAACTGTCATGATCTGGTTGGCGACCAACGGGGGGCGCTGTCGCCCCCGCCTACACCTCACAGGTGCTGGTCGTCCTGATCAGATTGGCGACCAGCGGGTAGCGACGTCAGCCCTGCCTGCAGCCTCGCAGGTGTTGGTCGTTTAATCATTGACATTTAAAAGAACACCCGGCACGACCATCCGGTGCCGGTTCATTGTTTGTTTGCTGCTTGGTTGCAGCATGCATCGTGTACGTGTTTGTTTAACCTTGGCGGGCTTTTACTTTTGGTCTTCTTTTGCTACTTTGTATTTTTTCCATTCAGATCATTTTGATGTTTTACATTTTGTTCCTGCTGACTTTATTTTAATACAATTTGTCAAACAACCTCCTGCTCCCTCCTGCCTGCTTTTTTGGATCCGAACCCGCCATCACCACCTCGCAAACCGTGACAGAAACAGGAAATGAACAGCGAAAACGAGCGAATGTGTAGTTTTATCTGCGAGCCAGATGCAATCATCAAAAGAGCCCATATATGGCTCGCGAGCCATAGGTTCCCGACCCCTGCTCTAGAGGCAAAGTCCTGATTTCACCCTGAGTGGCTGGGCCATATATCAACCCCATATATCATTCGTGACAGTGGCAGCTTGCAGGCCTCGTCCTCTCACCGCCGCTGGGCTGACTCGGCCTCCCGTTCCTGACAAACTGCCGCCCAGCTTGTCTACGATGCGTTCGCTGCCTCACACACTCACCCTCCACCCCCATAAGCCCACTCTCGTAAACCTCCACTGGATCCGTGCTCTGAGGCAGCCTTTTTAGCCGTAAGGCTAGCGTGATGCTAATTGAAGTGTGAGTTTGGTAGGTCTCAAACGCCGGCGGTGTAATCATGTGTCATATCGGCCCCCGATCACACTCGTGAGAAAATCACAGCTGTCTCTTGGAAACCCGGGTGAGGTTATGAAATAAAGCCAGAGGTCATTATATGCCATCATGTGAACGCACGACTGAGAATTACCGTTTTTCAAGGCAAGCGGGAGAAATTCTCAGATCTCTTTTACGGTAATTGCTTATTTGAATGGTAATTACTGCCAGGAGAGGGCTAGAAATCATACCTGCATGATACCATGACGTGGAAATACTCTTTCATCTTTTATGATGAGACACTTTTAGCAGTTTGATCACAGACAGAGGGTGATTTGTGCGCGTTTTAACATTAGCCGTAGCTCAGCTAACCTGCCACCCAATAGAGATGGACTGCTGGTATTCTTCTGACACTAAGGGCCCTTAGCGTTGAGTAAATGGAGGGAATGGCTCTTTGTCACACAGTCTTCTCGGATAATAACGTGTGAACGTGTCTGTCAACCGGCTGAATTTTTCAAGTGACAATTACAAAAACCTTGGCACTGAAGTGGTTACATTTTTTGCACATTGTCTGGCAGTGAATGAGTTAAATAAAGTCATCCACATTTTTTTTCTCTATTTCTAAGTATTATTAATGAGCAAGAAAAAAAAAATCTGAATTATGAAGGCTTTTTACCTTCCTTGGCCCACCAATTTTCATCTCATACACATCTATGGTGTAGTTGGTTCGACGGCCATAGTTGTCAAACTGGATGTTGCCGGTCATTCCCTTCACTTGGACCTGTCATAACACACACACGGACACACATTCCTGTTTCAATGGTTTTGTGAGGTCCGGATAACTCCAGATAAGGAGTGAGGACCACCGTTGCTGATAATTTTAGAGAAGAACCAGTGTTACATTTGAACACTAAATGTCACCCCATTTCCCACTTCAACTTCTTTAAAAACAAAGAAATAAAAAGTGGACTTGAAACTGAAATAACAGCAGGAGTGGGGTTTCTGAATGGGTACATTCAAAGTCCTCACCCCTGTAGTAAATTTGGTTAAAATATTGTTTTACTTTTTGTGGTATGAACTTCTTCATCTCATTAACCACGCACACACACACACACACACACACACACACACACACACACACACACACACACACACACACACACACACACACACACACACACTCACACACAGATCACTTTGCATGTATAGCCGGTGCTCATGTCATGCTCATGTCCCCGGGGTGTACTGGGGTGTGCGCAGTCTCTTAATCAAATGATGAACTGGATTCATTTTAATAAAATATGTCGTTTTATGGTAATGAGGGTCTGAATTTGAGTGAGCCCTGCACAAAGATATCTGGCGGCGGCGACGGTAGCAGAAACAACTCCACGCTCGCTTTCCTTCGTTGTCACTTTCCATCTTTATCTCGCTCCGGTTCACTCTTCTGCGCTTTGCTTCTTCCAGCTTATTTCGTCACTCATTCGTTTCCCCCTTCCCACCTCTCGCCCGCCATCTTGTTTTTCCCCGCCATACCGTTTTGAGAGCTCTCTCGATATCGATGCCTTGGCTCCAAGGGACGGCGGGATTGGCGAGGCAGTCTCCGGCGCTGCCGCGGCGAGAGACGTCCACGCGTTGGCGCCGGAGGTAGCGGAAGGCCTCTGCTATAACCAGGATGGCATCGTGTGTGAGCGCTGAAGTGTACTGCAAAGGAAGAATAAAAAGCAGGCAGAGTTCAGCGAGTAGGGGTTACTGATTTGGAACTTTGTACAGTGATACCATATAACTCCAGTCCCATATAATTTAGGAATTATCTCGTCATTCAGTCATTTAGCCTCCGAGTCTCTCTTCAACATTTTGAATGTATTTCAACTTACGACCATTTTGACTTACGACCGTCTGGTCGGAACGGAACTCAGTCGTAAGTCGGATGTGCATTGTATTTTGTGCAGCCGCCCCATTTCAAGCTCAGATAACCCCGGACCCATATAATTTAGGAATGATCTCTTTTATTCTGATGAAAGAAGAACATCTAAGGCACAGGTGTCAAAGTCAAGGCCCGCGGGCCAAATCCGGCCCGCCACATCATTTTTTTCGGCCCGCGAAAGCAAATCAAACTTGTTAAATTCCATGATGATTGCTAAAATCTGAGCCAAAATTTCATATTTTTGGATGTCAACCACAATAAAAGTCTTTATTCTTGACTTCAGATTTGAAAACGAGTTATTCATTAATTTGCTGTGTGCTCTATATGTAATATTTGAAGGGATTTAAACATTCTAATGGGTTCCCCAAATTCATAACGGCCCTCGAGAGGAAACCATAACTACAATGTGGCCCGCGGCAAAAAATGACTTTGACACCCCTGATCTAAGGTTTCTAACACTGCATTGAACGTTTATGTAGTCCTAAAACTCAATATTGTGTGTTTCCTGGAATTTCTGTGAAAATGACAAAAACCCTGGCACTGGAGTGGACACATTTTTGCACATCGTCTAGCAGTAAACGTTAATTATCCTTCAGCATGTTACTCAGTTGCTGAATAAGCATATGGGGTCAGATTAAAACAGCTTTGAGCACTCCGAAGCTACATGATAAATGTATTTAGCTCAGCAATCGGATCAGACCGATTTGATTAGAACTTCTTGTCATGTAGTAAGAACTTCAACATTTTTTGGTGCATAATTTGCATGAGGCTTATGCATCAATAGAGGCTCATATTCCCCATGCACGTCCCCTTAAAGGACAACCGACGTCTCCGGACAAGTTGTGTCCATAATTTGTAAAATCACTTCAAATGACTTTGACTGAGTGTATTTTACAAAGATTCCACCGCATATAGCTATATTTTACGTTTTAAGACTCACGCTGAATATTCAAGAAGTCATGTTTTTGAGTTGGTGACGATTCCTGACGTGACATCACGTCAGGAACGCCCCTAACCGAGAAAGCGACACACAATGCATTTTGGGTACTTTGGTCTGAAAACTTCGTGTTGATGGCGAAATTAGAAGGAAAACACATAAATAACGCGATGGTGAATCGTTGTGTGTTGCACCAAGACTACTATTTGATACTAGTTGACACAAATTCCCAGCAGACAAATAAGTCCATTTCCAACTGAGCTTGGGCGCTATATTGCGCTATTTCTGGGCGCTACTTTGGAGTCCAGACGGCTCGAATTGACACGGAAGGACTTCTTTCATCGATTGCAAACATGTATGCTTTCCTCTTCAGAACTACAGTAAAGTCTCGTTATATCGATATCGGATATATCGATAGTCCCGGTTATATCGATACTATTTCTATGCACGCACAGAGAAAATTACATGCAAACAGGGTCGGATATATCGATAGTCCCGGTTATATCGATATTTTTTCGGACTCCCTTGAATATCGATATAACGAGACTTTACTGTATTTGAATCATATTCATAACTGGATGAGTAACAAGAAAGCATATTCTCCGAATCTGAAGCCATTGTTTTTATTCTAGAGCAAAGCAAGATGTCCTGGCGTGACGTCACGAACAAGGGGGCGGGACCTGAAACTCGCCATCTCCGAGGTCATTTTGAAGTACTTTTGGGACACTTTCACTCATTTTTATTGGTGTTTTGAATTTGACTAGAAATATCAGGCTGCGTGTTTTGGGTATTTTAGATGCTATAAAATGTTTTTCTGATGTCATTTAGGAAACACAAAAATGGTGTCCTTTAAGCTTCAGCTGACCTTTTCAACAGCAATGTCTTGTGCAACTAGTTTTTTGGGGAGCGGGGTGGTCGACGGGGGGCACTGCAGCAAGACAAAATCTAATTAAATGCCATTCAAAATCCAATTCTTTCTTACTCGTTTAATTACATGTAAATTGAAGCTACCATACACATTTGTTTTGCACTGCTTATCTATATATTGATTGTTGGGGTCGAAGGGGGGTCATGCAAAGTCAAGGAAGCAGGAAGAAGACATAATGACAAAAGGATGAGAAGAAAGAAAAAAAAACAGGACAGACTTCATCGTGTGGGCGATCGTGTATACTCTACATGCAGTGAAAGGCCTTCCAATCAAAAAAAAAGTACCTTGAGAGGAGCATTCCGGGCTTCTGGGAATTCTCTTTCATCGAGGCGCTCCCAGCGTTGCATAAACTGCTGCACAATGGCGTTCTCAGGGTTGACTATCTGAAAGCCTGAAATGTTGGCTCCTCCGGCAAAGACTTTGTCCAAACTCACATTAGAAAATCCCTGAGATGAGGAAAAAGGGGGAAAGACAGTTTACAAAATTATTTTTGTTTCCTTTTAATAAGGCTTGAGGCAATAGACTGCCGCATACATATTCGTATTATTTTGGCACTGCGCAAGGTGCATTTGATTAACAAGTGCAATGCTCTAGGCAAGGCGAAAGTAACATATTTACTTGTTTTCATTGTGATTGGAACCTGAAGCCAGATAAACATAATTCCATCAGCAACTTAAAGGACAACCGACACCATTTTTTTGTTTTCTAACTGACATCAGAAAAAACGTTTTATAGCATCTCAAATACCCAAAACACGCAGGCTGATATTTTTAGTCAAATGCAAAAAACCAATAAAATCGAGTTAAAGTGTTCCAAAGCTACTTCAAAATGACCTCGGAAATGGCGAGTTTCAAAAGGTCCCGCCCCCTTATTCGTGACATCACGCCAGGACGTCTTGCCTTGCTCGAGAATCAAAACAATGGCTTCGGATTCGGAGAAGATGCTTTCTTGTTACTCATCCAGTTATGAATATGATTCAAATAGTTCTGAAGAGGAAAGCATACATGTTTGCAATCGATTAAAGAAGTCATTCCGGATCAATTCGAGCCGTCTGGACTCCAAAGTAGCGTCCAGAAATAGCACAATATAGCGCCCAAGCTCTGTTGGAAATGGGCTGATTTGTCTGCTGGGAATGTGTGTCAACTAGTATCAAATAGTAGTCTTGGTGCAACACACAACGATTCACCATCGCGTTATTTATATGTTTTCATTCTAATTTCGCCATCAACACAAAGTTTGAAATACAAAACCGGAACTAATTCGGGAATGGCGCCTTACGTCCTTATTTTCAATTCCCGAATAAATTCGTGAATGGCAGTTAATGTTTTTTTATTTATTTTTTAGGGTCTTCCGACTTTTTTGTTGATCCCTGTTAAGTGTTTCCATGTTGTTGCTGCTCTGGGCTGTGTGCGCGCATACTCAGCACAACAAAAAAAAACAGGGTACATCTTACAGCTAATACTCCTTGAGGACACTTGAGGACAATGACAGCGACACAGCCATCTATTGTGATAAATCCATGATTTATGCTTTTATTCTTCAGTCGTAAGGAAAAGAATAATGTAGGATCCAAAGAAATCCCCGCCGACATTGAACCGCTGCCTCCTTCCCAAAGGGAGGAATGCTTGATGCTATAGTCACAATGTCAGATTTAGATGAGGCCTGGTTCTGTCACTTCAAGAATTATAAATCAGTTATGAAAAAAGACATACAATTACCGGATTTTCCGGGGTAGAAGGCGCCCCCAAAAGCCTTGATTTTCTTTAAAAGATGACCCTGAAGTAATAGATAATCAACATGTTATACTTACCGTATTTTCCAGTGTATAAGGCGCACCGGAGTATAAGGTGCACCCCCAATGAATGGGGAATTTTCAAACTTTTTCCATATATAGATATACCTTGGCTTACGAACTTAAAGAAAGAGCGTGTAAGGTGAAAAGTGTGTATTCCAAACTTTAATTTCCCATAGGACACCATTAAAATGAGAATAATCCGTTCCCAGGTCCCCATAAAACATTATTTTCAACTAAATAAGCCTTAAAACGACGCACAATATGCCTTATTTTATGTATAATAAATGTGCCACAGTATTCTAATTAAAGAAATAAACTGTGCTGTACAATAAAGTTGTTTTATTTACCTTTGTGATGGTCATTGATGGCTTGATGGAATGGATATCTTTTTGGATAAAGTGTCTCAAGGAGGTCTGGATTGTAAATCTTAGAATTTGTGATATTGCAACAGCAAGAGATGCAGGCAGACACACTAGAAACTTCATTAATAGCTAGTTCCCTTGCTCGTATGTTCTCTTCGAATTGTACAGATGGCTTCTGCGGGTTATTTGTGGAGCCTGATTGGTGGGATATGTTAACCTTGCAGTCTACACTCTACCTTTGAACCATCAATAAAGTTGAAACGAGTCCAAATTTCACTGTGTTTTCTTTCTATCTATTTTTCACCATTTCACTTGTTTTTTTTTTCACTGTTGTTTTTTGTTTCAAGCTCTGTCGTCTCCTTTTCTTGTGTGTGTCTGTTTCTGTAACCCCTCCCACCAGTCACTGCTGCGTGTGTCCCCTCCCTCCTGTATCACGGATCTAAACCAATCACGTGAAGCTTTAATCGAAGACTGGGGGCGGGGAACGGTAACAAGAAAGCATCTTCTCTGAATCTGAAGCCATTGTTTTGATTCTAGAGCAAGGCAAGGCGTCCTGGCGTGACGTCACGAACAAGGGGGCGGGACCTTCTGAAATTTGCCATCACGAGGTCATTTTGAAGCAGTTTTGGGACACCTAAAGTCATTTTTATTTGTGTTTTGCATTTGACTAAAAATATCAGCCTGCGTGTTTTGGGTATTTTAGATGCGAAAACGTTTTTCTGATGTCAGTTCGGAAACAAGAAAATGGTGTCGGTTGTCCTTTAAGTTTCATTTGTGAATGGGATAATGAAAACCGTAGTTTTTACGGCAAAACCGGAGTGGTTGGCAGGTATGCATTTATTCGGACTTGCTCTTGTCTTGCGGCTATATCGAGACCGGTCAGATACTGGCTAAAATCTGGGCCAGCTAGCGAGCTATTAGCTATGGAGCTATCTAGGTGGCTAGCTATCTAGCTAGCTTTCTGTTGTCTATATATTAGCATCTACCAGCTGACTAGCTAGCTTTCTATCTGTGTATTTAATAGTGACATTCAGTGTATTAGCTAACTAACTATCTAGCTAGCTATTAGCTATGGGGCTATCTAGTTCAGTTAGGAAACAAAAAAATGGTGTCGGTTGTCCTTTAAGTTTCGTTTGTGAATGGGATAATGAAAACCGGACTTTTTAAGGGCAAAACCGGAGCTATCTAGGCGGCTAGCTATCTAGCTAGCTTTCTGTTGTCTATATATTAGCTATCTACCAGCTGACTAGCTAGCTTTCTATCTGTGTATTTAATAGTGACATTGTGTATTAGCTAACTAACATTCTAGCTAGCTAGCTATTAGCTATGGAGCTATCTAGGTGGCTAGCTATCGAGCTAGATATCTGTTGTCTGTCTATTAGATATCTACTGGCTGGTTAGTTAGCTTTCTATCTATTGACTTCCGGGTTGAGTGGCGTGAGTGGCTGCCGCTGCTCACCCACAGAAAAACTTATCCTGTGACTGTAAAGTGACCTTGAGAGTTTTGAAAGGCGCTTATAAATGAAATGTATTATTATTATTAATATTAATGTATAAGTGTAATGTGTTTTGGGCGTATGCCACTATGAATCGTAGATGTTTACATACAGCAAATTGCAGGTGCTTCTCAATGACTACTTACAAGATTGGACAGAATGTAGTGGTAGCCACGACTGTTCTTCCCCTGGGCCACAACCTATCGGAGAACAACGTGTCATTAAAAAAAAGGAGATACATTGTACAATTAGCGACACAAATGTTAAAAACAACACAAATGCCGCAATTCTACTGAAGCAGTATATGACCGATGAAAAGAGAAAGAGACAAGTGGCAAACATTGAATTGAGGTGGCGCTGATAATGAGAGACAATCAATCACACAGAACATCTCTGACTCCTCCGCTCACTTTGAAGTCGTCGTTGGAAAGAAAGGGGAACTAAAATGGGGGAGAAAAATGACACATTTAAAGCACTTTACAATGAGACAGTATGAGATGTACCGCGGATCTCGCTCTGCTTTGAAAATATCACACCTTCGCAGTATAAAAGCGCATTTCAACCCACGCAGCCTGTCTGAAAATAGGCAGCGCTGTTCAGCGCCTTTCCGTCACTCTGCTTACCACTCATGCAATATTTTTTTCACTCCCACTCTTTTTATTATTATTATTATTATTATTATTTTGTTGATTATAATTAGACACTCCTGTCCTGACACTCTTGCATAACACACACGTATATACAGTATAAATAGTATAAATTGTATAAATAGTATATACAGTAAAGTCTCGTTATATCGATATTCAAGGGAGTCCGAAAAAATATCGATATAACCGGGACTATCGATATATCCGACCCCGTTTGCATGTAATTTTCTCCGTGCGTGCATAGAAATAGTATCGATATAACCGGGACTATCGCTATATCCGATATCGATATAACGAGACTTTACTGTATATATATATATATATATATATATATATATTCTACAACCATTTCTCCAGCATGACAACATTTCACCTTCACTGTGCAAATTTTGATTTGACCTCTCAACTCTGGAATACAACAAACAATTTAAAAGCTAACTAGATAGATAGCTATCTAGCGATATAGCTAATAGATAGCAAATAGATAGGTAGATAGCTAGATAGCGAGCTAGCTAGACAGCTAATAGATCGCTTACTCGACAGATAGATAGCTAGCGAGATAGCGAACAGATAGCAAACACATAGCGAACAGATAGCAAAAACATAGTAGACAGATAGCAGACAGACAGACAGAGATAGATAGATAGATAGATAGATAGATAGATAGATAGATAGATAGATAGATAGATAGATAGATAGATAGATAGATAGATAGATAGATAGATGTAGCTAGACAGCTAATAGATAGCTAACTAGATAGCTGGCTAGCTAGCGGGATAGCTAATAGATAGCAAAGAGATAGATAGCTAACTAGATAGCTAGCTAGCGAGATAGCTAATAGAGAGCAAATAGTTAGCTAGCTAGGTAGCCAGCATGATAGCTAGCTAGCTAGCCCGATAGCTAACTAGATAAATAGCTAGCTATTAGTTATCTATTAGCCAGCCAGCTAGCTTTCTATCTGTTTGAGTCATTCCAGGCTGCATGTGGGTGCCGCTGCTCACCCACAGAAAAAACGTATCCCTCTACTATAAAGTGACCTTGAGCGTTTTGAAAGGCGCTTATAAATGATGAAATGTATTGTTATTATTATTTTTAACAACTTAACAAACTGCCTCTTTCTTTACAATCTGTCCACGGAGATCTTAACGTTAGTGTTTCCCGCAGCGCGGTGCAATTGGGGTGAGCACATTGTTCACTGTCAAGTCGTTTGGGAGGCTCAGCGTTCTGTGACAACTTCCTCCATTGTTATGGCTTTAAACTCAAAGCACCGCAGGATGTCGCACCAAAGTGGCTATCAGAACTCATTGGTGTGCATCTAATGGCTCTTTTATAATGATGCATCCCTTTTCCTCTGTAAATATTCGGCTTTTTTTTTGCTGGAAT
This sequence comes from Hippocampus bargibanti, assembly GCF_051943395.1. NCBI lineage: Eukaryota > Metazoa > Chordata > Actinopteri > Syngnathiformes > Syngnathidae > Hippocampus > Hippocampus bargibanti. Next base: position 1,600,146 of record NC_142735.1, read on the forward strand.
TCTTCATTTTATCGCCCTTGACCTTGACTTTGGCCGTAAGCCTCATCACACCTGCCCTGGAGCAGACCGGCCAAAAGTTCCGCTCGCTGTCAGACTGGCAAGCGACACCCTTGGCATGAAACGCTCGTCCTCTCAACTTTTTTTCACGAAAGACACAACTCATACTGCCTTTTCTCTTTAACTCATTGACGACCAGACGTGCGCAAAATGTGTCCACTCCCAGTGCCAGGGTTTTTGTCATTTTCACTCAATATCCAGGACCCAGAGAATATTGAGTTTTACGACTACATAAGCATTCAATGCAGCGTAAGAAACCTTAGACTCTCTTCTTTCATCTGAAAGAAAGCGATAATTCCTAAATTATATGGATCTGGAGTTATATGAGCTTGAAATGATTGTCCAAAATACAATGCAATACATACATATTGCTTTGTATAGCGCTTTAATAACAGCTGAAGCTGGAACAAAGCGCTAACAAGGCAGAAAGGGAACTGCTGCCCCCTTGTGGAAAAGAAAAAACATGGCCATAGGTCATGACCAGCGCTTTATCGGTACCTCCATACAAGAAAAAATAAAACCCGAACAAATTCGGGAATGGCGCTCCACATCATATTTTGAATTCCCAAGTAAAAATGGCAGTGAATAAGTTAAAAAAATAATAAGGCAACAAAACACAACAATTATTCCAGGGAACCAAATGGATATACAGAAAAAAAAGTTATTATCCCGTGAGTGTAAAGCACAGGTGTCAAAGTCAAGGCCCGCGGGCCAAATCCGGCCCGCCACATCATTTTTTTCGGCCCGCGAAAGCAAATCGAACTTGTTAAATTCCATGATGATTGCTAAAATCTGAGCCAAAATTTCATATTTTTGGATGTCAACCACAATAAAAGTCATTATTCTTGACTTCAGATTTGAAAACGAGTTATTCATTAATTTGCTGTGTGCTCTATATGTAATATTTGAAGGGATTTAAACATTCTAATGGGTTCCCCAAATTCATAACGGCCCTCGAGAGGAAACCATAACTACAATGTGGCCCGCGGCAAAAAAATGCTTTTGACACCCCTGGTGTAAAGTGTCCTTGAGAGTTTTGAAATAAAATACAGTGATACCTTGGCTTACGAACTTAATTGGTTTCCAGACAGAGTGTGTAAGGCGAAAAGTGTGTGTATATTTTTCATAGGAAACCATTAAAATGAGAATAATCCATTCCCAGGTACCCATAAAACAATTTTCTACTTTCTAATTTTCTAAGCCTTAAAACTCCAAAAAACATACCTTATTTCATGTATAATAAATGTACTATGGTATTATAATTAAAGAAATAAACTGTAGCTGTAGAAATAAACTGGGCTTCTCTCCTGCGACCCGACCCCGGATAAGCCGTAGAAGATGGATGGATGGAACTGTACTATATAATAAAGTCGTTTTATTTACCTTTGTCATGGTCGTTGATGGCTTGATGGAATGGAGTGGCCGCTTTCATCAGCATGAAACACGATGAGAAAAGTAACATCTTGAGGAATGATCCCTTGGAGGTGCTTTCTCTGCGATAATTTTACCTTGTTCCTCATCAATTGTGGTCTGTTTAGCTGGGTTGAAAGCTTTTTGCATCAAGTGTACAGATGGCTTGTGCGGGTTGTTTGTGGAGCCTGATTGATGGGATGTTTTAACCTTGCAGTCTGCACTCTGCCTTTGAACTATCAAAGTTGAAACTCTCTCACTGTCGTCTGCCTGTCTCTTTAATGTTTAAACCACCTGCCGTCACTGCTGCGATCTTGACCAATCACATGGCTTTAACCGAAGACTGGGGGCGGGGAATAGAGGACAAAAAAAGTCGACAGCCATTTTCTTTTTGGAGAACTGCTTCACTCTCTCTATCTGTAAAGCCCACCCCCTCTCAATGCTGCGTTCTTGAACAATCATGTGGCTTTAACCGAAGACTGGGGGCGGGGAATAGAGGAGAAAAACCTTCGGCTGCCATTTTGTTGTTAGAAAAACGGGCTCGTTCGAAAACAACACATCACTCATTGAGGCAGCTCTGTGTGTATCCTGAAAAAAGTACGTATGCCAAGGTAAAACTTTCATAAATTTAACGTTCGTAAGCCGAAAAGTTTGTAAGCCAAGGGGTTCGTAAACCGAGGTATCACTGTATTATTATTATTAATGTAATCAATGACAAAACAATTCTCTTTGTTATTTGCTTTGAGCATCGGCTTGGTATTCTTGTCAAACTTAAATACCCGAGAACACATGCAATTGTCATCTCTGCTTTAGCAAATCAAATACAATTTTGCTCCTATTTTCCCTTTAAAAAGTGATGTTGTTTTCCACAAGCAGAAAGCTAATCAAAAAGCTAAAGCTTCAATCCAGTATATGCCATCACCATCCTCCCTGAATTGATTCCTGTTGCTTTTTTATCTCACACACATCGACACACAAACCTGCTAACCCATTAATTCCCTCGCATGGCGGTGATACAGGGGCAAAGAAACGTGTTTAGTATGTCTGCTCCCCTCCTCCATAAGACAATTTCTCTTTTTCATAGCCTGGAACCGTCAAGGGAAGGCTGTCTCATTTCTACCTGTGAGGTTTTTTTTTTCTCTTAAAAGCCCGATGACGACAGACAACAACTCTGATGACCTTGACTTCACCCTCATGTAGGCGCACTGAGAGCTCTAAACGTACAGCTACAGCTTCCCGTTCTCCTCTAGCTTTGACCTTTCCGGTACTGGCTGTGCTGCAAGACCAGGAACACCTCAGATAATGATAGCCTCCATGTTGTTTGTACACATCTCACACTCCTCTCCGGCATATGGATGAGAACCTCCAAACACAGTGTAGGACCATAAGGTTTGACAATACGTCTATCTCGTTGCCAGATTAGGCGTTTGTTGGTCAGCGGTAGGCCATCAGGGCCTGCAAAGCCTTCTCTGCTGGCCTAAAAATATCTGAATCACAGACTAATGTCTATCTGTTGCTTGATTAGGTGTTTGTTGATCAGTGGTGGGCCTTCAGGGCCTGCAAAGCCTTTTCTGTTGTCCTAAACATATCTGAATCACAGACTAATGTCTATCTGTTGCTTGATTAGGTGTTTGTTGATCAGTGGTGGGCCTTCAGGGCCTGCAAAGCCTTTTCCGTTGTCCTAAACATATCTGAATCACAGACGAATGTCTATCTCGTTCCCAGATTTGGTGTTCATGAGTGGTGCTGCATAGTCTCCTCTGCTAGCCTAAAAATATCTCAATCACAGACTAATGTCTATTTCGTTGCCAGATTAGTGGTGGGATGTCAGGGCCTGCAAGGCCTTCTCTGTTGGCCTAAAAATATGTGATTCACAGACAAATGTCTGTCTCGTTGCCTGATTAGGCGTTTGTTGGTCCCTGTTGAGCCGTCAGGGCCTGCAAAGCCTTTTCTGATGGCCTAAAAATATCTGAATCACACACTAATGTCTATTTCGTTGGCTGATTAGGTGTTGATCAGTGGTGGGATGTCAGGGCCTGCATAGTCTCCTCTGCTGGCCTAAAAATATCTGAATCACAGATTAATTTCTATCTCGTTGCCTGATTAGATGTTTGTTGATCAGTCATGGGCCATCACGGCTTGCAAAACCTTATTTGCTGGCCTAAAAATATCTGAATCAGACTAACGTCTATCTCGTTGTGAGATTAGGTGTTGATCAATGGTGGGCAGTCAGGGCCTGCAAGGCATTCTCTGCCGGCCTAAAAAATATCTGAATGACAGACTAATGTCTATCTCGTTGCCAAATTAAGTGTTTGTTGGTCAGTGGTGGGCCGTCAGGGCCTGCAAAGCCTTTTCTGATGGCCTAAAAATATCTGAATGATACACTAATTTCTATCTCGCTGCCTGTTTAGGTGTTGATCAGTGGTGGGATGTCAGGGCCTGCAAAGCCTTCTTTGCTGGCCTAAAAATATCGGAATCACAGACTAATGTCTAGCGTTGCCAGATTAGGTGTTGATCAATGGTGGGACTTTAGGGCCTGCAAGGCCTTTTCCGCTGGCCTAAAAATATCTGAATAATACACTAATGTCTATCTCGTTGCCAGTTTAGGTGTTGATCAGTGGTGGGCCATCGCGGCTTGCAAAACCTTCTCTGCCGGCCTAAAAATATCGGAATCACAGACTAATGTCTATCTCGTTGCCAGATTAGGTGTTGATCAATGGTGGGACTTTAGGGCCTGCAAGGCCTTTTCTGCTGGCTTAAAAATATCTGAATAATACACTAATGTCTATCTCGTTGCCAGTTTAGGTGTTGATCAGTGGTGGGCCATCACGGCTTGCAAAACCTTCTCTGCCGGCCTAAAAATATCGGAATCACAGACTAATGTCTATCTCGTTGCCAGATTAGGTGTTGATCAATGGTGGGACCTTAGGGCCTGCAAGGCCTTCTTTGCTGGCCTAAATATATCTGAATCAGAGACTAATGTCTATCTCGTTGCCTGCGCTGGCAATGTCAGAGTTTTCACAAACTATGATTGGCTAGTCACATGATTGGCTCGTTACTACGCACTATTTCTTCTTCAGGAGAAAATGGAGTCGGTGGCTGCTGACAGTAGTTGTGAGACCTGTTGCGCCTCAATATTAATTCCCATATAAGGCGCACCGGCGTATAAGGTTCAGGGTCATCTTCTGAAGAAAATGAAGGTTTTTGGGTACGCCTTATACACCGGAAAATATGGTAATAATTTATTTCCATCCAGCATACTATGTGATCATTCTAATGATATAAAACATAATACGAAAGCAGCCTCATATGGTGGCACAATTATTTCTGAGATGATGAAATGTAATTTAGTCAATTGTCAAGCATGACTGCTCTCAGTTGGTGCTTTCTGTTTGCGTTTTGGTATTAATTTGTAAACCTTTTGTGTATGATGAACCATGATTACTTTTGGTGTCTGCATTAAACGGGACAATGAAAATGCTCTTAACGTTTGATGCGCCTTGATGCATTAAGATGCAATTAAAAATAATCAGTCAAAACATCCTTGATCAGTTTTGATTGTTGGAGAGGTATTCAAATCGTAATAATTATTGTGGTTGTAATTGAAAGTGGTGTAAAAAAAATACTTCATGATACTTTGTGATATCTCAGTAGACTTGCGCCTGTGCATTTGGCCTAAGCTTGTAACTCATTCACTGCCAAACAATGTACAATGTGTACACTCCAGTGCCAGGGTTTTTGTCATGATGGATGGATGGATGGATGGATGTCTTTAACAACAGCTGAAGCTGGAACAAACGCTAACATGGAAACAAGAGAAATTCTGCCCCCTGTGGCAGGGAAAAACATTGCAAGAGGTCTGGCTGGCGCTTTATCGGCATCCAAGCATGAAAAACAAAACCCCAACAAATTCGGAAAGGGCGCTCTACGTCATATTTTCAATTCCCGAATAAATTGTGTAGTTTTAAGGCTTAGAAAATTAGAAAGTAGAAAATTACGTTTTATGGGGACCTGGGAACGGAATATTCTCATTTTAATGGTTTCCTATGGGAAATTATTTTTTGGGATACACACTTTTCGCCGTAAACACTCTGTCTGGGAACCAATTAAATTCATAAGCCAAGGTATCACTGTATTTTCTTCTTCTGGGAATGTAGCGGAATAGTGTTTAATATTATAAATATGCAAAGCAGTTGGATGTATTCCTTTACTCACTAAGCATAGCAATAGGACATGCAATACGCCCATGATTTAATACACAATGAAGCCATACAATATAGCTTTCATACGCTGGCTGTGATCCAACTCCTGAACATTTCCAAACACCGGATTCATATTCAGCAGATTGTCATTGCTGAGATACGAGATCAATTTGAGACTTGATACCTCAAGGCAATGAAAATAATGAGACACCCCACGTGCGCCACTTTTTATGTGAGGATTTTTGAAACAGCAAGGTGTCCTTCTCTCTGCCTGTGATTTAGCTTTATGTTATAAGCAAAAACAAGATCTGCTTCGCAGACTTTCATGTCACAACACTGCGTCCTTGACGTGTCGATAAATTGTCGTCAAAACATTCTCAGGCTTTGTAGTCAGCAGGTCTTTATTTTTTTTTGCTTTGATGATAATGCTACAATGCTATTGAATTTTATACATAGGAGCAATTAGCGCAAGGTCTGTGACAGTCAAGGCGAGTGCCAGCAATTTGAGTGCAGTAATCACATTTTTGGGATGAAAGTTCAGTTGTATTTCTTTCAGTTATTCTACTCGGCAAAACCTGCCTGGATGCCAACATTGCAGCAAAACTCATAAAGAGTTTAGCTGGGTATTTAAAGGACAACCGACACCATTTTTTTGTTTCCTAACTGACATCAGAAAAACGTTTTATAGCATCTAAAATACCCAAAACACGCAGGCTTAAATGCAAAACACCAATAAAAATGACTTAGTGTCCCAAAACTGCCACAAAATGAGCTCGGAACTGGGCAGATTCAGAAAGTACCGCCCCCTTGTTCGTGACGTCACTTTTGGTCACACACTGCCTTGCTCCAGAATCAAAACAATGGCTTCAGAGAGTTCAGATTCGGGGAAGATGCTTTCTTGTTACTCATCCAGTTATGAATATGATTCAAATACTTCTGAAGAGGAAAGCATAGATGCTTGCAATCGATTAAAGAACTCCTTCCGTATCAATTCGAGCCGTCTGGACTCCAATGTAGCGTCCCAGAAAATGCACAAGATGGTGCCCAAGCTCCATTGGAAATGGGCTGATTTTGTCTGCTGGAAATTTGTGTCAATTTACACCTTCTTTATGCGTGTTACCGCAATTGGCTGCGACACACAATGATTCACCATCACGTTATTTCTGTAATTTTCCTTCTAATTTCACAATCAATATGGAGTTGTCAGACGAAAAAAAAAAGTACCCATAATGCATTGTGTGTCGCTTTCTCAGTCAGCGGCGTTCCAAATGTGACGTCACGTGGGGATCGTCATCAACTCGAAAACAAGACTTCCTGAATATTCAGCGCAAGTCTTAAAACGTAATATATAGCTATATGCGATGGAATCTTTGTAAAATACGCTCATTAGAAGTCATTTGAAGTGATTTAAAAATTATGGACACAACTTGTCCGAAGGCGTCGTTTGTCCTTTCACTAAATGTCTTCATTAAAGACGCATGGCCTGCCACAGGAGGTGCTACGACACTTCTACACGGCTGTCATCAAATGAATCCTGCGTTCTTCCATCACGGTTTGTTTCGGGGCCGCCACAAAAATGGACAAAATCCGACTTCAACAGACGGTTAGGACGGCGGGGAAAAAAAAAAAAAAAATGGCACCGCCCTACCCACTCTCGAGGAATTGCACACTGCAACAATCGAAACAAGGGCGTGGAAAAATCCTACTGGACCCTACGCACCCTGCCCACCACCTTTTCCAGCGAATGTTTGCTACTTTGGTAGGTATTAGTTATTAAAGGGTAGGCTAAGATACTGTGTCACCCAATTTTAAAGGCGACTTAAGAGTTTTTTTTTTTGTTTTTTTTTTTCAAAAAGCATGCTGGGAGTTAATTTTCTATTTGGTATTAGCTTTTACTGCTTCCTGCCTACAACCAAAAATGACCTGTATGACCTGTTCTATTACATTATACATACCACTAGCTCATTCTTTTGTAACTAGGGATACATACTCATTGGTCACTATATTAAGTACAATCTGCATATCTCAGCTTTTTGGCAGCACGAATATGCCAGCACCGTTTTTGATTGGGAGGAATGTTGGTGTCATTTGACTGTCATCACTGAACAGCTCTGGGGCGACTATGCTTTTTTTGCGCCTTGCACGGGAAGCATTTTCACAGCCCAGCTTTGTTCAGCTGTAAGGTCGGCGCAAACCCCCGATGCGTATGTGGAACAGTCGCGGCTTGGAATTGAAGCGGATTTACATGGGACATTAGAAACAATCACTTTTTGTCAATGGATGCTACAGTTTCGGGTTTGTGTTCAACATTTAGCTTGTAGTAGACGTGCACATTCGACCATGATCCACTGGTGAAAAGGAGGTTTTGATCCTGTCCTCTTTCATCTAGAACAGCTTCATACAACAAAGTGGGTGCAGAGAGTGCTTAAGATTGAATGACTGTCTGTGTCTTTTGTGTTGTATCACTGTATTTGTTATTTAGTTGTTTTGTTCTTTTGACCACAAGATGGCGCCGTGAGAGTAGCTGCCTTTACAGCAGCTCCTGTATTTTGTTTTTCTACTTCTTCCTTTCATTGTCTCTTCCTTTCATAATTTTGCTGCAGTGAAATGTAAATGTATCCACTGCGAGACTAGTCTTTCCCAAAGATAGCATAGCTGCCTTCTGCCAGGACTGATCAACTTTCGTAACTTGCTTTTGTGGTTAGGTGGTATGAGCAGGTTACAAAGAAGGATAAGCGCACCTGATTGGTTCATTTGCATTCTGATTTCTTTTCCACTTTCATGAATTAAAATGACACCTACATATTTCAGATTGTTTGAATTGCCCAAGTGTGTCTTCCGTGTCGAAAACGGCTGCTCGATCTCTCTATGGGAAAGCAGAATGACCATAGTTTATAGCTCTGCAGGCAGGAGAAGGGATGTTGGAACAAATCCCCTGACACACCGCTCACATTTTGTTTTTGTTTTGTTTTTTTTTCCCATGAATCCTTCTCACTTTCTGTATGAAAATGCAGCTTTGGCAGAGAGAGCTCATTTCCTTCCAGTCTTTGAACAGCCTGTGCGCCCTGGGCCCATCCCAGACGCTTCATTTCAATTTATTTATTTATTTGTCTCCCCCCAGTCCGCCCTTCGCCTATTTCTCTTTACACTGGTGATGAGCAGGCTGTTGCCTCTGAGCAAACTCCGGCTAAGAAATCCCGGGAGGGAAATCGGCCAGGAAGGAGCAAAACAGAAAGGGAGGCTATATGGGTGCAATCTCATAGATGCATCAGATTAGTCATGACTGTGTATATGGTTCCAACACTGTACTCACAAAAAAGACCTATTCATTTTGAGGAATTATCATTTGGATCAGTGTAGCAAGACAGCAGATGCTCAAGCATGTGTGCAAGGGGAAAAAAATATGCTTGTGACTAGGATAAAAGACGGGCTATTGCATTAATTTTTTCTGCAGTGCGGTGTATTCACAGGGAAAGTCCAACTGTGGATAAATACGACGTGGTTACGAAACAGTAAAACGGTAATGGCATGAATGGCCTACCCCTCAGGACCCCAAATTTCATGAGTTAAAACTTGATTCACCCCCGCTAAAAATGGGCCCGATGCAGCATTACACAAATATATTTCAGTGGGTCGCTACATCATTTCAAGCTATAAATAAATGATACAGAAAAGACAGAAAATAAATTATATTTAAAAGTTCCATGCCGCCGAACACAAGGCCCACAATGGAAGCAAAGTGGACTAAAACTGTACAGACGCCCCCCAATTTACGAACGATATACGTTCCGAACGGTCGTTCGTAAGGTGAATTTGTTCAGAAGTTGAATTTGTTCGTAAGGTGAATTCATTCGCAAGTTGCTCCAGTGCTACATTTTGTATGGAATGTATGTTTAAGGCTTTGTATAAGTAACCTGTATTGCTTTGTACTGAAAAATAAACATTTAATAAAGTATATGCTCTATAAAGATATGTACATGTACAATGGGAGAGAACACTACATATATGATAAAGAGGTGGGAATGATAGAAAATAGACAGAATAGAAGGTATCATATTTAAAAGTTTAATGCCGCCGAACACAAGGCCCACAATGGAAGCACAGAAAATCCGGGGTCAATCTGAGTTGAACAGACACAGCCTGTTAAACTGTCATCTTCATGTAGGAGATCAGGCCTTGGACTAATTTAGGATTTGGTACACTCATTCACAGGAAGAGCTCATCAGCCAGGTTACCAATGTATCACTTCACGGAAGGGACAACAAATTAAAATGTCTATGTTCTGTTGTTTTATAGTTGTTGGTGCTTAGGGACCTCAAGGTGCATGGTATTCAAATCAAGAAGACTGTGTTTTACTAATGTATCAGTTAAATTTGCACATACTCTCAATAAATAGCTTTGCACAGGGTTGCAGTGGTTGGGCGTCGGTCATGAATGACATACATAATCTTTAATTGTTACATAATTATTCCAAACAATACCTTTTACCTAGATTTGTTACCGTGTGAGCATCTTGGGCAAGATCCACAATCAAATATAATGACTGTATAACAATCTACAGATCACAATAAATGCAGTAGATAATATCGCTTTCTGAGGTAAACAACAATAACAATAAACATATTTTCTAATATATTGATCTCTCTTTGGTAATGATAATCCTGAAAAAATTAATGTTATTAAAAGCAGAATTACAAATATCGCTGCCTTATTGCCCCCGCTCACAACTAGCTAGCTGACCTACAACTGGCGATTAGTCGATGAGAAGGTTTCTTCAGCCGTCATCTGTACGTCTTTGAAGGTGTCGGACATTTCGCTTCTTATCCAAGAGGCTTCGTCAGCGAACTAAAATCTTTTGCTGGTAGTTTTGGCCCTATATATATATCCCTACTGTCCAGACGTGGCGGTGCCAGACTGTACTATGGGGGGAGGAGAGGACTACTTCCTGCGGCTATGCTGATTACTTCTATTGTCCTGCCTGAGTATGGGTCTACGACTGGCCTGATTGCCCCCTTTGATCTGGTATCACCGCATCAGCATAACTAAGCCTATGTTGCCTAAGAAGTCGGTTGTAGGAAAGATCCAAATTGAACCTCACCCCACCATTGCGATTTAGTGAAGGGCTTTGCTGTTTTATGAAAATTGCTTCTTTTACTCCCCTTTCAAACCATCTATTTTCATCTATTAACCTCATTGTCGTCAAATGAGTGGTTGCTAGCTTTTAGCCAACTGGTGATTAGCACTTATGAGAGGCAAAGACACAATGAAAATGACCATTTCCAATTATCATAAGGATTACAACGTCAGAGTGTTTAAATTATTTTTACAGTTATATATTCAGTGTGTTTTGACAGATTGACTGTACAGTTGTCAATCAAGTACACAACTCAGAAGAGTTTGTCAGTGAAATCCATCTGGCGATTGAATCTGGTCATTTGTCCTTCAGCAAGGACAATGGTAAATTGGTACAGCTACAACAGCAGGTACAAGCAGAACGTTTATGTCAAGGTATATGCGAGTGTCACAACGGGAGCTATTTCCCGCATAACAGACGGTTAGTGCCCAAATTAATGTACACACTTATCTGCCTCAATAGGGGGCTTTCGGCAGCGCAAAGTCCACCAGCTTCCCTCATTTCCTGTTACTCATCTGGACTGGTGGATTATTTCAATTAGGCCAGAACAAAAGTGAAAACAAATTTCACGCTGAGGTTATCACTAATAAAAATGGTCACTGCTGTCATAAAGGTTATTTGAGCTGTGCTTAAAAAAAAAAAAAAACAAAGTTCAACCATTAGGATGTACAGTGATACCTCGGTTTAGGAACCCCTTGGCTTACGAACTTTTCGGTTTACAAACGTTAAATTCCTGAAAATTTTACCTTGACTTACAAACTATTTTTCAGGATACACACGGAGCTGCCACAATGAGTTCGCAAACGAGCCCGTTCTCCTCACAAGAATATGGCGGCCGCCTTGTTTTGGTTCTCTATGCCCCGCCCCCAGTCGTCGGTTAAAGCCACGTGATTGGTCAAGAACGCAGCAGTGAGGGGGTGGGCGTTACAGACAGAGAGGGAGTGAAGCCATTATCCAAAAAAGAAAATGGCACCAGACATTTTTTTGATCTTCTATTCCCCGCCCCCAGGCTTCGGTTAAAGCAATGTGATTGGTCAAGAACACAGCAGTTTAGTTTGTAGAATATAATATCAGCGTTAATTAACATCTTGTAGGTGGTTAAAACATTAAAGAGACAGGCAGATGATAGAGAGGGAATGAGAAAATTGATAGAAAACAGTGACATTTGGACTCGTTTCAACTTTGATAGGCAGAATGTAGACTGCAAGGTTAAAATTCCCATCAATCAGGCTCCACAAACAACCCGCACAAGCCATCTGTACATTTGATGCAAAAAGCTATCAACCCAGCTAAACAGAACACAACTGATGTGGAACGAGGTCATATTATCGCAAGGAAAGCACCTACAAATGATCATTCCTCAAGATGGTGAAAGAAAATGTTACGTTCCTCATCAAGTGTTTAATGCTGAGGAAACCGGCCACTCCATTCCATCAAGCCATCAACGACCACTTTAACACAAATTAAGCCACTTTATTATACGGTACAGTTTTTTTATTTCATTATAATACCATAGTACATTTACATATACATAAAATAAGGTATACTTTGTGTAATTTTAAAGCTTAGAAAATTAGAAAGTAGATAATTATGATTTATGGGGACCTGGGAACGGATTATTCTCATTTTAATGGTTTCCTATGGGAAATTATTTTTTGGGATACACACTTTTCGCCTTACACACTCTGTCTGGGAACCAATTAAATTCATAAGCCAATGTATCGCTGTACATAGCTGCGTGATGAAGTAGTAAATATATTTAAAAGTGAGTGTAAAAAAAAAAACTTTCGAATGACGAATAACGGTACATATGAACATTTTTGCGGGTATGTTCGGACAGAGATGCTGTAAATTAGATTTTGTATTGCGCGCCTATTTCCGGTCGAGCTCGCTTGCAAATGGCTGCGTGCGTGCACACACACACAGAGTGGACGTTTCAAGAGCTGGATGTTTACGTGACGGACACCAAGACTGACCAATCAGCGCCCGGATATGCTGAAGTGTTGCCAACAAGTTTACGCCCCGATCCGCTGAGCTTGCTTATGATTGGCTTGGTAGAGTATGTGGGCGGGGAGGAGGAAAAAAGCCCTCTTGCCAGTTGACATTGTGAGGAGGAGGCGGCGAGCTTGTTTATGATTGGCTGCGTTGAGTATGTGGGCGGGAAGGAAAGCCCTCTTCTTCCCGGTTGACGCTACGTGGAGGAGGAGAGCTTGTTTACGATTGGCTGTTTAGAGTATACGAGGGGGAAAAAAACCTCTTACTAGTTGATGATGAAGAGGAGCCGCCAATCTCGCTTATGATTGGTTGTTTAGAGTGTGTGGGCGGGACGGAAATCCCTCTTCTCAGTTGTCGCTACGAGACGGAGGAGCCGAGCTTGCTTACGATTGGCTACGTAGAGTATGTGGGCGGGGAGGATAAAAAACCTCTTACCAGTTCACTTTATGAGGAGGAGCCGCCGAGCGCGCTTACGATTGGCTGTTTAGAGTATGTGGGCGGGAATGAAATCCCTCTCCAGGAAGACACGACAAAAAGTAATGGCTGATGACAGAATTACGTGCCAGCAGCTTCAATAATGGCTTAATGAAGACACAAGGATATATGTCGGCATACTGCAGTAGGTGTGAATTTATTTTACGACTGTTAGAGCGTCTGTGTTTTATACTTCCCCGTTCAGAGTTTGACTTAAACATACATTCCATACACAATACAGTGAGACTTCAACTTACGAATTTAATTGGTTCCCAGACAGAGTGTGTAAGGCGAAATGTGTGTATCTAAAAAAAAAAAAAAATCCCATAGGAAACCATTAAAATGGGAATAATCCGTTCCCGGGTTTCCATAAAATATACGTTTCAACTAAATAAGCCTTAAAACTACACACAACATACCTTATTCTATGTATAATAAATGTGCTATTGTATTGTAATGCAAGAAATACACTGCATTGTATCATAAAGTCACTTAATTTACATTTGTGATGGTCATTTATGGCTTGATGGAATGGCGTTGGAAGTCGAAGGTCAAAGGGAATTGCTGTTTGGAAAGAGAGGCGCATTACATGAGGACTGTAATTAAAGAAATAAACTGCGCTGTAAAAGAAAGTTTTATTTACCTTTTTGATGGTCGTTGATGGCTTATGGAAGGAGAGTCACCTTCCATAAGGACTGTTGGTAACTTAACCTCTGCTGTTCGGTCGTGTGCTTCCGCCGAAGATCACTCCGCCAGCCTTGGTGGGTGGGTGTTATGAAAATAGTGCTTATTATAAGGTTTAATTTTCATAAATTTGACGTTTGTAAGATGAAAAGTTTGTAAGATAAGGTGTTTGTAAGTTGAGGTCTCACTGTATAGCAATGAAGCAACTTACAAATTCACCTTACGAACACCCGCTCGGAACGTATCTCGTTCGTAAGGTGGGGAGCGTCTGTACAGTATTAATGCACCTTCAGTATTATGAGAATACCAAATTAATGTTGGAAACGTATGAATGTGGCTGGCAAATGATACTCATGCATAACAAATGAAGCTCAAAATCACTGAGGGGGTTTTGGTGAATCACAGAGACACCGATATTCAAATGAATGTGAACAAGCACAATCTAATTTGTTAGATAATTGCCTTATAAACAGAGGCAATTGCAGCAAGCACTCGGGCGCATTGGGAATATGATGCAAGGTTGTACGTCTTCTACTACAAGGACGAGTGGACAGATTGGAAGCGATTTGTTTTTTTTTTTTTTTTTTTTGGTCTCTTCAGGATTATTTTCTTTTGTCAAAGAAGAGGATTAACCGGGCGACATCATTGGCGGGGTCTTTAAAAATAGCTTCATACTTTCAACTATAAGCTCGGGTGCACCTTCAAAAACCACACTGCAGGCTTACTGCTGTGACCTATTCAGCTGTCGGCGAGCGATTGGTCAAGTTTGCAGTCTTGCTCAGTGAATTCCGAGGAGGAAAAAAAAGGTCTGCATTGTTCCTTTTGATTTGTTTGTTAGCAGGCTATGTTTTTTTTTTTTTTTTTTTTTTTTTCGTGGAAAATGATGATTAGGAATCAATGAATGAATGGGTTAAACATTAAAGAGACAGGCTGACGACAGAAAATGGATAGAAAAGTGAAATTTGGACTCGTTTCAGTTTGATAGTTCAAAGGCAGAGTGTAGTGTAGGTTATGAGTGTAGCAAGGTTAAAATATCCCATCAATCAGGCTCCACAAACAACCCGCACAAGCCATCTGTACACTTGATGCAAAAATCTATCAACCCAGATAAACAGAACACAATTGATGAGGAACAAGATAAAATTATCACAGAGAAAGCCCCTACAAGGGATCATTCCTCAAGATGGTGAAAGAAGAAGGCTACGTTCCTCATCAAGTGTTTAATGCTGATGAAACCGGCCACTGCATTCCATCAAGCCATCAACGACCATCACAAAGGTAAATAAAATGTCTTAATTAAACAGTACAGTTTATGTCTTTAATTATAATACCATAGCACATTTACTATACATAAAATAAGGTCTATTTTGTGTAGTTTTAAGGCTTAGAAAATTAGAAACCTCCGCTTTATGGGGACCTGGGAACAGATTATTCACATTTTAATGGTTTCCTAAGGGAAATACATTTTTAGGATACACACTTTTCACCTTACTCTGGGAACCAATTAAGTTCGTAAGGCTAGGTATCACTGTATAAACAATTAGTTACTTAATCATTGTGCATTCTTTCAATGACGAAAACACTTATCTTTAAAAAAGACTGAGTCTTTTGACGTTATTCTCACTGTAACTTCCCAAAAATTAGCAATGATTTTCCTGAAGAAAAAACAAAACAAAAGCATGATACACTGTGTCAGAGATAAGACAGTCAGACACTGGACAGACTCGGAACCAGAAAGATTGTCCCTACTGCCGGCAGGAAACATAGTCATCCATGATATACGTCTGAATTCTGCGTCCCTCTGCCAAGCTATTTATTGAAAGTACATGTAAATTAAAGTGATACATTAGTAAAACATAGTTTTCTTGATTATAATACCACACCTCGAGACGTTCTGAGCTCCAACAGCTGTAAGCAATAAAAGATTGTCTTTTCCATGAACTGATAAGTTTGTAACCTGGCTAATGACCTCTTCTTGTAATAAGGAGTTTGAAGTCCTAAATTACTCATGTGAAGCTGACCGTTTAACTCGCTCTGTCTGTTGACCTGATTGCTCCAGTTTGTCTGTGCTTCAATTGTATATTGAGTCACAAGTGTTGACTAAGCATACAACAGCATTAAACTTTTAAATATGATAACTTCTTATTCTCTATCATGCACCACAGGGCAGAATACATGTATTAGATCATATAAAAAGTTTTTTTAATGAAAAAAAAAAATCATCATGTTGGTGACATAGAGGTCTCACAAACTCGACATTACATGGTTAAACAGTGCGCGCATAGTGAAAGCTTACCTGCTGTAATATGATATTGATCCTGTCCACCTCACAATCAATCACAAAACGCTTTTCCTGCCTCCTGTCCATCTCCTCGATGATGCGTTTAAACTCCGACGCATCCGTGGTGCTGCTGACGGAGCGAGCGGTCACCTGCCAGTTGTTGGCCACCGCCGCCTCCATGATGGCCTGCAGTATGGAGAAGCCTGGAAGGAAAGAGCCAGTCGTGACCCTGAGGATTAAACAATGAAAAAAGCTGGCCCCACCGTTAAGAGTTTTCCAGGAATTTGAAGGCTGCTAATTTATTCTAGAGGGCTTTCTGCTTGAATCGAAAGGTCAAAAGGCCAGCTCATTACAATCTAAAATAAGCATTCAGCAAGTCCCGGTAGAATATTGTATGGAGCCTTGGTTTCGTGTAGCACTGTGTGTGCGTGTGTGCTGATCCACATTTGCATATTGACAAGGCAATATCATGGATTTATATCTCCATATTATTAAAAGATCAGCGGGTGATGTTATTGCACTTGGCAATCAATTGAATTATAGCATTTAGATCAGCGACATGCTAACTTTGACGCTTCCTGCTTAAGCGTCTCCTTTGGAGGATTGACGGCTCTTATCATTGGACAAGGAAAGATTTATTGAAGACATAAGTTATGCGGAGAAAAATGTGGAATTGTGATGATTAACAGACTATTCGGAAACACGGTGGTAAAATCATAGACTTGCATGGTTGTTTTTTTCTTTGTGCAATGACAGAAGATATATAAATGCACGTTAGTATGCTATATAGTAAGAATGAATATGATGAAAATTAAGGAAACTGAAGCTCAGAGCTGAGCTCTCGTTAAAGGACAACCAACGTCTCCGGACAAGTTGTGTCCATAATTTGTAAAATGGCTTCAAATAACTTCTACTGAGCATATTTTAATAAGATTCCACCGCATAAAGCTATATTTTTCGTTTTAAGACTCGCGCTGAATATTCAGGAAGTCTTGTTTTTGAGTTGGTGACGAGTCCGTACGTGACGTCACGAAAGGAACGCCCACTGACCGAAAAAAGACACATTGTAGCAGTCCTTCCATCACGTCAATGTATTTTGCTGTATTGTTTGGTCTGAAAACCTTGTGTTGCACCCAAAAGCCGCCAGAAGAGGGTGTCCAAGCTCCATATAAGGAATTTATCAGCCTGTGGAAATGGAGGTGGCCAGAGGAGGTCGCCATTTTGTGCCTCTTTTCTGGTGATCGTTTCTCCTCAATGTTGCCTCATAATGGCATGGAATGAATTCTTTAATCGATTGCAAACATGTATGCTTTCCTCTTCAGAACTATTTGAATCATATTAATAACTGGAGGTGTAACAAGAAAGCATATTCTCAGAATCGGAAGCAATTGTTTTGATTCTCAAGCAATGCAAGACGTCTTGGCGTGACGTCACAAACTGGGGGTGGGACTTTCTGAAAATGCCCAATTTGCAGCTTGTGCGTGTTTTGGCTATTTTAGATGCTATAAAACGTTTTTCTGATGTCAGTTAAGAAACAAAAAAGTGACGTCGGTTGTCCTTTAAGTCAGACAATGAAAATGTATGAAAATATGGCTTCTGTTAACTCATTCACTGCCAGACAATGTGCAAAAATGTGTGCACTCCAGTGCCAGGGTTTTTGCCATTTTCCCTCAAATTCCAGAATTGTATTCTATTCGTGATTGTATTTTATTTATTATAGTACTTATGCTTGTCTGTGACTGGAAAGTGTCCTTGAGAGCTTTGAAAGGCGCTTAAAATGAAATGTATTATGATTATTAACATTGATTTTTAGGACTACATAAACATTCAATGCAGTGTAAGAAGCTTTAGACTCTTATGTTTCATAAGTAAAAAAATGAGTTAATTCCTAAGTCATATGGGTCTGGAGTTATGTGAACTTGAAATGAGGGCGGCTGTACACAATACAATGCAATTCATATTCATATATTGGTTCATACAGCACTTTAACAACAGCTGAAGCTGGACAAAAGCTAAATGCTGACCCCTCATGGAAGCGAACGAAACATTGCCAGAGGTCTGACCAGTGCTTTATGGGCAACCCCGCAAGAAAAAAAAAACAAAACCAAACAAATTCGCAGATGGCGCTCTATGACACATTTTACAATTACCGAATAAATTTGGGAATGGCAACGAATGAGTTAATGTTTCACCATTCATCATTACATTTGCACCAACAGCTAAAAAAATACAACACATACAAAAAAATCGATGTAATAAATACATCCATCCATCCATCTAAACTTAGTGCTGGTGTTCTAATGTATATACTGTATTTTCCGGTGTATAAGGCGCACCCAAAAGCCTTGATTTTCTTCAACAACGCCTTATACGCAGGTGGGCCTTATATGTGAAGTCACATTGAGCCTCCACACGTCTCACAACTAATTTCAGCAGTCAGTGACTCAATTTCCCACTCTAGAAGAAGTCGTGCATAACCCCAACCTCCACTGTAGCACCTTATGATGTGGTGTGCCTTATATTTGTAAAACTTTTATAGATTTATATATTATATTTGGAATAATCAGTCATTGAATACTCTTATAATACGGTGCGGTTTATACAGTGATACCTCGGTTTACGAACCCCTTGGTTTACGAACTTTTCGGTTTACGAATGTTACATTTATGAAAATTTTACCTTGGCATACGCACTAATTTTTGGGACGAGCCCGTTCTCCTCACAAGAAAATGGCAGCCAACTGTTTTTGTCCTCTATTCCCCGCCCACAGTCGTCGGTTAAAGCTACGTGATTGGTCAAGAACGCAGCAGTGAGGGGGTGGGGGTTACAGACAGAGAGAGAGTGAAGCCATTCTCCAAAAAAAGAAAATGGCAGCCGACTTTTTTTGTCCTCTATTCCGCGCCCCCAGTCTTCGGTTCAAGCCACGTGATTGGTCAAGAACGCAGCAGTGAGGGGAGGGAGGGGTTAAACACTAAAAAGACAGGCAGACGACAGAGAGAGTGAGAAAATGGATAGAAAACAGTGAAATTTGGACTCGTTTCAAATTTAATAGTTCAAAAGCAGAGTGTAGACTGCAAGGTTAAAATATCCCATCAATCAGGCTCCACAAATAACCCGCACAAGCCATCTGTACACTTGATGCAAAAAGCATTCGACCCAGCTAAACAGAACACAATTGATGAGGAACAAGATAAAATTATGGCAGAGAAAGCACCTATAAGGGATCATTCTTCAAGATGGTGAAAGAAGAAGGCTACGTTCCTCATCAAGTGTTTAATGCTGATGAAACCGGCCACTCCATTACATCAAGCCATCAACGACCATCACAAAGGTAAACAAAACGACTTTATTATAAGTACAGTTCATTTCTTTAATTATAATACCATATCACATTTATGATACATACAATAATGTATATTTTGAGTAGTTTTAAGGCTTAGGCAATTAGAAAGTAGAAACTAATGTTTTATGGCGACCTGGGAACGGATTATTCTCATTTTAAGGGTTTCCTATGGGAAATTAATTTTTGGGATAAACACTTTTCGCCTTACACACTCTGTCTGGGACCCAATTAAGTTCATAAGCCAAGGTATCACTGTATTTATCCCCAAAAAAGGGGTCAAAGTGAATCTCCGTCGTTGTATTTTACCTCACTGTGAATTATTTTTTTAGCAAGGACATAGCAGGGTAAGCAAAAAGCCTCAAAATAACCTCAGCAAAAACTTCTTCTTCATTGCTCTGCTTTCCCCCCTTTGCAGACCTTTTGAATGGCCAAGTAACCTTTTCTGAAGAAGCAGCGTTCATAAGTACTCTAAGACTATTGCACAGTATGTGCCTGCCCTTCCAATCCGCCTTCTGCACTGCAGCAAATAGTCACATCCTCAGCAGCACATGACCTTTTTGCTGAGTATAGCCTAGACCTGATTAGGACTGTGTCATCTGTCCCGAAGAGCAAGGTTGCGCCTTCTGTAGACGTCCACCTGTCACGCACTCACGGTTGTTTTGCGACTGGTTGTCAACTCACCACTATACATACTGTGCACATTTGTGTGTGTGTGTGTGTGTGTGTGTGTGTGTGTGTGTGTGTTTTAAGGTGGCGGCGTGCACAAGTGACAGTGGCCCCTTGCAAAATGGTCAGTCGCAGCAACCAATGAACGGTGAAAGAGGTTCTACAACACAAACTAGGAGTTACAGTAAAGTCTCGTTATATCGATATCTGTTATATTGATAGTACTGCATATTACTATTTTCATTTCCTGGCAAATTTCTAGTCTTTTCTGTATACAGTGAGACCTCAACTTACGAACTTAATTGGTTCCCAGACAGAGTGTGTAAGGCGAAAAGTGTGTATCTCAAAAATATTTTCCCATAGGAAACCATTAAAATGGTAATAATCCGTTCCCGGGTTTCCATAAAATATACTTTTCAACTAAATAAGCCTTAAAACTACACACAACATACCTTATTCTATGTATCATAAATGTGCTATTGTATTGTAATGAAAGAAATACACTGCATTGTATCATAAAATAACTTTATTTACATTTGTGATGGTCATTTATGGCTTGGTGGAATGGCGGAGGTCGAAGATCAATGGGAATTGCTGTTTGGAAAGAGAGGCACATTACATGAGGACTGTAATTAAAGAAATAAACTGTGCTGTAAAAGAAAGTTTTATTTACCTTTTTGATGGTCGTTGATGGCTTATGTAAGGAGAGTCACCTTCCATAAGGACTGTTGGTGCTGTTCGGTCGTGTGCTTCCGCCGAAGAACGTGTGTATTATGAAAATAGTGCTTATTATAAGGTTTAATTTTCAGAAATTTGACGTTTGTAAAACGAAAAGTTTGTGAGACAAGGTGTTTGTAAGTTGAGGTCTCACTGTAATTAGTTCCGTTTAGTACGATCCCGGGTTATTACGATAATCCGGTTACTAAAAAAATGCTGAAAAATGCCTGACAATGAAGGGAAATTGTCTAAAGCTTTTCTGAAGTGTCACCTATTTTCCATGAGCTCGTGTGCTGTAATTCCTTTCCATCTGCGGTACCTACAGCCAACGTGACGATTTGAATAACATGGATGTATTATTCATTTTCCTCAGGCAAACGCTCAGAACCCCGCCAACCTTCAGCCAGCTGGATCGCATGGCAGGCTTCCCAGCAATAAAAGCTGCTCACATTAAGAGATGTCATGCAGTTTAACTGGGCTAAAATGCTCTCTGGTGAGTTGAGACCCAGTGAGTGGAGGCAACAAAAAAAGATAAATGAACCATCATCTTCTTAATAATCACCATTTATGACTTGATAATTACAAATAAGGTACAGTGATACATTGGCTTACAAACTTAATTGGTTCCCAGAAAGTGTGTGTGAGGGGGAAAAGTGTGTATTCCAAATATTAATTTCCCATAGGAAACCATTAAAATGAGAATAATCCGTTCCCAGGTCCCCATAAAACATAATTTTCAACGAAATAAGCCTTAAAACTACACAACATATACCTTATTTTATGTATAATAAATGTGCTATTGTATTGTAATTAAATAAATAAGCTTTGCTGTATCATAGTCGTTTTATTTACCTTTGTGATGGTCGTTGATGGCTTGATGGAATGGATAGCTTTTTGCAAGTGTCTCAAGGAGCTCTGGGTTGTACATCTTGGAAGTTGTGATATTGCAACAGCAACAGATGCAGGCAGACACACTAGAAACGTCATTAATAGCTGGTTCCCTTGCTTGTCTTTTCTCTTCAAATTGTACAGATTTCCTCATTATGGGACGAATAAAGGTTTTCTGATTCTGAGATGGCTTGTGCGGGTTTTTTTGTGGAGCCTGGTTGATGGGATATTTTAACCTTGCAGTCTACACTCTGACTTTGACCTATCAATAAAGTTGAAACAAGTCCAAATTTCACTGTTTTCTATCCATATTTTCACCTTTTCACTTTTGTTTTTTTTTCATTTTTGTTTTTTTGTTTCAAGTTCTGTCATCTGCGTTTCCCTTTCATGTGCAGCTCTGTTTCTGTACACATGTATACATAACAATGTATATTTTGTGTCGTTTTAAGGCTTATTTAGTCAAAATTGTGTTTCATGGGGACCAGGGAACGGATTATTCTCATTTTTAATGGTTTCCTATGGGAAATGAACATTTGGAAGAAACACTTTTGGCCTGACACACACTTCCCGGGAGGCAATTAAGTTAGTAAGCTGAGGTATCACTGTACATGTATCAGATCACATACAACTTGTTTTTAATGTAATCATTCATCATGTCGGTGAGATAGAGGACTCAGAAACCTGCGTATCAAATATGATATGAATGGCATTATAGGGTTAATCCTGATTCTTATCAAATATTTTTGAAGGAATAAGAAATCCCGCAATGTGTTAATTTTAAAATCTTGGATGTGAAAGAAGAACCATGCAATATGCAAACCACAATCACCCATGGTGTTTTTTTATCAATGAGATTAGAATCACATAAACCTTTTTATTCTGAAATTGAACAATTGGATTCATTGAAGATTCAAGGAAGATTCCATGCTTGCCTGCTTTTACATTTGTATGGAAATTAGCAGATGGGATCTGCTTGGAAAGTAAATACTTTGTCAAGAAATTGATTAGTTGAAGTCCTGTTTTGCTTTAAAGTCTGCGCTAAAGTTTGGAAGCCTTAAAGGACAACTGACACCATTTTTTTGTTTCCTAACGGACATCAGAAAAATGTTTAATAGCATCTAAAATACCCAAAACACACAGGCTGATATTTTTAGTCAAATGCTGAACACCAATAAAAATGACTTAGTGTACCAAAAATGCCACAAAATGAGCTCGGAACTGGGGAGATTCAGAAAGTCCCGCCCCCTTGTTCGTGACGTCATGCCAGGATACTCCTTCACAAACTGCCTTGCTCCAGAATCAAAACAATGGCTTCAAAGAGTTCAGACTCGGAAAATATGCTTTCTTGTTACTCATTCAGTTATGAATATGATTCAAATAGTTCTGAAGATGAAAGCATACATGTTTGCAATCAATTAAAGAAGTCCTTCCGGATCAATTCGAGCTGTCTGGACACCAATGTAGCGTCCAAGAAAATGCAGAAGATGGCGTCCAAGCTCCGTTGGAAATGGGCTGATTTGTCTGCTGGGAATTTGTGTCAACTAGTATCAAATAGTAGTCTTGGTGCCACACACAATGATTCATCATCGCGTTATTTATGTGTTTTCCTTCTAATTTCACCATCAACACGAAGTTTGAAATACCCAAAATGCGCTGTGTGTTGCTTTCTCTGTCAGGGGCGTTCCTTCAGTGACGTCACGTCAGGAATCGTCGCCATCTCAAAAACAAGACTTCCTGAATATTCAGCGCAAGTCTTAAAACGTAAAATATAGCCATATGCACTGGAATCTTTGTAAAATACGCTCAGTAGAAGTCATTTGAAGTGATTTTACAAATTATGGACACAACTTGTTTGGAGGTGTCGGTTGTCCTTTAACTGTTTTTTCATTTTTTTTTAACCAATATCCCAACCTTGCAGTCTGCAATGAAATGTCGTACCGAGCCTTATGACGTGTCTGCGTACGCATAAATCACACTTGTTGTGTCGGCCAGCGCCGACCTCTTCGTTGCCTGTGAGTCGGATTTTAACAGGATGACTTGGGAAACGTCACCCGTGGCGGCTGAAGTGTAATTGAATTGCATCTAATCTCATCCTTGCTTCTCATTAGGGCCGAGGGGCAGAATGTCACAGGCCTCCATCTCCCGAAAGTCTTTCTTCGGGACTCTCTCGGATATCGCACGGCTAACCCAGGCTAACGAAGAAAATTAGAGAAGCATATTGCGCATATGCTTGAGAGTTTTGAAAGGCACTTAGAAATGAAATGTATTATTATTTCACGCTCAGATAACACCAGACCTATATAACTTAGGAACTAACTATAAACAACAACAATGTCCAAGATACCAATTTGCTGTATGTAAGCAAGTCAATAAAACAGAGATTAACTCATTCACTACCATTCACAAATGTATTCGAGGATTGAAAATATGACGTAGAGGGCATTTTTCCGTTTTTTTTTTTTTTTTTTTCATGCTTGGGTGCCGATAAAGCGCTGGCCATGGCCTTTGGCAATGTTTTTTTCCCTTCCACAAGGGGGCAGCATGTCCCTTTTTTCTATATTAGTGCTTTGTTTCAGCTTCAGCTGTTAAAGCGTTACATAAACCAATTTGTATTGCATTGTAATTTGGACAACCGCCCTCATTTCAAGCTCATATAACTCCGGAACGATGTGACTTAGGAATTAACTCTGTTTTTCTGATGAAAGAAGAGAGTCTCGGGTTTCTAACGCTGCATTGAATGTTTATGTAACCCTAAAACTGAATATTTTGTGGGTTCTGGAATTTGTGTGAAAGTGACAAAAACCCTGGCACTGGGGTGGACACATTTTTGGACATCCTCTGGCAGTGAATGAGTTAAAAAAAAAAATCAACCAAAAATTCACCCTCTATTTTTTTCGCTTATATAATTCATTATCTTTTAATGTCAATCATTCTCAATCAGTACGGTCCCACACTTTCATCAGCGTATTGTCAATCTTTACTAACATGGATCCATGTCATTCAATATTCATTCAGAATCATTTCATGTGTTTCAATGTCATTCCATCGGCTTCCATTTCCACTCCACAATTCCATTTGATTCAATATCATTTCATCTCATTATACATGAGTCCATCTTTTTTTTTCCCCGGCATTCCAGCATTCACCTGTAATTTTCCTGAAATTGCATTTTCTCATCTACTTAATCCGATCAAATCCGACCAAGCAATAAACAAACGGAGGGATATGCTAGCTCTCAAGATTCCCTAAGGAATCTAACTGAAATATAGTTATGACTTCGCCTGTAAATGCGGCTGCATTCTCCTCCTTACTTGCCATTGCACAGCCCACTGAGCACCAGAATAGAAGTTATCATATTTTTTCCTGCTTAGAAGGAAATTGTTTTCCTGCTTAGAAGGCCCACAATGGAAGCACAAAAAATCTGAGGTCATTCTGAGGTGAACAGACACAACCTGTTAAACAGTCATCTTCATGTAGGAGATCTGGCCTTGGACATAATTTAGGACTTGGTAAACTCCTTCACAGGAAGAGGTCATTCGCCAGGTTACAAATCTACTTGTTCATGAAAATGTCTATCTTCTATTGTTTTATGGATGTTGGTGCTTGGGACGTCCAGGAGCGTGGTATTCAAATGAAGAAGTCTATGAAATGTAAATTTCTCCACTGTGAGACTAATAAAGGCATATATCCAATCCAATCCAATCCAATCCAATGTTTTACTAATGTATCACATAATTTGCATATGCAGTAACACCTCAGCTTACGAACTTAATTGGTTCCCAGAAAGTGTGTGTAAAGCAAAAGACTTCCCGAATATTCAGCGCGAGTCTTAAAACGTAAAATATAGCTATATGCGGTGGAATCTTTGTAAAATACGCTCAGTAGAAGTCATTTGAAGCCATTTTACAAATTATGGACACAACTTGTCCGGAGGCGTCGGTTGTCCTTTAAGGATTTTTTTTATATTAAGGATGTACCTAACACAAATGCTCCCTTGCTCAATTTATCGTAAATATCCCTTGCTGATGATTTTGCTTCAATTGTCTGTTTGTCCATACACTGTGTACTATTTGCGTTGCGTCGTCTGCTACAAGCCACGTGACCTCCTCTTTCCATGATGCTTTGTATAATAATAATGATGATACATTAATTTCTAAGCGCCTTTCAAAACTCTCAAGGACACTTTACAGTCACGGGATTATGTACGTTTACGTTTTGTAGCGTCATAAATGTTCTTAGCTTCTTTTGAATCTTCTGTGGCTGATGGTTCTGTGCATCTACTTTCGAAAATGATATGCAAATGCACGACCTTATAACGCTCGTGAAAGTCCGGAAGCACAAAGCAGGCTTCTGATTGGCTGCCGTGCCGAGTGCAAATTACCAAACAAGTAAATGTTTGATTTGAAAAAAAAAAAAAAAAAAAGTTATTTTTCTTCCTTGAAGTTGTTCGCCACCCGGGCAGAGACGTTTTGAAAGTTGCACGCCCAACGTAAAAGTTGCATGCCCCGGGCGTCCGGCTAGGCGTTATTTCAGACACTGTTAAAAGGCTTGTAAAATACGTTCCATTGGCGGGTGACGGGAGGGAGGTACATGACTTCAACGGAGCCTGTGAAAACAGTATTTTTTTTAAATTGCAGCAGTGAGGTTGAAAATAATGTTTTTACACAAGACCCCAAAATCCCATGTGACATCCCTGAGACTCTGTACGTTCATTTTGATGACTGATCTACACACAACTAACTAAACAAACACAGTCACATTCACATTCCCACCTCGGGCCATTTTTAGAGTCTTAATGAACCTTACATGCTACTTTACATAAGCCCGCGTTGAGATTCAAACACAGAAACTATTGACTTTTAGGCATTTTGGGTAACCGGTGCAACACCATATATATATATATATATATATATACAGTAAAGTCTCGTTATATCGATATCGGATATATCGATAGTCCCGGTTATATCGATACTATTTCTATGCACGCACGGAGAAAATTACATGCAAACAGGGTTGGATATATCGATAGTCCCGGTTATATCGATATTTTTTCGGACTCCCTTGAATATCGATATAACGAGACTTTACTGTGTATATATATATATATATATATATATATATATATATATATATATATATATATATATATATATATATATATATATATATATATATATATAGCGCTACTTCTCCCAGCATCCTTGCCAAGTGGAAAAAATATCTTAAGTCGGTTGGAGAAGCAGGAGTGTGAAGTGTGTGAATGTGTGAATGTGAAGCCAAGACTTTCATCTGGTGTTTCCACTCAATCTCAAACCAAAAC
The DNA here is from genome assembly GCF_051943395.1 of Hippocampus bargibanti. NCBI lineage: Eukaryota > Metazoa > Chordata > Actinopteri > Syngnathiformes > Syngnathidae > Hippocampus > Hippocampus bargibanti. The sequence goes on from NC_142735.1 coordinate 1,627,317, forward strand.
AATTTGACTGCCAAATGTGTGCTAATCAAAAAGACAGCACATGTCAAATCAAACAAGCAGCGATTTGCCGGTACCTTCCGAAGTGCATACATGCAGAAAGGAGGAAAATATCTACCCATGGATTCACTGAAACGCCGCCATCTTGCTCTGTATGCATTTTTTTTTCCCTTCTGGCATGTATGCAGTGTTTGGACAGAGAATGTGATTGGGTGTGTGTGTTTCATATGGTCATCGTACCCGTTTAACCAATCAGAAAGAGAGGCAGTAAAAGGAAAGATTTGTAGATTTGAGACACATCTATATTCCATTTGTTGTTTCCTCCACGTCTTTCTTCAACCAAATGAAGCCAGCGTTCATTATGTTTATCATGCCTGCCAAGCTCCACAGCTCCTTGCCCTTACAAACTGTTGTATTTTCGCTTACAAAATACAAAATAATCGGACACCATTTTCTTTTTTTCAAATGGTTTATTTATGTACAGTAGAACCTCGTTTTACGAACACCTTGCCTTACGAACTTTTCGGTTTACGAACATTAAATTTCTGAAAATTAAACATTGGCATACGCACTACTTTTCGGGATACACACAGAGTGCGGCCCCACCGCGACTGGCGGAGTAATTTTCGGCGGAAGAACACCAAACCACACAACCGAACAACGTCACAGCCGGCCTACCTTTCCACACCCCCTTTCTCTTAGTGCACTTGTCGTTCGTCTTCAAGGATTAAACACAGATATTTTTGCTGTTATGGGACCGAAAAAGACCCCACCATAGTCTCGTGTACAGCCGAAGAAGACACAAAACAAAATTACAGTCGAGGAGAAGAAGGAGATCATTTAGAAAGACGAACGACCTGTGCGCACAGTAGCATCAACCCGCTCGCTTCGTTTGCAAAAAAAAAAACAAAAAAAAACAATACAGAGATAGAGGCTACCGCGGCGAACTCGTTTGACTTGATTGATTTGCCGTTTCGTGATATTCAGTGCATACTGGATGGTACTAATGGACAAATTTGCGTTTTTCCGCACAGATTTCCTTATACGTTGTACATGTCTTAAAATCCAGAATAAAAGTACGTTGTACGGCAAAATGTATGACAGGTATGGTTTATTTTAACTCATTCACTGCTAGACGATGTGCAAAAACGTGCCCACTCCAGTGCCAGGGTTTTTGTCATTGTCACTGAAATTTCAGGACCCACAGAATATTGAGTTTTAGTACTACATAAACATTCAATGCAGTGTAATAAACATGAGACTATTTTCTTTTATCAGTTAATTCCTAAATTATATGGGTCTGAAGTTATCTGAGCTTGAAATGGGGACGGCTGTACAAAAGGCAAATGCTGCCCTCTCGCAGGAGGGAAAAACATTGCCAGGGGTCTGACCAGCGCTTTATTGGCAATCTTACGACCGAGTTGCGTTCCGACCAAACGGTCATAAGTCAAAATGGTCCTAAGTAAAAATAAATTAAAACTGTTGAGTAGAAACTCTGAGGCAAAATGACTAACAACCCCCCCCCCCCCCCTCTGGTTCCATCACACGGTCGATTGCTGTGCGAGAGTGAAATGCTGGCTGGTTGGCCAAAATTGCCGTACGCGTTAACGGCCTGCTAGCGCGTTGTGGTGTCAGGCGTATAATTAAAATTGTAAAAACAGGGTCTGGAAGTCGTGGTCGGGAGTGTGGGTGGTCATAAGTCAAACCGGTCGTAAGTTGGATGTTACCTGTATTAAACATTTAAAGCACCGTAAGACTCTCTTCTTTCATCAGAAAAAAAGAGTCAATTCCTAAGTTACATGGGTCTGGAGTTATTTGAGCTTGAAATGGGGGCGGCTGTACCAAAAACATAGCCAGAGGTCTGACCAGCGTTTTATCAGCACCGCCCTGCAAGAAAAATGAAAAGTCGAACAAATTAGGGAATGGCGCTCCACGTCATATTTTCAATTGCCAAATAAATTCCGGAAAGGCAGTGAATGAGTTAAAACTATTTTTCATGTGCCTTTTTACAGGCTCGCCTGCCATGCCCTTTCTTGTCGGCATGTCCGAGCTGATTTCATTTGTCTGATGCATGCATAATTTAGTTGTTAGGAAGCAGGCGTGAAGGAGAAGGCTAACCGAGCACACAAGTCATGTGTTTGTGCAAAGATTCGACGGGGATCAGCTGACGAGCCATCATGGTGGCTGGGATGAGGCAGTAAACAAGGACATTTGATACGAGCTCCACAACAGCATGAGCGTGGATCCAGCTAACTTTCATTTCATGAATAAAATAGCTTACATAGAAATAACAAAACGACAGTGATACCTTGGCTTACAAATTTAATTGGTTCCCAGAAAGTGTGTGTAAGGAGAAAAATGTGTATTCCAAACATTAATTTCCCATAGAAAACCATTAAAATGAGAATAATCCGTTCCCAGGTCCCCGTAAAACATAATTTTCAACAGAATAAGCCTTAAAACTACACAAAATATACATTATCTTATGTATATTAAATGTGCTGTTGTATTGTAATTAAAGAAATAAACTGTGCTCTATACTAACGCTGTTTTATTTACCTTTGTAATGGTCGTTGATGGCTTAATGGAATGGATAGCTATTAGCATAAAGTGTCTCAAGGAGCTCTGGGTTGTACATCTTAGAAGTTGTAATATTGCAACAGCAACAGATGCAGGCAGCCACACTAGAAACTTCATTAATAGCTGGTTCCCTTGCTTGTACAAATTTTACAGATGGCTTGTGCGGGTTATTTGTGGAGCCTGATTGATGGGATATTTTAACCTTGCAGTCTACACTCTGCCTTTGAACTATCAATAAAGTTGAAACGAGTCCAAATTTGACTATGTTTTCTATCCATTTTCTCACCATTTAATTTTGTTTTTCGTTTTTTTTTCACTTTTGTTTTTTTTTGTTTCAAGCTCTGTCGTCTCCATTTTCGTGTGTGTGTGTGTTTGTAACCCCTCCTCCCGCTCACTGCTGCGTGAGTCCTGCTGCGTGTGTCCCCTTCCTCCTCTACCATGAATCTTGACCAATCATTTGCGGCTTTAACCGAAGACTGGGGGCGAGGAATAGAGGAATAAAAAGCCGGCTGCCATTTCCAGCAACTTGTTAGGAGCTACAAGAACCGGCTCGTTCGCGAATGACACATCACTCATTGTGTGTGTTTCCCAAAAAATAGTTCGTATACCAAGATTATATTGTCACAAATTTAACGTTCGTAAGGCAAAAGGTTCATTAGCTAAAGCGTATAAGCCGAGGTATCACTGTATGTGGGTTGTGTGTTCTTCATGTTGTTTCGGTTTTACTCCTGGTTTTATTTGGTACTTTGGATGTTTCTGTTCTGATGACTTTGGAGCAGGGTGTATTTGACAAATTGTGTTAAATAAAATCTGACATTTTACTTCGCTGGGCAAGCTTTTCAGATGAGGAGCGAAACATCCGACATCTTCAAAGAAGTGCAGATGACGGCTGAAGAAACATTTTCATCGATCTTGATTATAATGTTTAATCAGCAGTTTTTACTAGCTGTTATGCGAGTTAGCGGTATGCCAAATAAACAGGTATGAAAGCAAACATGCAAAATAGCAAAAACCTGAGTGAGCAAACCCGTTTCATGTGTAGCTCGGTGAGTTTCAATCCTTGGAATTAGCGTCCAGCTTGGTTCAAACACTCGCCTTGTTTGTAACACTGCTAGCAATGGCAAAACAGTACGATCAAATTATAGCGCACGCTTGATGTGTCGAGCCATCAAAGGCATCCAGGAGAGCGCAGGGAGCCATTTATTGTTTGACTGTTTAAGCAACATAGGCAGCGGTCTCTGGATGGCCAATTAGAGGCTTTGTTGAAGATGAAGGTGTAAAGTTGTCTTTTGTTGCCGTCTCCCCTCTGCCTGATGGCCCTCTTTCTTACATTCGATCGAGCTGAATAGAGAAGAGTAGCGATGAGGCTAACGACGCGCAATCCTCCCATCCTCCCTTTCACAAGCCTCTTGGCCTTGTTGGCACTTCTCGCTGCCAACTGAATGAGGGGCAGATTGATCGTGTTTGCCTATTTAACAGCTCATTAACAGCGTGTATGGATACCGCAGTGCCATGTTATTGATGTGGTCAAAACTAACATGTGAACGGTATCACTATGAGTATGACTGTGAATCATGTCAATCATACACGAACCCTGTCAGAGATGTTTGTTTGGACACTGTGAACAAAGGCTCGAACACAGGACGATTGTCTTTTACTGCCGTCAGGTGACGGAGACATTCATTACCGACACCCAACTGCACTCCTCTGCCAAGATATTTATTGATAGTACAGTGATACCTTAGCTTACGAACGCTTTACCTCACAAACGTTTCGCCTCACGGACATTAAATTTGTGCATATAGTCTTGGCTGATGAACTAGTTTTCGGCGACCGAACCAAACCACACAGCGCCACTGTGCCTGCGGACTAGTTTTCGGCAGATGAACACCAAACCACACAGTCGAACAGCGCCACAGTCGCTGGCGGACTAGTTTTTGTCAACCCCTTCTTTGAGTGCAGATGTGGTTTGTTATGAAGTGGGGTAATTTAGCTATTATCGGACAGAAAAAGACCCCCACCACATGCTGGTGTTATACCAAAGAGGACGCAAAAGAAAACGAAGGTCAAGATGAAGAAGGAGATCATCGTAAAAGACGAACGAGGTGTGCGTTTGTGTGACTGAGCGTCCCAGTACCAGTACACTAAGTCGACCATTGCTACTTGTGGCTAAGGGTGTTTCTGTGTTGTCTAAGCAACGGGCTGAGGCAATAGAAGAGGTTGAAAAAGTTCTGTTGATTTAGATTAACAAAGAGCATCTACAGGCGACAGTGTGAGTGAGGGTATTATCGGCGAGAAAGCACGGCAACTTCACTCGGATATGATCAAGAGGCAACTACATCAACGACCATCAAAAAGGTAAATAAAACGACTTTATTATACAGTGCCGTTTATTTATTTCATTACAATACAATAGCACATTTATTATACATAAAATAAGGTATACTTTGTGTAGTTTTAAGGCCTTATTTCGTGGAAAATTATGTTTTATGGGGACGCGGTAATGGATTATTCTCATTTTTAATGGTTTCTTATGGGAAATAAATGTTTGGCAGACAAACTTTTCACCTTACAAACACTTCCTGGAAACCAATGAAGTTCGTGAGCTGAGGTATCACTGTATATGCAAATTTCAGTGATACATTAGTAAAACATAGTCTTCCGGATGTGAATATCACACTCCTGGACGTCTCAACAACCAACATCCATAAACCAACAGAATATCGACAGTTTAATGGATTGTCCTTCCAAAGAACAGATAGATTTGTAACCCGGGGCTAATGACCTCTTCCTGTGAAGGAGTTTACCAAGTCCTAAATTACGATCAAAGCCAGATCGCCTACATCAGTGGTGTCAAAACTATGGCCCGCGGGCCAACTGCGGCCCGCAGTCCATTTTTAATTGGCCCGCAAGAAATTTTATAAACAGAATGGAATATGGCACACACATCAAATTTTGCCCGCACTTCTAAGTCCACTTGTCAAAAATGTCCTCACTACGTATGGTATAAAATGTTAGTGGTCCTCACAAGGTGAGTCATACACACACACACACACACATACACACACACATACACACACACACACACACACGTTCCTGTTTCAATGGTTTTGTGAGGTCCGGATAACTCCAGATAAGGAGTGAGGACCACCGACCAACTGAAATAACCGACCAACTGAAATAACAGCAGGAGTGAGGTTTATGAATGGGTACATTCAAAGTCCTCACGCCTGTAGTGAATTTGGTTAAAATATGGTTTTACTTATTGCGGTATGAACTTTTTTCCTCTCATTAAACACACACACATAAACACACACAGATGAATAAAAAGTGTGTGTATCCAAGTGAAATGAAAATACACACCAAAAAAAAATCATTTTGGGTGAATTTGTGAGGACCTCTTTGAAACTTTAACAGGTGCATCTATAGACCCACTAGAAGCCTTTAGAACGAAAAACTTGTGAGGACCGGCCCAAAGGTCCTCACTTGTCAAAAATGTCCTCACGGACATATGGTCTAAAATGTTAGTGGTCCTCACAAGACTAGTCATACAAACACACACACACACACACACACACACATAGCCTTGAGAATGGAAAAACTTGTGAGGACCGGCCAGAAGGTCCTCACTACGTATGGTATAAAATGTTAGTGGTCCTCATAAGATGAGTCATACACACACACACACACACACACACACACACACACACACACACACACACACACACACACACACACACACACATAGCCTTGAGAATGAAAAACTTGTGAGGACCGGCCACAAGGTCCTCACTACGTATGGTATAAAATGTTAGTGGTCCTCATAAGATGAGTCATACACACACACACACACACACACACACACACACACACACACACACACACACACACACACATAGCCTTGAGAATGAAAAACTTGTGAGGACCGGCCACAAGGTCCTCACATGTCAAAAATGTCCTCACTACGTATGGTCTAAAATGTTAGTGGTCCTCACAAGACTAGTCATATACACACTCACGTAAACACACATACACACAAACTTCCTGTCAATTACCTAAGAAGCATAGTCCCAATTAAGATGGTATAACCAGTCATATGGAGCTTCAATTTGCGTCTATTGCGGCTGCTTCGTTACAGCGTCCGCTTTCAGGCAACGGTCTGATCTTACTTAGCATTTGGGGGCACAAATTGACCTCGATTTGCCTCTAGTACAACTTAGCCTGATGCACACGAGCCTTCGCTCTGCGGATGCGAGCGTGCCGCACTAAAGCCTAAAAGCTCTTTCTGCTCAGCCAAAAAGCAGCAGCGACAAATGAATAGCATGGCTGTAATTAATATCCACTATTGACTCAATAAAACCTTTCGGTGGAAGCGGGCGAGTGAATGTTATTTATGATTGCTCCTGTTTTTCTCCGTATACCCACAGAATTGAGAGAATAACGGAAACGTTGCTTCTATGATTGAGCAAAGCTTTTACTTAAATGGCACAAATGATACGTGGGCTTTTGTGTTGCTCATACTCTCAATTTAGGATGCTTGGTATGAAAGGAGAGCAACTTAATGCATGTTGTGATGTATTGATGACTCTCGCTGAATATTTGTCCAATTGAATCCTTAAATTCACTGCATCTCTGTGTATAGTCTTTTAGGTGTGTGTATGATTTTGACTGCAGTTGGAGGTGTGTAGAACTGCAATCGGGCATATGAATAGTATTTTCCAAGTACAGTTATACATTGTCTTACAAACTTAATTGGTTCCCAGAAAGTGTGTGTCAGGCGAAAAGTCTGTATTCCAAACATTAATGTCACATTGGAAACCATTACAATGAGAATAATCCGTTCCCAGGTCCCCCTGAAACATAATTTTCAACTAAATAAGCCTTAAAACTACACAAAATATACCTTAATTTTTGTATAATAAATAATAATTAAAGGAATTAACTGAAAAATAAATAGAATGGATAGTTTTTGCATAAAGTGTCTCAAGGAGCTCTGGGTTGTACATCTTGGAAGTTGTGATATTGCAACAGCAACAGATGCGGGCAGACACTAGAAAATTTATTAATAACTGGTTCCCTTGCTTGTCTTTTCTCTTTAAATTGTACAGATGGCTTGTGCGGATTATTTGTGGAACTTGAATGATGGGATATTTTAACCTTGCAGTCTACATTCTGCCTTTGAACTATCACACTTTTCACTTTTTCTTTTTTTTGCTTAAAGCTCTGTCGTCTCCCTTTCCTGTGGCGTGTTTCCTGTGTCTAACCCCTCCCCCCGCTGCGTGTATCCCCTCCCTCCTCTACCAATTTTGACCAATCACGTGCGGCTTTAATATTAGCTGGCCGGCTAACAGTTAGCTAGCCAGATAGCAAAAAATATATATTTTTTTTCGCACATCCTCATAACTAGCTATTTATTTGTTATCCACTAGCTAGCTAGCTAGTTAACTTTCTATCTATTTGAGTTATTTCAGGTTGAGTGAACACTGGCGCATGTGGCTGCCGCTGTTCACCCACATAAAAACAGATCATGTGACTGTAAAGTCACCTTGAGAGTTTTGAAAGGCGCTTAGAATTGAAATTGTATTACAGTAAAGTCTCGTTATATCGATATTCAAGGGAGTCCGAAAAAATATCGATATAACCGGGACTATCGATATATCCGACCCTGTTTGCATGTAATTTTCTCCGTGCGTGCATAGAAATAGTATCGATATAACCGGGACTATCGGTATATCCGATATCGATATAACGAGACCTTACTGTATTATTATTAGCTAGCTCACTATCTATTAGCTATCTATTAGTGGTCTGGCTGGCTAGCTATCTAGCTAACTATCTATTAGCTAGCTAGCTTGAGTTACTTTGGGGTTGAGTGAATGCTGCCGCGTGTGGCTGCCGCTGCTCACCCACAGACAAACTTTATTGTGTGACTGTAAAGTGACCTTGAGAGTTTTGAAAGGTGCTTAGAAATGAAATTATTTTATTATTATTAAGGATACATATAGGGCCAGAGCTACCAGCACAACTTTAGATCTCTGACGAAGCTTTTTCGATGAGGAGCGAAACGTGCGACACCTTCAAAGAAGTCCAGATGACGGCTGAAGAAACCTTTTCATCGATGCACCACTCCTGTACAACTGAGACCTTACACGGACGCTGAGCTAATGGCTATTTCAAAGTGTTATGATGGAAGTTCTGAACAAATCAGGTTGGCCGGCAAGCTTTCTTCGAAGAAACTTTGAGTTCCAATCAATTTCAGATACCACCTTAATGTAACAGACTCAATCCCCATTAATTTTCACCACTTTCTCCTAGTTTAGACAGAAGTGTGTACGTATGTGTCCATATTCACAGGGGGGCTGCACTTGGTGATATGAGGAGGTGGAGGCTCTCTGACACATCTGTCTGCTTGATGAGCCGCTAAGTGTCAGAGCCCCCAAAGAGTTGGATGGAGTGCATCAATAAACGACTTTAATCCCCACCTGGGGCCGATGTCCTTCCACTAATAAGGGATCGTCCTACACCGCTGGCAATCAGGATCGAGGTAAAAGTGGCTTGGCACAGACTCTGGCACGGAAGGGCTCTGCACTGTACACAGGGAACACGGTCTGGACACCAACGAAAACAGGCGGGTGGGCCTACTGTTGCCTTAAAGGACAACAAACGCCTCCGGACAAGTTGTGTCCATAATTTGTAAAATCACTTCAAATGACTTCTACTGAGCGTATTTTACAAAAATTCCACCGCATATAGCTATATTTTACGTTTTAAGACTCGCGCTGAATATTCAGGAAGTCTTGTTTTCGAGTTGGTGACGATGCCTTAAGTGACGTCACGGAGGGAACGCCCCTGACCGAGAAAGCGACATACAATGCATTTTGGGTACTTTGTTTGGTCTGAAAACTTCGTGTTGATGACGAAATGTGAAGGAAAACACATACATGATGCGATGGTGAATCGTTGCGTGTTGCACCGAGACTACTATTTGATACTAGTTGACACAAATTCCCAGCAGACAAAAAAAAGCCCATTTCCAATGGAGCTTGGGCGCCATCTTGTGCATTTTCTGGGACGCTACATTGGAGTCCAGACGCCTCAAAATGAGACGGAAGGACTTCTTTAATCGATTGCAACATTTGTGCTTTGCTCTTCAGAACTATTTGAATCATATTCATAAATAAATGAGTAACAAAAAAGCATCTTCTTCAAATCTGAAGCCATTGTTTTGCTTCTAGAGCAAGGCAAGACATCCTGGCGTGACGTCACGAACAAGGGGGCGGGACCTTCTGAAACTCAGCATCTCCGAGGTCATGTTGAAGTAGTTTTGGGACACTTGAAGTCATTTTTATTGGTGTTTTGCATTTGACTAAAAATATCATCCTGCATGTTTTGGGTATTTTAGATGCTATAAAACGTTTTTCTGATTTCATTTAGGAAACGAAAAAATGGTGTCGGTTGTCCTTTAATTGTCAGACTGACTGTATTTTGTTTTCCCTCCTCTCGTCTTGCCCTCCCTTTGGTGCCCTCTGGTCTCTCCACTTTCTTTCTACTAAGTGTCGCAATCTATCCACTACCTCCTCCACTTTTGTTTTCCAGCCTCTTCGCCCCCCCATCTCTCCAGCCGAGCCTGCCCTCAGACAACCATGAAGGCAAAATAGAGGGACGGCGGCGGTAGCTTAGCAGCGTCGGCCGTGCTGAAGGACGTGTGGGTTGCTCGCATCCGCAGGGAAGAGCCGATGAGTGTTCGAGTCAGACTGACCCTAATTAACCACACATTATCTGCAGGCTGTGTGGTGGATTAAGGCCTTCAAACTGAGAAGACCCAAAGACAGACTTCATATCCTGCCTCAAAGCGAGAGGAAGAGGGGACGAGACGTTGATGGGGTGAAAAGACAGAAAGGTCCAAAGAAAAATCGGGATGCTTGAAGCTTATCTGTTGATTAGGACCTCCCATTAAGTCTACATCTCAAATCCACGCCAATCAATGCGTGAAGACAAGGCTGCAACACTATTGGGTGAAGTCATTTCTTTCAGGAATGAGAATGAACAAATGAGATAAAAGTGTGATATATATATATATATATATATATATATATATATATATATATATATATATATATATATATATATATATATATATATATATATGATTTCAACAAAATGTCAGAATGTATTATTTGAAATACAGTGATACCTCGGTTTACGAACCCCTTGGCTTACGAACTTTTCGGTTTACGAACGTTAAATTTATGAAAATTTGACCTTGGCATACGAACTTTACCTTGGCATCCAAACTTTTTTTGTACCCGGAGCTGCCTCAATGAGTGATGTGTCGTTCGCAAACGAGCATGTTCTTCTAACAACAAAATGGCAGCCGACTGTTTTTGTCCTCTATTCTCCGCCCCAAGTCTTCGGTTAAAGCCACGTGATTGGTCAAGAACGCAGCAGTGAGGGAGGGTGGTTTAAACAATAAAGAGACAGGCAGACGACAGTGAGAGAGTTTCAACTTTGATAATTCAAAGGCAGAGTGTAGACTGCAAGGTTAAAATATTCCATTTATTAGGCTCTACAAACAACCCGCACAAGCCATCTGTACACTTGATACAAAAAAACTATCAACCCAGCTCAACAGAACACAAATGATGAGGAACTAGATAAAATTACCACAGAGAAAGCACCTATAACGGATCATTCCTCAAGATGGTGAAAGAAGGTTACGTTCCTCATCAAGTGTTTAATGCTGATGAAACTGGCTACTCCATTCCATCAAGCCTTCAACGACCATCACAAAGGTAAATAAAATGGCTTTATTATAGAGTTTATTTCTTTAATTATAATACCATAGCACATGTATTATACATAAACTAAGGCATATTTTGTGTAGTTTTAAGGCTTAGAAAATTAGAAAGTAGAAAATTATGTTTTATGGGGACTTGGGAACGGATTATTCTCATTTTAATGGTTTCCTATGGGAAATTAATTTTTGGAATACACACGCCTTACACACTCTGTCTAGGAACCAATCAAGTTCGTAAGCCAAGGTATCCTCATGATTGGTAAAAATCCAGCCAAACTATCGGAATAAAAGTCAACTTTCCGGGTACATACGCAAGGTTTCTGCTAGCTAACCTGCACACTGCTCATTAGCTTGCACGCTTGCTTTCTGCTGCCTCTCACAGTAGTATATTGATGCTAACGTTAGCATGGCGCTTGTCATAGTGCCACTGACATTCGACTGTTTCATCAATGGTATTGTTTTGTCTCTTAAGTCAAGATCATCCAATCAAAATGACGCTTTCCGCCAACCGGAGTCATTATCCAATCAAATTTGCGCTTTCCGCCAACACAAGCCAAAACAGGAAATGAACAGCGAAAAAGCAAGAAGACATACAGTAAAGTCTCGTTATATCGATATCGGATATATCGATAGTCCCGGTTATATCGATACTATTTCTATGCACGCACTGAGAAAATTACATGCAAACAGGGTTGGATATATCGATAGTCCCGGTTATATCGATATTTTTTCGGACTTCCTTGAATATCGATATAATGAGACTTTACTGTATTTAGTTTTATCTGGTTATTTTGCTCTGAAAAAGTCGAAAAGACGCAGATCGACGTAAAATTCTCGTCCCTATTTATTTCCCTTTGAAGACAGACACATAAAATTGCCTACCCTGTCATCGGATGAACAGGTCGCACCCTTGCGCACAGGTGAAGAAGTTTCAGTCGTAAGAGGATCATTATTTTTGTTGCAAGAAAATGAGCACCCTTTCTTATTTGACATTGGAAATCCCCCCCCCCCCCCCCCGAAATGAAAACTCGAGCGTGTTGACAGGTCGTCCTAAACATGAAGCACTGCTGCGTTAAAACGGAGTCTATTGTCAACCAGGCAATTCAATTTGAGAACAACACAAAAGCCCTCATTTGACGCAGTACAAAGGCGGCACTCCTGCGATTTCGGAAAGGAAAACATTTTAGCGGCAGATGTGACATACCTCATTTCCCAAGACAGACGAGCTACTATCAACATGATTAAACAGAAGATTAACTGACACAAACCAGCCAACTGTTCCAAGTAGCAAAAGATTATTGCTCATGAGACCGCCATTTCATCAAGTGTTATGTGTTAATACTAAGCTGAAGATTTATTTGTACTGATTTGCATAATGTTGCACTACCGTACACAGTGCTGCGTTATCACTTCAAGCATTACAAGGCTCTTAGAGAGTATTACGGCACAGCCTCTGCTTACACTTCTGAGCCACTGCAACATTTATTGTGACTTGGTCACTGTTCACCGTCGCAAGCGAGGCTCCGGCAGCAGTGCATATTCTGCCACCTGGCATACATTTTATCCTAATGTACCCCCGAAAGACTGGATTCCTGATCCACTCATTTGTCGGTCCCATAATAGCAAAAGCACTCCACTTGATAACGAACCAAGTCTGCACTCAAAGAAAGGTGGTGACAAAATCTAGTCCGCCAGCCACCGTGGCGTGCCGACTCATGTTACATCCCGTCTACCAGAAAGATTGTCCCAACTGCCGGCAGGAGACGCAGCTATCCATGACAGACATCTGAATTCAGCAGCCGTCTGCCAAGCTATTTATTGAGAGTATATGCAAACTTAAGTGATAAAATAGTAAAACATAGTTTTCTTGATTAGAATACCACGCCCCTGGAACGTTCTGAGCTGTAAGCAATAAAACATTGTCTTTTCCATGAGCTGATAAATTTGTAACCTGGCTAATGAGCCCTTCCTGTGCAGGATGTTCAAGTCGTAAATAACTTTGGTGATAAAGGAGTATCCCAAGTCCTAATTTCTGTGTAAGGCCAGATCTCCTGGATGAAGATGGCAGTTTAACTTGCTGTGTCTGTTGACCTGATTGACCCCAGGTTGTCTGTGCTTCAATCGTGTATTCAGTCTCACATGTTGGCTAAGCATACAACAGCATGAAACTTTTAAATATGATAACTTCTTATTCGGTTTAATCTCTATCATGTACCAAATTTTATTCCCCGTTCTCAATGATAATATTCAATCCATTGAGCCAACGATGACTTTTCTGTGACCCTTATACCATCATTTGCGGACTACAGAGCGCACCTGATGATTAACCTCACCCAGTACATTTTTTAAAGGAAAAACTATTTTGTGCAATACAGTGAGACCTCGTCTTACGAACACTCACGAACTTTTCGCCTTACGAACATTAAATTTGCGAGAATATAATCTTGGCACACAAACTAGTTTTCGGCGGATGAACCAAACCACACAGCACCACGGTGGCTGGCGGACTAGTTTTCAGAGGATGAACACCAAACCACATGGTCGAACAGTGCCACGGTAGCTGGCGGACTAGTGTTTGTCACTAACTTTCTTTAAGTGCAGACGTGGTTTGTTATCGAGTGGAGTACTTTTGCCGAAGAGGACACAAAAGAAAATTATGGTTGAGCAGATGAAAGAGATAATCGAAAAACACAAACAAGGTGTGCGTTTGAGTGACTTAGCGTCCCAGTACCAGTATGCTAAGTCAACAATTTCCACCATCTTTAAGAACAATAGTAGCCAAAATGGAACTGTATAGTGCCACTTAGCAGTTTTTTTGACCACGATACTAGTGCAGCGTGTTCTACCAGAAACAAATTCCTTGTGTGTTCTACATACTTGGCAATAAAGATGATTCTGATTCTGATTCTGAACAAGGAAGCTATTAAGGGTGTTTCTATGTTGTCTAAGCAATAGGTTGAAAAACTTCTGTTGATTTAGATTAACGAAAAGTCACTCGCAGGGAACCGTGTGAGAGAGGGTATAATCACAGAGAAAGCACGGTAACTTCACTCGGATATCATCAAGAGGCAACCTGGAAGTTTGTCATCCATTGACAAATAATATCACAAAGGTAAATAAAACGACTTTATTATACAGTGCAATTGATTTCTTTTATTACAATACAATAGTACATTTATTATACATAAAACAAAGTAGATTGTGTGTGGTTTCAAGGCTTATTTAGTAGAAAATTATGTTTTATGGGGACCTGGGAACGGATTATTCTCATTTTTAATGATTTCTTATGGGAAATAAATGTTTGGCAGATGAATCTTTTGCTTTACACACACTTTCTGGAAACCAATTAAGTTCGTAAGCGGAGGTATCTCTGTAATTATTTTTCCAAAGGTAGTTACTATTGCAAACTATTTGATGAAAGATCCGGTTCTCACATTGTTTGTCTCTTACCTCGGTCTGTGTCGTAGAGGTAGACAAATTTCTGCCACTTGTAGTGCGAGATCAGACTGAGGACTGCTCCTCGGAGTGCAGGACGCATCTGGATGACAAACTGCACCTCATTGTCGGTGGGATAACTGGGTGTGACGAAGGAGGTGTGCAAAGCTCCGCAGAATGACGTCAAGGTGTTCATGGATTTTTTGTCGTAGAATCCGAAGATGGCGTACACTCCGCGGGAGAACTGGGAACAAACTGCAAGAGAGTGGAAAGGTGCCGGGGCATGAGAAAGGTTAAGGCGTGTGTTGGCAAAATGAACAAATGAGCGTTTAAAAACTGACGCCTCATCGCTTCGGGTACGAAACGATCGATTGGGTCATTTGAATCTCCACTAATAGCCAATTAAAGCGTCATATGATCGCTAGTGCTCCTCCGTACACTTGATGCGCCTTGACAGCAGATACGCCTTGTCTTCGGATTTTTCTGGAACACTATATTGCTCTTAACTCATTCAATGCCATTCCCAAATTTATTCGGGAATTGAAAAGCATTACGTGGAGGGCCGTTCTCAAATTTGTTCATGTTTTGTTTTTTCTTGCCGAGGGTGGGGGGATTGCAGTGCTGGTCAGACCTCTGGCAATGTTTTTCCCTCCCACGAGGGGGCGGAATTTGCCTTTTGTACAGCCGCCCCCATTTCAAGCTCAAATAACCCCAGACCCATATAACTTAGGAAGTATCCCTTTTGTATGATGAAAGAAGAGAGTCTAAGGTTTTTTTACACTGTATTGAATGTTTATGTAGTCCTAAAACTCAATATTCTGCGGGTCCTGAAATTCCAGTGACAATGACAAAAACCCTGGCACCGGAGTGGTCAAATTTTTGCACATGTCTGGCAGTGAATGAGTTAAAATCATATGATAGTCGAATCCCATCATGTATCGGGCATATGTATCAAACCATGTTTTAGTTTAGCAATTGTACTTATACATATTTGCATCAAAATAATGACAGTCTACTTTGATACTTTTAAAACCATTTTCAATATGCGGCAAAAAGTAACATCTTGACAAGTTGAACTGAGTCAGAAACCAAAACCCAGAAGTGCCTTAAATTTTGGCTTTGTAATATTATGAATAATAATAATAATACATTTTATTTCAAGCGCCTTTCAAAGCTCTCAAGGACACTTTAGACTTTAGAGTTACAGACAAGCATAGATACAACAATAAATAAAATACAATTAAAAATAGAAACAAGAGATAGAGCTCCACAGAAACTTCCGTACACTGACTTCCGTAATAATGGAGTAGGTGCACACACCTTACTTATTATCAAGTGAAAATGTAAGCATGTAACACCCAGTACAAACCAATACAGGTTACTTACACAAGCCTTAAAGGACAACCAACACCATTTTTTTGTTTCCTAACTGACATCAGAAAAATGTTTTATAGCATCTAAAATACCCAAAACATGCAGTATGATATTTTTAGTCAAATGCAAAACACCAATAAAAATGACTTAAAGTGTCCAGAATCTGCCACAAGTCAGCTCGAACTATTTGAATCATATTCATAACTGGATGTGTAACAAGAAAGCATATTCTCCGAATCTGTGTCACGGTTTTGCGAGGTGGTGATGGCGGGTGCGGATCCCAAAAAGCAGGCAGGAGGGAGCAGGAGGTTGTTTGACAAATTGTATTAAAATAAAGGTCAGCAGAAACAAAATGTAAAACATCAAAATCATCTGAACAGAAAAAATACAAAGTAGCAAAAGAAGACCAAAAGTAAAAGTCCGCCAAGGTTAAACAAACACATACACAATGCATGCAGCAAACAAGCAGCAAACAATGAACCGACACCGGATGGTCGTGCCGGGTGTCCTTTTAAGTGTCAGTGATTTAACGACCAGCACCTGCGAGGCTGCAGGCAGGGCTAACGTCGCTACCCGTTGGTCGCCAATCTGATCGGGACGACCAGCACCTGTGATCATGACAATCTGAAGCCATTGTTTTGATTCACTAGCAATGCAAGACGTCTTGGCGTGACTTCACGAACTGGGGGCGGGACTTTCTGAAAACGGCTAATTCGCAGCTCAATTTTTTTTGCAGATTTTGGACACTTTAAGTCATTTTTCTTGGTGTTTTGCATTTGACTAAAAATATCATACTGCGTGTTTTGGGTATTTTAGATGCTATAAAAAGTTTTTCTGGTGTCAGTTAAAAAACAAAAAAGTGACGTCGGTTGTCCTTTAAAGTTGCTCCACCAATGGCACTCAGTGGCTCATCCTCTCAAATTCCCTTCCCTGCCTATGTGTCCCACTGCAGACAGCTCGCCCAAGGTGCAACTCATTCAGCAACACTCCCAGAAGTGCAACTACTGTAAGTGACTCAACGGATGGACCGCAGTATTTTCACAAAGAGCTGTTCTTATCTTTTCCCCTGAAAAGAAGCCAATGGTTTCCTCAGCTCTCTCTTAATTTAGTCCAGTTCTGACACAGAGTATGTCCAAAGGGACAGAGGGGTCTGGCGGCATCTTTTTCCGACCTAATCCAGATGTCCTCTGCTTATTAGGTCAGCTTTGAGTGCTACTGATCTTCAATCACAGATTGTGGGATGTGATATGACTCTCACACCCACCTTTCAATGTCACACAGCATTATTGTAGTGGAAGGGTTTGTGATCCCATGAGCAATAGTGTGGTGAACAATGTTCAGAGACATGCTCACATTCTGGCAAGGTTTTAAGTGAGGGGGAAATTGGGCAGTTTACAGACACACACACACACACACACGCACACACACACACACACACACTCCTGTTTCAATGGTTTTGTGAGGTCCGGGTAACTCCAGATAAGGAGTGAGGACCACCGTTGCTGATAAGTTTAGAGAAGAACTAGTGTTACATTTGAACACTAAATGTCGCCCCATTTCCCACTTCAACTTCTTTAAAAACAAAGCAATAAAAAGAGGACTTGAAACTGAAATAACAGCAGGAGTCAAGTTTCTGACTGGCTACATTCAAAGTCCTCACCCCTGTAGTTAATTTGGTTAAAATAGTGTTTTACTTTTTGTGGTATGAACTTTTTCCTCTCATTAACCACGCTCACACACACACACACACATACACAGTGAGTAAAAAGTGTGTATCCAAGTGAAATGAAAATACACACCAAAAAATCATTTTGGGTGAATTTGTGAGGACCTCTCTCAAACTTGAAAAAAATCATTTTGGGTGAATTTGTGAGGACCTCTCTCAAACTTGAACAGTAGCCAAAATGGAACTGTATAGTGCCACTTAGCAGTTTTTTTGACAACGATACTAGTGCAGCGTGTTCTACCGGAAACAAATTCCTTGTGTGTTCTACATACTTGGCAATAAAGATGATTCTGATTCTGATTCTGATGATTCATCGATTGTTTCAAATATGTATGTTACTTAAGAACATTACAAAGACAAATAATTTGATCTTCATTCAAGGCAACTATCAACCGAGCTAATCAGAACACAGTTGATGAGGAACTAGGTAAAATTATCGCAGAGAAAGAACCCACAAGGGATCATTATTAAAGATGGTGAAAGAAGAAGGCTACGTTCCTCATCAAGTGTTGCGAATGAAACCGGCCACTCAATTCCATCAAGCCATCAACGAGCATCACAAAGTTAAATAAAATGACTTTATTATACAGTACAGTTTATTTATTTAATTATAATACCATAGCACATTTATTGTACATAAAATAGGGTATATATTGTGGAATTTTAACGCTTAGAAAATTAGAAAGTAGAAAATCATATTTTATGGGGACCTGGGAACGGATTATTCTCATTTTAATGGTTTCCTCTGGGAAATTAATTTTTGGGATACACACTTTTCACCTTACACACTCTGTCTGGGAACCAATTAAGTTTAACACGTATTAACACGTAACCCGGAATGAGATAATGAAAACCGTAGTTTTTACGGCAAAACCGGCGTAGTTGTCAGGTATGTATAAGTATACTAAACTTGCGCGCCTCTACATAAACAATCCTTTGTGACATACAGCGAAAGAAGCCTTCACCGCTGCTATAAATGGACTTCAACCACTGTTAGTGTAGCACGACATACAATTAATGGAAGCCGTGTTATTGATTTTCAATGAAGCTGACGTGTACACAAATCTTTTTTTTTTTGTTTTCTTACTCGTATCCACTAACAAGCGCCAACACACGCTGGGGCTTCACAGGTGTTGGCATCCCGCAGACGGCATTCACAGTTACTTTGGAGAGCCTTTGAGGGAGACTAGCGATGCTGTTGATCACTAAGCCTTAAAGGACAACCGACATCTCCGGACAAGTTGTGTCCATAATTTGTAAAATGGCTTCAAATGACTTCTACTGAGCGTATTTTAATAAGATTCCACCGCATATAGCTGTATTTTACGTTTTAAGACTCGCGCTGAATATTCCGGAAGTCTTGTTTTTGAGTTGGTGACGAGTCCTCACGTTACGTCACTGAAGGAACGCCCCTGACCGAAAAAATGACACATTGTAGCAGTTCTTCTATCCCGTCAATGCATTTTGCCGTACTTGTTTGGTCTGAAAACTTCGTGTTGCACCAAAAAGAGGCAGAAGAGGGTGACAAAGCTCCGTGTAAGGAATTAATCAGCTTGTGGAAACGGACTGATTAATTCCTTACACGGAGCTGGCCGCCATTTTTCTGCCTTTTTCTTGGTGCTACATTTCCCCCCCCAAAATGTCACGGAATAAATTATTTAATCGATTGCAAACATGTATGCTTTCCTCTTCAGAAGTATTTGAATCATATTCATAACTGGATGAGTAACAAGAAAGTATATTCTCCAAATCTGAAGCCATTGTTTTGTATTCTAGAGCAAGGAAAGACGTCTTGGGGTGACACCACGAACAAGGGGGCGGGACCTTCTGAAACTGGCCACTTCCGGGTTCCTTTTTTTGCACATTGTGGATACTTTAATTCATTTTTATTGGTGTTTTGCATTTGACTAAAAATATCATCGTGCAAGTTTTGGGTATTTTAGATGCTATAAAACGTTTTTCTGATGTCAGTTAGGACAGTTAATGGACTCACTTGAACATGAGTTCCTACATATGGAAATTCCTGCCGCCAGGGGGGCGTAAAAGTGTATTTATGTGTTTGCCTCTGTAAAATCTTGAACGTTCCATCATTTCTTTCTCCTCACCTCAATCCCCCCGGCCTTTATTCTGACCTCTCCTTTTGTTGAATGTCTTTTGCCTCAACCATCTGCTCCTGCCCTGAAGCAAACTACCTCTTCAAGTGTGCCACTATCTCTCTTTCTCTCTCCTCAGCCGAGTGCGTTTCACTTGTCTCATCTCACATATCAGTCTACTCCATCGGTGAAACAGACGGTAACTGGAATCTTGCATTAAAACAATAAAAATAAAAAAATGATGTGTGCATTCTGGGTGGAAAAGTGGTTAACTCATTCACTGCCAATTCACAAATTTATTCAAGAATTGAAAATATGATGTAGATCACCATTCCCAAATTTGTTTGGGTTGTGTTTTTCGTATTTGGGTGCCGATAAAGGGCTGGCCGTGGCCTCTGAAAATGTTGTCTTTTCCACAAGGTGGCAGCATTTTCTTTGTATCTATGTTAGCGCTTTGTTCCAGCTTCAGCTGTTGTTAAAGCACTACATAAACCAATATGTATGTACTGTTTTGTATTTTGTAAAGCCTCCCTCATTTCAAGCTCATATAACTCCAAACCCATATCATTTAGGAATTAGCTCATTTTTTTTATGATGAAAGAAGAGAGTCTAATGCTGCATTAAATGTTTATGTCGTCCGAAAACTCAATATTCTGTTGGTCCTGGAATTTTAGTGACAATGACAAAAACCTTGGAAATGGAGTGCACACATTTGCACATGTCCGTCAGTGAATGAGTTAAATGACAACCGACGCCTCCGGAAATGTTGCGTCCATAATTTGTAAGATCACTTCAAATGACTTCTACTGAGCGTATTTTACAAAGATTCCACCGCATATAGCTATATTTTACGTTTTAAGTCTCACGCTGAATATTCAGGAAGTCTTGTTTTGGAGTTGATGACGATGCCTGACGTGACGTCACTGAAGGAAGGCTCCTGACCGAGAAAGCAACACACAATGCATTTTGGGTACTTTGTTTGGTCTGAAAACTTCGTGTTGATCCGTGTTGAAGGCGAAATTAGAAGGAAAAAAAATATAAATAAAGCAATGGTGAATCGTTGTGTGTTGCACTAAGAGTACTATTTGATACTAGTTGACACAAATTCCCAGCAGACAAATCAGCCCATTTCCAACAGAGCTCATACACCATCTTGTGCATTTTCTGGGCGCCACTTTGGAGTCCAGATGCCTCAAAATGGGACGGAAGTACTTCTTTAATCAATTGCAAACATTTATACTTTCCTCTTCAGAACTACAGTAAAGTCTCATTATATCGATATTCAAGGGAGTCCGAAAAAATATCGATATAACCGGGACTATCGATATATCCGACCCTGTTTGCATGTAATTTTCTCCGTGCGTGCATAGAAATAGTATCGATATAACCGGGACTATCGATATATCCGATATCGATATAACGAGACTTTACTGTATTTGAATCATATTTATAACTGGATGAGTAACAGGAAAGCATCTTCTCCGAATCTGAAGCCATTGTTTTGATTCTCGAGCAAGGCAAGACGTTCCTGCGTGACGTCACGAACAAGGGGGCGGGACCTTCTGAAACTCGCCATCTCCAAGGTCATTTTGAAGTAGTTTTGGGACACTTTAACTCATTTTTATTGGTGTTTTGCATTTGACTAAAAATATCAGCCTTCGTTTTTTGGGTATTTTCGATCCTATAAAACGTTTTTCTGATGTCAGTTAGGAAACAACAAAATGGTGTCTGTTGACCTTTAAATAAAAATGAATTAAGAGTTGCCCGTGGAAGAGGAAAAACAAAAGCTGAAACTGTCCCCACAGCTCATGGAAGAACATTGTTTCGTCTCTAATCCGATGATTCCTCGAGGTGTCACCTTGAATTTCAATCATAGTAAATTACTCCGACAAGCGCGACGTCAGGGCCAGAGCCTGCGTGGGGTACGGAGAAATCCAATGCCACCAAGACACGTCATCCTTTTTGCCCGTTCCTTTCGTCTCTAATCGCATTTTCTCGTCGAGTATAGCTAACCAACCGCTCTTCCGTCTCTTCCATCCCATCTCCAGTTCACTGGTCAAACACATACAGTTGCACGCCGCCCTCATTCCCGTCCCATAATCAGGACACTCAGTAGCGCTACAGGGATGTTACATTTCCTGCATCACTTGAGATGACTGGATTGCTAGCTCAGATGGACACGCGCTAATCTTCAGGCACTTTCTTCAAGAAAAGAAAAAAAAACATCTTCACTATACTTTATTTAGACCAGGCTAACCTTTTTTTGTGCACTGCCATGGGATGAGCACAAAGGACATTAAATGTCAAAGATGATTGCATCTTTTTTAGCTATTTTCTTTTTCATAAACGGCACCACACAGCAGGGGTCGTGAACCTTTTCATACCGAGAGAGCCATAAAAGTAAAATATTTAGAAATGTTTTTCAGCGAGAGAGACACACACATTCCTGTTTCAATTCTTTTGTGAGGTCCGGATAACTCCAGATAAGGAGTGAGGACCACCGTTGCTGATAAGTTTAGAGAAGAACGAGTGTTCCATTTGAACACTAAATGTCACCCCATTTCACACTTCAACTTTTTGAAAAACAAAGAAATAAAAAGTGGACTTGAAAGTGAAAGAACAGTAGGAGTGAGGTTTACATTCAAAGTCCTCACCCCTGTGGGTAATTTGGTTAAAATATCGTTTTACTTTTTGTGGTATTAACTTTTTCTTCTCATCACACACACACACACACACACACACACTCACATTAACACACACAGTGAGTAAAAAGTGTGTGTATCCAAGTGAAATGAAAATACACGCCAAAAAATATTTTTGGGTGAATTTGTGAGGACCTCTCTGAAACTTTAACATATGCATATATAGACCCCGAGAAGCCTTTAGAATGAAAAACTTGTGAGGACCGGCCAAAAGGTCCTCACTTGTCAAAAAAGTCCTCACTACGTATGGTATAAAATGTTAGTGGTCCTCACAAGACTAGTCATACAGACAAACACACACACACAGACGACGCACAGCCACTTTTCAACAAAATGTTAGAATGTATTATTTAAAATAACTTTGTGATAGTACACATCCTTAATATGAATAGTTTTCTGTTCCTCATGATTGTTAAAAAAAATCCGGCCAAACAGTCGAAATCAATGTGAACTTGCCGGTTCCATACGCAAAGTTACTGCTAGCTAGCCTGCACACTGCTCATTACCTTGCTTTCTGCTGTCTCTCGCAAAAGTATATTGATGCTAATGTTAGCATGGGGCTTGTCAAAGTGCCGCTGATATTTAACTGTTTCATTCCTGGTATTGTTTCTAGGTCAGTATCATCCAATCAAAATTGCACTTTCAGCCAACCTAGGTCAGTATCAGCTAGCTATCCATTTGCAATCCATTAGCTATTTAGCTGACTGGCTAGCTGTCTATTGGCTTAATAGTTATCTAGCTAGTTATCTATTAGCTAGCTTGCTAGCTCAATTTCTGTCTATTTGAGTTACTTCAGGGTTGAGTGAACGCTGGCGCATGTGGCTGCCGCTGCTCACCAGTAGAAAAATTTATCCTGTGACTATAAAGTGACCTTGAGAGTTTTGAAATGCGCTTATAAATAGAATGAATCATTATTATTATTATCACACTTTGATGCTCTCCTCTTTCATCTGGAACTGCTTTTTGTAACAAAGATGGTACAGAAAGTGCTTAAGAATGAATGTCTCTCTGTGTCTTTGTGTTGTCATGTTATGTGTTATTTGAGACGGCTCCGCGAGAGTGGCTGCCTTTTCAGCAGCTCCTGTATTTTGCTTTTCTACTTTCATTTCTTTCATAATTTTGCTGCTGTGAAATGTAAATTTCTCTACTGCGAGACTAATAAAGGCAAATCCAATCCAATCATTATCATTATCATCATCAGCATTAGCATTACGATTAGCATCCAATCAAAATTGCGCTTTCTGCCAACTGCAGCCCAAATAGGAAATGAACAGTGAAAAAGCAAGAATATGTATTCAGTTCTATCGGCAAGTCAGATGCAATCATCAAAAGAGCCATATACATACAGTGAGACCTCAACTTACGAACTTAATTGGTTCCCAGACAGAGTGTGTAAGGCGAAAAGTGTGTATCTCAAAAAAAAATTCCCATAGGAAACCATTAAAATGGGAATAATCCGTTCCCGGCTTTCCATAAAATATACTTTTCAACTAAATAAGCCTTACAACTACACACAACATACCGTATTCTATGTATAATAAATGCGCTATTGTATTGTAATGAAATAAATACACTGCATTGTATCATAAAGTCACTTCATTTACATTTGTGATGGTCATTTATGGCTTGATGGAATGGCGTTGGAGGTCAAAGGGAATTGCTGTTTGGAAAGAGAGGCGCATTACATGAGGACTGTAATTAAAGAAATAAACTGTGCTGTAAAATAAAGTTTTATTTACCTTTTTGATGGTCGTTGATGGCTTATGGAAGGAGAGTCACCTTCCAAAGGACTGTTGGTAACTTAACCTCTGGTGCTGTTCGGTCGTGTGCTTCCACCGAAGATCACTCCGCCAGCCGTGGTGGGTGTGTATTATGAAAATAGTGCTTATTATAAGGTTTAATTTTCATAAATTTGACGTGACGTAAGGTGTTTGTAAGTTGAGGTCTCACTGTATGTCTCGTGAGCCATATGTTGCCGACCACACCCTTATAGCTTCCATTGTATGGCTCTTTCTGGTGATCCGCATGTAGCTCTGCAACTCCCCACCCCCCACCACACTGCGCTTATACAAACTTTGGGACCTGCCCTGAAGAGGGGATGCTGTCAGTAGCAGATAGCTTCTAAGTGCCCTTGGGGGGAGTGGTTGCATTGCATCGGCTTCAAAGTGTAAATGGCAAAGCCGCCGTGAAACATTAAAAAGAAGATGTCACTCGTCCTTGCTGGATCAGCCTCTAACGTCGGTTTCCGTCTTTTTTTTTTTTCTTTAATATCTATATTTTATGCATATTCATATTTTCAGAATTAACTCTGAGTGAACTCGCTTGATAAGTCCCCTGTTTCTCATTCTTTCCGGGCAATTGCAATTAAGGACTTGAAAAGAGCTGTTGAAAATGTGTGTTTGGATGTGACAATAATATTTCCTTGAAATATAGTGCGAAAAAAAATCCAACGAAGGGTGAACATAACACCGTGCTCACTC